>NC_136429.1:166425476-166810476 GCF_052849685.1 Lactuca virosa
TTATTTTGAAAGAGAATGTCAACATTTAAGTTGGTGAGTTCATAAGTATTAATTGTCAAGTATTTGTATTTGTTTCATGAAAATGTTTGTGTTTGTTTAGTAAAATGTTTGTATACTTCCCAGAAAATCCTATATTTTCTTCTAAAATGAAAATTAGTCTTATACACAAGACCCAACTGTTTTGTATGTTTGTTCTCTTGTAATGGTGTAAAATGTATGTTTGTATTTGAAATAGTATAAATGTATGTTTTCCATATTTGTAAAACCATCTTTACTAGAAAAATAGTATGTATTTCTCATGTGAGAATCAGTATAGTATGTATTTCTCATGTGAGAATCTCACTATATGGATGTAATGGAAAATGAAGGTTTACAGTAGAATTGTGTAAAATAAACTACTGTTGCATTAACTGCCTTGTAACCAAACTAGTTAATTAAGGTTAAAATGAGATTATGTTATAACCATGCTCGATTGACTTATATAAAACATGGCGTTCTTCAGGCGTTGAAAATGGTATGACATTTGTCACCCGTGGACCTGCAGGTCCCACTGTAGCTAGCAGCAAGGTGTGGAATGGTCAATCCCGTATATATCTATACACAAACTCACGCTCTCCCTCCAGGAGACTCTGGTTACAAAACGTGACATAACAAGACTATTGCTATGTCTTGAAATAGTATCCCACATTTTAGTTATCTTGTTCACGTATAGTATGTAAGTTCCTTTTTGATCTTGTAAATGAATAGTATACTTTGTAATGAATAGTAATAGTATGAATGTATTGATTCATGTATTGTTCCTCTGTTCTAGGAAATAGTATGTATTGATCCTCTAAACTATACCTATTATAGTTTACTAGTATATTTGTTTGAACTGTAAATGATTTGGAGAAAAGAATCATTTGCCCAATGTATGCAACTGAGTTAATTTTGTACTTGGAAAATGGGGTTTAATATTCATGTATATATTTAGCAAGTATAACTATGATTTAGCCGACAGTCAGACTAGTGATCCTACCCTAACCCCACAACCAAACAAGGAACATGAGTCAAGGTGTTTAGCAATAGTCCCAAGTCCGTTAAAGGACACTTATACATAAATATATAAATGAATACGATTTTGATAATAAGCAACAATCTAAAATAGTTTAAAAGAGTTTTTGAAGTGATTTTAACAACTTATAAAAGAATAAGAAATCCTTTGCTTGTTTTCACATGTAAATGTTTAACACAAATAAATTGTGTTCTACGTGTATTCCCCCCTAAAAGAATTTAAAAAGGTAAATTGTAGGGGTATGAACTCTCCTTAAGTGAGTGATTCATTTGGATGTTCAATATAGGATGATTGTTTCCACAAGTTAGATCCCGAGACAAACAAGTCCTAAAATGCATTTCACGCGGTATATTGGCATGTAATTAGTGAATATAACCTAAAAGGTGTTAAGGAAACGACCTAGGATGTAAGAATTACTTACAATAGAAGTGTTACAAGCGAAATCGAGTGAATGCTTGGAGTTCACGGCTGGGCTTCGGTGTTTACGGCCACTTGAAGATTCAAGTGTTTTCGGCTGTACACTCAAGTGTGTGTTCTTGGTGTTCTTGGTGAAACCAAGGAGATTCAAGGGTTTTCAGTTGAGTGTTCTTGATGAAAAGAAGGATATTCAAGGGTTTTCGGCCCAATGATCTTGATGAATGAAGAACACTTGAAGATCCAAGGAAGGTCCTAAGAAGATTCAAAGGATTGAAGGATGATAGTTGAGAGAGAAAGGTGTTTACGGTTGGGTGTTCTTGAGAGATAAGGGGTGTGTTTTCGGCTGGAAGAGAAGAAGTGAGGAAGAGATCATGGCTCATTCCTCATATAGGGTCAAAAGCTGATGGGATACCTTTGTTGGATACCACACCGAAGGGATAAGACCGAGGTTTGCGGCTCAGAACCGTTTGTGGCCCGATGTCTCAAGTGATGCAAGGGTTTGCGGCTCAGATGCAGGTTCTCTGTTCCAAATGTTTTCCCTCCAAAACCCACAACACTTGAATAAAAGGTTGATACACTTATTACTCATTAATCTAACCATATTAAGATAATTCAAGAAATAAGTTTGACCTTTATTTGATATGTTTGACTTTCATTGACCAAGATTGACTTTTACAAGATTTGAAATTACGGGTTGTCACATCATCCCTCCGTTAAAGGGAATTTCGTCTCGAAATTAAGTCTAAGAGATACACATGGACTAAGGGAAAAGATACGGATACTTATGTTTCATTTGATCCTCCCGCTCCCAAGTGAATTCAGGTCCCCGCTTTGCATTCCAGCGAACCTTCACTATCGGGATACGGCTTTGTTTGGTTTGCTTGACTTCCCTATCCATGTTTTCTACTGGTTCTTCCATGAAGTTGAGGCTCTCATTGATCTCGATTTCATAGATTGGGATAACAAGAGTCTTATCAGATAGACACTTCTTTTGGTTTGATACGTGGAAGGTAGGGTGTACGTTACTAAGTTCCTGAGGTAGTCGGAGTTTGTAAGCTACAGGGCCGATTCTAGCGAGAATCTCAAAAGGCCCAATGTACCTTGGATTTAGTTTGCCTCACTTTCCGAAGCATATCATGCCCTTCCAGGGTGAGACCTTCAATAGACCAAGGTCACCAACCTGAAATTCTAACGGTTTCTGTCTTTTGTCAGCGTAGCTTTTCTGTCTGTCTATAGAGCCTTTCAATCATTCACGAATTTGAACAATATTTTCAGTCGTCTCCCTGATGATTTCCGGACCAGTGAGAGTGTTATCAGGAACTTGTCCTTTAGCTAGTTGTGTGTCACCCACCTCAGCCCAACACAGAGGGGGTCTACACTTCCGGCCATAGAGGGCTACAAATGGAGCAACTTTGACACTAGTATGGTAGTTGTTGTTGTATGAAAACTCAACCAATGGTAAATGGATATCCCACACTTTACCAAAGTCGATCACACAAGCTCTCAGCATGTCTTCCAACGTTTGAATAGTCCTCTCACTCTGTCCATCAGTTTGTAGGTGGTAGGTTGTACTCATGTCCAGCCTAGTTCCCAGAGATTTTTGTAGCGACTGCCAGAATCTTGAGATGAATCTATTGTCTCGATCAAAGATAATAGATATGGGAATACCCTGCAGTCGTACGATCTCCCTAATGTATGTTCTTGCCAGTTTCTCCATTTTGCCGATTTCTTTGATTGGCAGGAAGTGTGCGGACTTAGTTAACCTGTCAACGATCACCCAAATGGTATCGAGAACACCCATTGTCTTGGCCAACTTGGTTATGAAGTCCATTGCAATCCGCTCCCACTTCTACTCAGGTATCTCCGGTTGTTGTAGTAAACCTGAGGGCTTTTCATATTCTACTTTAACTTTGGCGCAAGTAAGACACTTGCCTACAAAGGTAGCAATATCTGCTTTCATGTTAGGCCACCAATATAACTTTTTGAGGTCGAGATACATCTTGTCTGAACCTGGATGAACGGAGTATCGAGTATTGTGTGCTTCGTTCATGACAACGTCTCTGAAGCTACCAAACTTCGGTGTCCAGATCCAATCCATGAGGTATAAGACTCCGTCAACCTTGACCTTTAAGTTCTTATCCATCCCTCTCAGGGTTTCACTTGCCATATTTTCGGATTTCAAGGCTTCCTGTTGAGCCTCCTTAATTTGTGTGGACAGATGTGAATGGATTGTCATAGTCAATGCCTTGACTCTACGACCTGAGTATTCTTTCCGACTTAGGGCGTCCGCTACTACATTGGCTTTACCGGGATGATAACGAATTTCGCATTCTTAGTCATTTAGTAGCTCGAACCACCGTCGTTGTCTCATGTTGAGCTCCTTCTGGTCGAATATATGTTTGAGGCTTTTGTGGTCTGTAAAGATAATGCTTTTTGTACCATACAGGTAGTGTCTCCAGATCTTCAGAGCAAATACCACTGCTCCAAGCTCAAGATCATGAGTAGTGTAGTTGACTTCGTGTGTCTTAAGCTGTCTTGAGGCATAGGCGATGACCTTTCCCCGTTGCATAAGAACATAGCCAAGCCCTTCGTTGGATGCATCCCAATATACCACGAAATCTTCTATCCCTTCTGGGAGGGATAGTATCGGTGCGCTGCATAAGTCTTGATTAAGCGTTTGGAATGCCTTCTCTTGTTTCTCTTCCCAGTCAAAGCTCACACCATTCTGGGTCAATGTGGTAAGTGGTTTCGAAATCTTTGAAAAGTTCTGAATGAATCTGCGATAGTAGCCAGCGAGGCCTAGAGATTGACAAATTTCTGCAGGCGTCTTTAGTGCTGACCAGTTCTCAATGGCCTTGATTTTGGAAGGATCCACGTGAATTCCCTCTTCGCTAACCACGTGACCCAAGAATTCGACTCTTCGAATCCAAAATTCGCACTTAGAGAACTTCGCATAAAGCTTCTCTGCTCATAGTGTTTCTAAGATCTGTCGTAAGTGTTGAGTATGTTCCTCCTTACTGCGTGAGTAGATAAGTATGTCATCAATGAATACTATCTTGAACTTATCTAATTAAGGACGGCATACCCTGTTCATTAAGTCCATGAACGCTGCGGGCGTATTGGTTAATCTAAAAGGCATCACTACAAACTCGCAGTGACCATAACGAGTTCGGAAGGCTATTTTGGGAACATCTTTGTCACACCCCGCTAAAGCGGAAACGCAAGGTATGACAGCGACAAAGGTTTCATTGCAAAAGATAAAGATTCATCACCATAGCAATATTCAAAAGTTTACAACCCATAGCTTAATAGAAACAAGTACAAGTTTTTCCAAAATAACATTGTTCAAAATATAACTTCATAAATAACTTCAACACGATGCAGCATGCTCTATGATGATGAATCTTTATATCCACTTACTAATTATTTCCTGAAAAAGCATGTAAAACGAGCGTCAACTATGAAAATAGTTGGTGAGTTCACAAGTTTATAAAATCAAGATTTGGAATAAGGCTTTTCATAAATACAAGTACATTGCTTTAATGAGAAACAAAGTTGATTGCTATTATTGATAACAAGTTTATTGCTATAACGAGAAACGAGTTTGTATGTGTATGAGCAAACAATGAGTCTCAACCAAACCTATGACTGAAGCCCTATCAAGATCTATGCTTATCGTTCCATAGATGAATATGGTATCATGCACTCCAGCAATAGGGCGAGTGAGGAGTTGTCAATTCCTAATAGCGCTATCCATAATGACCATTGGCTCAAAGAGTTAATGGTTAGAGATAAGGGAAGGGCCTTAGTACGATAAGTTCTCATGTTCCGTGTTGGATAGACATACATAGAGAGACATAGCAATACAATAGCAATCATGTTTGATATAAATCGTTTTAAATACAACATGAAAATAATAGTTTTTCGGGACATGCTTTTCCACCCCAAAGCATAAAAACTGAAAATAGGGGAGTGCGTGAATACTCACAATGTTTCGAGTAGATACAAGTGGTGCCTTGGAATACACCAACGTCTTAATGCCGGGATCCTACGACATCAAACACACACTAGTGAGTTTCCATGTCGAAATCTAATGCTAATATACTAAACTCTACATATAGTGAAATGCCAATTTATGTTCTAATATTGGATTTTATATTAATTGGTTACACTTTTTCTGAAATGATGAAATTCTACAAGTCATGCGATAAATACAACTTTGGGATATTAATTTTCCAGATTTAGTAATATAAATTTAAGGGTGTTTCAACACATTTAAAGGTGTTTTAAATTCCTAAAAATGTAAAATATTATCAAATAGTTTCCAAAAATTGTCAAACCTTATATTTTTCATTCTAAATACAATAGAGGTTTTCCAGAAAATTTTCCTTGAATTTTTGATATGGTTAACTATTTTCCAAATTTTTAAGCCTTCATAACAACATAAATTCACGAAAAATAGCATTCAAAGGATAAAAATTCTCAAACTTTTTATTTTACTGTTATTACACATTACTAAGCTGGGAAAAATATAAAAATGGATTTCCAAGCTGTTTAATTATATTTTACGATTTTTGAGCATTTATTCCAATAAAAATTGAAATAAACAGAAAACAGTTTCCAATATTACTCAAACTTTTTATTTAACTGTTATTATACATAACTAGGCTGGGAAAAATATAAAAGATATTTTTCAGTGGGTATTTCTATTTTTCCTTGTTTTATCCCCTTAAATAATCATTAATTGAAGAATAAATAATAAACAGTTAAAATAAATTACCAAAAACTTTTGTAACATCATTTACAGTGTAAGTAATCTGGGAAAAATACCAAAAGTGGTTTTCATGTTGTATAATCCGGTTTTGGGTATTTATGTGTATTTAAGTGTATTTAAGTGTATTTAACCTTAGCAAATAGGAGAAAAATAGTATACAGTAGAGAAAAATCATCAAAAGTTTTATGTAACCTTCTAATGTACAACATGATGTTATGGTAAATTTTCATGAATTTTGGATAATCAGAACTATTTTTCCTATTTTTAGGCCATTATAACTACCAAAAATTGGGAAAAATAGAAAGGCATGATGAAAAATTCTGAAATTATTTTTCTGAGTCTCCCACCACAGGTAAGAGCTGCGAAAATTGTTAGATACAATTTTCACACTCTTTAAAGTGGTTTTGTGATTTATTGCACCCAAACAAAAAGAAAATCGAAAATCATACTAAACAGCAACATAAATCGATGAAATTTAATGAGAGGTCATTATTCACCATAGGGGTCATCCACGAATTTATTCCGGATTTATAGACCTCTGGAAGTATTTTATGTGATTTATGCCCTTGTTTTCTTGCAACAATTTTAATAAATCAAGGAAACGATAAAAACTCTTGGGATTTTCCAGATATTCATATTACCTTAATGGGAATCTGGAAAAAATTTGATTTGAGCAGAAAAGAACTTTTAGATATTTTTCTAGACAAAATCATTTACATGCACTATTAACATTGTACTTTGATCATCAAGCTCTTTAGCTTGGTGTTCATCACATGCATCACGGTTTGAAGACCATGCATGGACATATGTTTGTCATAGTGATGTTTTTAAAGGAAATACTTGAATGCATAAGGTGTATGAACCTTTAAAACTTGTAAAAATCCGAACTTTAGTGTTTGACATAGGTTTTGGTCCTTGGATTTCACCATTAAACAACATGCATGTTGTTCTTGGGTGAAACCCTACCACCATCATCATCAAACTCGACATTCATGAACATTTTCATGAATGTTCATAAAGAATGGTGTAGAAGGAAGAGAAATACAAGAAAACTCTTTAAAAACAAGAAGGAAAAGTAAGGGAGGGTGAAAGATTTTCGTGTATACCTTGAAGAATAGCCTTGGAAGATGAAGATTTGAGTGTGGAGAGGTGTTCTTGACTGAAAATTTTCGTGAGTTTAGAGAGAGAGGAAGAGAGTTTGAGAGTTGAAAGGGTGGAGTGTGAGAGAGAGTGAAGAGAGAAGTGGAAGAGTGGGGAATAAGTTTTAATGATTGAGTTTTGGGAAGAGAGAGAGCATGGGGAGAGGGGATGGCCGGATTTTTGAGAGCATTTAAGCCTCCTCTCTCCTAAATTCAAACTTTATAAAACTCCCTCCTTAATTTTTATAAAACCCTAATTTTTATAAAAGTGTTTATTAAAGCAATTCTTGATTTATTTAAAAATCTTGTTTTTAACTAATAAATTATGATTAATGTATAATAATTTAACTTTCCATTTCATTGATTATAATCCATAATTTTGATTAATAAAATTTTGATATTAGGAAGTTTATAGCCAATTTTATAAAGTTTTTAAGCTTTAAGGTTTATAAATTTGGATTTTTGGCTCTTTAGGGTTTTTGGAATATTGTTTGATATTCACTATCATATTGGAATGTAATTAGAATATTTTAATTTATTTTTAGGGTTTTATACCCTTTTTCAATTGTAATAAAGTTTGAAGTTTCATTCTAATTATGGTATTGGCATTTCCTATTGTAGTTAAGCAACTTACTAGAATCGTAAGAGTCAAGTATATTAGTCCTAGATCTTAGTTGGATCCTAGTTTATGCAAGATTTTGACCTAATTTATACTACTAGGCCATGGCATGTTGTGCATGAATGGTTTTTATAAAGATGCATGAGTCCGAGAATGACCTGAATTGACAGTTGTCACAATCTTCCTCTAAAAAGTGTAACTGGTGATACCCGGATCTTAATTCAATCTTTGAAAAGTAGCTCTCTCCTTGAAGTTGGTCGAACAAGTAGTCTATCCGTGGTAGAGGGTACCGGTTCTTAATGGTATGTTTGTTTAGCTCGCGATAGTCGATGTACATACGGAATGATCCGTCCTTCTTCTTCACGAACAAGACCGGCGCTCCCTAGGGTGAGAAGCTTGGTCTAATGAATCCCTTGCTTATTAGTTCGTTCAGTTGACTGGATAGTTCCTGCATCTCAGTTGGTGCTAGTCGGTAAGGCGATTTGGCTACTAGGGTAGCTCCTGGAATTAAGTCGATTCTGAACTCGACTTGACGTTGTGGTCGTAATCCTAGAAGATTTTCGGGAAAGTTGTCGGGAAAGTCGCGAACTTCTGGGATGCTCTTTATGTCTTTCACCGTTTGGCTCACATCTACTACGTGAGCAAGGAACGCATGATATTCCTTTCGTAAGTACATATGGGCTTGAATGCTCGAGATGATTTGAAGGTTCGTGCCTGGTTTGTGGCCATAGATAACTAAGGTTTCGCTATTCGGTAGATTAAGACAAACGGCTTTCTCAAAACACATGATGTCAGCACGATGAAGACTCAACCAATCCATGTCGATAATGACATCGAAACTTTTAATTGAGACAGGCATTAAATGAATAGTTATCTAGAGAGAGGGTGCATCCTATGTATATATCGTTAGTGCTCCCAGTCTTCCCGTTAGCTATTTCTACAGTGAACGTTTCGTTTAGTGCTTGTGGTTGTTGTTTAAGTAAGTGTTTAAATTTTTGATTCACGAAACTCCTCTCCGCTCTACTATAAAATAGTATGCATGCATAAGAGTTATCGAGGAGAAAAGTACCCGTGACCACCGTAGGGTCTGCCACAGCTTCCTCATGTCCTATCGCCAAAACTCTCCCTAATCCACTAGTATTCCCTGCTTTATGGCAGTTCCTCTTGTAGTGTCCAACCTCACCACACCCATAGCATGCCTGGCCTATTCCAGTACCAGTGACCTGGGTAATTGGTCTTGCCGGAGCCCTACAGAAACGGGTTGTATGCCCTTTCCTGTTGCGGTTAGCACACTGCATCTCCCGGCAGGATCCGTTGTGGTGAAAATTGCACTTGTTGCACTTCGGCAAACTCCCAACGTACTGTTTTGATGGTGTAGGGACAGCAGGGGTAGTTACGGCATGAACAGCCACACTCTGTTGTTTCTTGGCGGAGTTCTGCGCCGATTTGTTCTTCTTTCCGTCCCAAAATTTCCTCTTGTTGTCGGTCGTTTTGGCTGGTTCTCGAACATGGGTTGTTACTGGTGTGTGGACTCCATGGTCAATGAGTCGTTTTCCCAATCGTTTGGCACTGTCGAATGTAGAGGGGTTCGAAGACAAAACGTTCCCCTGAAATGGAGGTACTAGTCCCCAAATGTACCTCTCGGTCTTTTTGCTCTCCGTAGGGACCATCCCTGGACATAGAGCTACTAGATCACCGAATCTAGTCATGTTGGCTACTATGTTAGAGCCTTTCATGGTCAGGCTCCAAAGTTCCTGGTTGATTTTCTGAAATTCGCCCCTCGGGCAGTATTCTCCCCTCATGAGATCCTTTAGTGTTTCCAATCCCATCGAGTTAGCCACTATAAGAGTAAGTGACTTAACATGGCCATTCCACCATGTGAGGGCCATGTCTGAGAAGGTGCAGGCAGCAAATTTTACTTTGCTTCCTTCTGGGCAGGAGCAAATCTCAAAGATAGACTCCGTTTTCTCTATCCATTGCGACAAAGCAATGATTCCACCACTACCGTTAAAGGCTTTGGGTTTGCAATTGGTGAAGTCTTTGTATGAACACTCCCTATGGTGCCCGTGACTATCACCTTGGGTGGAGTTAACACCTGTTCCACCTCCGCTAGTACCGCTAGCGTTGATCTGAGTTAAGGCTGTCGTTACAGCCGCAGTCACTGCAGCTTGAAAAACTACATGATCGAATTGTGGAGGAGGTGGTGGTTGAGTTGGAGTTATTGGTGTATTGCGTCTGTTTGATCTACGAGGAGGCATCTTTCAACTATAAGTTTATAAATATGAAGATAATTGTAAGAATTCAATAGTGAGGATAATGAGAGTGTTCCTTGAACTAATTTACCATAGTTCAACATGTAATTGATGAGGTGTTTGCAATTGAGGTCTACCACTCGAAGGATGAAAGAATTTGGATAAAGATTTTCCAAGAGGATTGGATGCCTGTCAATATCATTGGTATTATAGATGTATAGAGTTCAGGAAAATTCGACCTTGAAATAGGTCTACAACATACCAATATAGAGAAAATTTTGACAACAAAAAGACCTAACGAAACTGACAGTTCAAGGTCTAAACATAAACATGAAAATAACACTAAAGTATAGAAGAAGACTTAATCTATATCCAAAAGAGTGACTAGATTATGCTCTACTCGCGAGGAGGGTTGTTCTGGTTGGTACTAAATTCTGCCCTGGACTCAGCCAACTAGTGTTCTGTTTCCCACACACGCTTTTCCAATGCAACTTGACCCTGTCGAAGTTCTCTAACTTCGGATCGATTGGCATTCAGTTCCATCTGTAGTGTGTCATTGTGAGTCCCGGTTAACTCCTGGTTATCGGTCAGATGGTAGAGACGAACTGGGTTGACTCCTGAGTTAGCCCTAATTTCCACGACTTGGTCGATGGTTGTTCTTCCTTGTTCAGCATTGCGAGCAACACGACGAACCAAGATAGGAAGCACTCTATCTTCTTAGCCTCCCTCACTCAAGTTGTAGAAGCTTCGGTCCCCATTATAAGGAGGTGGTTGTCCCTGTTCATGGCTCCACCTTCCCAAGTTTACTGCCCACAGAGGTGTCGGGCCTTGAAAATCATGTCGAGGGTTAGGATTTTGGGCAACTTGAGGTGGATTATGTGACATCCCCTAATTTCTCGGCCAGAAAAGACCGATTTATTTTATGCTTTTTAAAATAAAATCAGAGTAATCCTTTTAAAAGTTGTTGCGGAATTTGTTCCCAAAACAAAAAATGATAAAAGTTTATCAAAACCTTTCTTTAAGAAATATATATTTTCATTTAATATGAAAACCTCGGGATGTCATGTTCCGATACAGATCAAAAGCATAAACAAGACATTATAAGCCTTACAAAAGTTAGTTACAACTACTGGCCTATAATCCAAATATCAGTCATCATCATCCAACTATGCTCGGGGTCCACTACCTGTAATATAAAAAGCTGAGTGGGTCAGGCTTGGGAGCCTGGTGAGCATATAGGGTTTTTAACCCACAATAAATAATAAACTTATTAAGTTCTCAATCAACAATAAATTTATTAATTTCATCAACCAAAAATAACCCTAATTACCCATTCCCATTATCCTCACTTTACGTCCCTAAAACAACTATCACAAGGGACCTAGCCTAAGGATTTTCACTAGGGGTGACAACATTGCTTTCCTCAGTAATTTATGTCAAACAAGACAACCTAACATAAAACAACCAATAAGGTAACAACATTGCTTTCCTCAGCAATTTATTTCAAACAAGACAACCAATATGGTGACAATATTGCTTTCCTCCGCAATTTCGTCAAATAAGATAAACATCGGGGTGACAACATTGCTTTCCCTCAGCAATTTATGTCAAATAGGCACGAAGTCACATCGTCGCCATGTGCTAAGTCCATAGCTCTTATTTATCGACAGTATTATTCACGGGAATCCCCCCTGCAATACATGTCAATGGGTTTTTAGAGTACAACTGATGAACATATAGTTCACACACTTACAGGTTGCGAGCCTGCTAGTGTTCCACAGATCATCTAGAATAGTCCATGGTTGTCATCCATACTCTGCTGAATGACGGGGGCCACATTTGGGTAAGTGATTCTCTCATATTTCACCACTCACTCTCAACTCATGATCTATATCACTGATCATCTCATTTATCCAACTCACCTTTCAGCACACACCACTATTTCATCTACCCATGTTTTACCCAATATTTTTGTAGATAAAAATACATATACAGTTTAAATTATTTAAAAACCTGTATAAATCATTCCTTCAACATCCATCTCAAATAAACAAACAATATATATTCACACAGCACGTATTTTATATAAAATACTTCATATATATTTGTAAGGTCAAAGTAACTACACACTCACTTGATTTAACGATAATTGGGCAGCACTTCATTTCCTAAAACGATCGTTTCTAATAAAACCGGGAGTTTTATTGAGAAATCGGGCTCTGCAAGGGTCGGGCTTCAAAACCGAAAAGATAAATTTCCCGGGCTTCTCGGGCACTCCGGGGCGTGTTCCGGGCGTTGGAATTAATCCCGGGGCTTTGGGGGAAGTGGAAATAGAGAAAATATTGAAAAATGGGTGAAAATGGCAATTTCCTAAAATTACCCAGGAAGGCTCGCAAGCCTTCTATTTATAGGGTGAGATCCGAAGTCGGCCGAGAGAAGGGAGTCAGCAGTGAGGGCAGGTGGCATCAGGAGGCGAAGGCACGTGGCTCGGACCCGGAGGAGGACACGCGTCGGACACGTCTCGCATGCGAGGGCTCGCCACCGAGGCACACGCGTCAGATCCTTATTGGACCACTTCGGACTCGTCAGCAGATCAGAACACGGGGCGACACGCGGCCTGCTTCGGTTGGGCCTCCCTTTGGTCGAATCGGCAATGAGCACGTGGCATGCATGCGAGATTCCGGGTGACGTGGCCGAAGTTGGGCCATGCGAAATTTCTCGGATTTTGGGGTTTTCTCGATTTTTGTGCAAAAACTTCTAAAATCCATAACTTTCGCATACGAGCTCCGTTTTTGACGTTCTTTATATGCACGCGTAGGTAAAATTACGCTCTACAACTATCGTTTAGACTTCGTCGGCTAACTTTGAATTTAATTTTTATATTATTATTTTTAACAGACCGGGACAGGAAATCCGTTAAAAATTCATAACTTCTTCATCCGACGTCCGTTTTCGTCTGTCTTTTTACCGTTGTGCTACTATTGACGAGACCTTCGATTCTCGTTTAGGTTGTGTTGGCTAAAAATCACTCGATCTAAAATTCGAGTTTTTAGTTGTCTACTGCTAAGCTGAAACTTAGAAAAATCATAACTTCCTCATACGAAGTCAGATTTGGGCGTTCTTTTTATACATACTCTCGGTTTAACGAACACTACGACTTTCGTTTAGATCACTAAGGCTAAAAAGTAGTTTATCAAAAACTCACTTTTTTTACGACATTCGGCACGTGCCGGTTTTGTCGCGAAACATCAACAGGTCATAACTTCTTCGTTATAACTCGGATTTCGGCATTCTTTATATATCCGTAATCCTTGTCACGACCACTACAAATTTCTTAATAGATATCGGCTTTATCTAATATTTATTTTCGACGCTCATTTTTATTCTTAATTAATTAAACCCTAATAATTAAGCATAAAACACATAATTTTCACATAATATTCATATAATTCCTTTTCATTTCGTCTAAATGAGTTACAAAGGTTAACCTAGACTATTATGTCAATATTAATGCCTAGCCTAGAAACACGGGCGTTACAGATTATAGACCTCGGGTTCTGAGTTAGAGTCTTCTTGAACTTCCTCTTCGTTCTCTTCCTCAGACCTCTCCTCGGGGTCTTCTTCTACTGGGACTACCGGGTTCTTTTCTTCAGGTTCAGCTTCAAGCCATCCACCGTTCCCTTGATCGGGATAGTACGGGTCACCAGGTAGATGGAATCCAGGCATGTTATCTAAGAGAGAAAAGGGGTGTAAGAGACGTATAATAGATGTATTACTAAAGGTATTTATAGGATGATCCTTACCAGTTACTTCAATACTTATGTAGTGCATACCAGCTATATATAACCAAGATAGAATAGACCTTCGAATAAGTGATCCAACTCTAAGACCACAACCAAATAAGGAACAGGAAGTAAAGCGAAGATCAAAGATTCTAAGTCTATAACATCTTAGTGACATATAACCTTAGCGCATCCACTCAGCAACTATTGACCTAATAGTAAGGGTATTTTTAGTTTTCACATAAGTAATTATAGTACGACAAAATACTCCTATAGTATTTTAAGTTTATGTTATGTTCTAGTGTTTCTTGGTACTAGAGTTTGTAACTTTTAGACTTGTTGCAACACCACAACCAGTCTTAGGCACATGCTAATCACTTCTCGGATAGATATAGTTTATCAGGCTATATCAATCGCAGACCTGATTATATGTCCCCAAGCCTACTTGTGCTGTTCAACAATCGCAATACTTTTGTTTTGTTCTAGTATGACACTGTACTTAGTATGAATGCATGTATGTATACTTTAGTAAAATATTTTATTATTTAAAAAGTATAATCTTTTGGTCAGAGTGTTTTAATCCCATTGTGTTTATAGTTGTATATCTTTATGGGTTGATATACTTAGTTCACTATAAACAATGCTCTGATATAAATCTGTCACACCCCCAAACCGAGATGGCCGAAATATTCGGGGGTGGAGGACGTCATGTACAGTATCATAACAATGCACAATAGTAAAACAAGCAACAACATCCATTGCATTAATAGAATAGTCGATACATGTGTATTCTGAGTATAGTTGTATGACACCAAAAATGTATATAGAAAAATATAAAAGACGAGTCTTGAACATGCTCCGTCTTCTCAAAACCTGATCCAGTGTACCTGTCTACTGGTTCCCTGAGAATACAAGTTATTTTGAAAGAGAGTATCAACATTTAAGTTGGTGAGTTCATAAGTATTTAATGTCAAGTGTTTGTATTTGTTTCATGAAAATGTTTGTGTTTGTTTAGTAAAATGTTTGTATACTTCCCAGAAAATCCTATATTTTCTTCTAAAATGAAAAGTAGTCTTATACCCAAGACCCGATTGTTTTGTATGTTTGTTCTCTTGTAATGGTGTAAAATGTATGTTTGTATTTGAAATAGTATAAAATGTATATTTTCCATATTTGTAAAACCATCTTTACTAGAAAAATAGTATGCATTTCTCATGTGAGAATATCATTGTATGGATGTAATGGAAAATGAAGGTTTACAGTAGAATTATGTAAAATAAACTACTGTTGCATTAACTGCCTTATAACCAAACTAGTTAATTGAGGTTAAAATGAGATTAGGTTATAACCATGCTCGATTGACTTATATAAAACATGGCGTTCTTCAGGCGTCGAAAATGGTATGACATTTGTCACCTGTGGATCTGCAGGTCCCACTGTAGCTAGCAGCAAGGTGTGGGATGGTCAATCTCGTATAGATCTATACACAAACTCACGCTCTCCATCCAGGAGACTCTGGTTACAAAACGTGACATAATAAGAATATTGCTATGTCATGAAATAGTATCTCACATTTTAGTTATCTTGTTCATGTTAAGTATGTAAGTTCCTTTATGTTCTTGTAAATGAATAGTATACTTTGTAATGAATAGTAGTAGTATGAATGTATTGATTCATGTATTGTTCCTCTGTTCTAGGAAATATTATGTATTGATCTTCTAAACTATATCGATTATAGTTTACTAGTATATTTGTTTGAACTGTAAATGATTTGGAGAAAAGACTCATTTGCCCAATGTATGCAACTAAGTTAAGTATGTACTTGGAAAATAGGGTTTAATATTTATGTATATATTTAGCAAGTATAACTATGATTTAGCCGACAGTCGGACTAGTGATCCTACCCTAAGCCCACAACCAAACAAGGAAAATGAGTCAAGGTGTTTAGCAATAGTCCTAAGTCCGTTAAAGCATACTTATACATAAATATATAAATGAATATGATTTTGATAACAAACAACAATCTAAAATAGTTTAAAAGAGTTTTTGAAATGATTTTAACAACTTATAAAAGCATAAGAAATCCTTTGTTTGTTTTGACATGTAAATGTTTAACACAAATAAATTGTGTTCTACTTGTATCCCCTCCCTCTCTAAAAGCATTTAAAAATGTACCTTAAGTGAGTGATTCGTTTGGATTTTCGATATAGGATGATTGTTTCCACAAGTTAGATCCCGAGACAAAACAAGTCCTAAAATGCATTTCACGCGGTATATTGGCATGAAATTATTGAATATAACCTCAAAGGTGCTAAGGAAACAACCTAGGATGTAAAAATTACTTACAGTAGAAGTGTTAGAAGTGAAATCGAGTGACTGCTCGGAGTTCACGGCTGGGCGTCGGTATATACGGCCGTAAACGGTTCATGGCCACTTAAAGATTCAAGTGTTTTCGCCAGTACAATCAAGTGTGTGTTCTTGGTGTTCTTGGTGACACCAAGGAGATTCAAGGGTTTTCGGCCCAATGATCTTGATGAATGAAGAACACTTGAAGATCCAAGCAAGATCCTAAGAATATTCAAAGGATTGAAGGATGATAGTTGAGAGAGAAAGGTGTTTACGGTTGGATGTTCTTGAGAAAGAAGGGGTGTGTTTTCGGCTGGAAGAGAAGAAGTGAGGAAGAGATCACGGCTCAGTCCTTATATAGGGTCAAAAGCTGATGGGACACCTTCGTTGGATAAGACAGAGGTTTGCTACTGCGAACCGTTTGCGGTCTGAAGTCTCAAGTGATGCGAGGGTTTGCGGCTCGGATGCTGGTTCTTGGTTCCAAATGTTTTCCCTCCAAAACCCACAACACTTAAATACAAGGTAGATACACTTATAACTCATTAATCTAACCATATTAAGATAATTCAATAAATAAGTTTGACCTTTATTTGATATGTTTGACTTTCGTTGACCAAGATTGACTTTTAGAAGATTTGAAATTACGGGTTGTCACAGTAAGGCCTAAGGTAAAGGGATACTCAGGAAAACAAACACAAACAGAAGAAATGACATCAGGTTGGATCCTGACATCATAAGGTTTGAAAATAGTACCAACGGGAAAGGTTTCAATCGAACCAAAGCTTCGATACTATCATCTTCAAAGGTACAAATTTCCTCATATGAAAGGATTTTCTAATCTATGAAATCATCAATAGGAATAGTTATGACATTTTCACGAGAGCGAGCTCCTTTTTGCCCATTTTTATAAGAAAAAGAAAACTAGGAAGGAGAAAATGAACAAAGATAGTACCTTCGATGATATTCGATGAACTTCCAAAAGAAAAGCTAAGAGTAAGATGAGATTTATGTATCCTATTTATACAGGAATCACAGAGAGGTAGAAGGGTGATTTGACTCATTCCAACGACTAGAAATCTACCATTTGAAATTCCAATTACCCATCCGTTAAAGATTTTTACTTCATTTTTTACGTAAAAATTATACCTCTAAATATTCTAATACTAACGGTTATATTTCACAGGTATAATTTGGGGGCAATTGTTAGGGGCAGGATCCTTGAATCATATTCAGGATCCTCAGACACTTATGAAGCCTCAGGATCCTTAAATATATCCCAGGATCCTGACTATTACCACTAATACTTCTAACATTTGTAACGACTATATTCTCTTTATTTTTCTCACATGTGCAGAACGAGTCAATACAAGACCCATTCTCAACGAAGAGTCATCTCAACCAGGAAAAAGACCTGAAACACCAAGTCAAGTAACATTAATATGTTGATTCCAAAGGATCCGAAATTATCAGACTTCTTGTTATTAGCATTAGACTATAAATAACACATGTAGCTAGCACACTACAGACACGTTTAACTTATCTACGATACTTGTACTTACATTTACACTTTCATCTCTATAATACACATTTTATATCAATAAAAACATCAAGGCATGTGATTATTATCACTTCGCAAGGTTTTATGCCTTAGATCCTATCAAGGATGAAGGGCTTTCCTTGTAACTCACTTGTGTCACTTTGATCATCATTTCATACTTGATTGACCACAAATACCACAGCCTCTCATACAATTTGGTTGAATTGTACTTAGTCGATTTTTGACCAAAACAACAAGACATGCCCCAAATATCCATTTCCTTTTCCACACATAAGTTCTTTGGTAGATGCAACTACATATAATGAGGTCCTTACCTTCATGGATGCTTCATCCGAATTTCAAAAAATACAAATGGAGCCTTCAGACCAGGAAGATACAACCTTCATAAACCCAACAGGTATATATTGTTATATAGAAATGCCTTTTTGGTTTAAAAATATAGGTGCAACATACCAAAGACTAGTGAACAAAATGTTCAAAAATCAACTGGGAAAAACCACGGAAGTCTATATAAGATGACATAGTGGTAAAATCAAAGAAAGCTAAATATCATCTCCTAGATCTTGAAGAAGCATTCGACATCCTGGATCTATTCAACGTGAAGCTCAACCCATCCAAATAATATTTTGGTGTTAAAGAAAGTGTGACATCCTGGAATTTAGGTGAAAAGGTATGAACGGTCAGTTCACAGTAAATCTCTTGGTAATATAACTCATTGAGTTTTAGTGCATCTAATGTAAAATAATGAGTTCATTTTGACTATTATAAGACATCGGATGATATCTTACTTCCAAATATGTAATCTGACAACAAATCAAACAATTCAAACTGCAACCCTAGGAATACGTCTAAAAAACTGAAATTTCGTATTAAGCAGTTGTGAGCAAAACAAACACTCTAGTCTCGTAGTACATGTTTCCTTATTTCTGAAAATATAAAGAACGTCCAAAACAGAGTTCGTATGCAAAAGATACGACGGTTTTAAGAATCCAAAACCAGTATAATACTGTTTTTCTTAAAACCGCTAAAACAGTTTCTATCCGTTGAGGGACTTGCACACCTCAGATGGAAATTCCGAAAACATTTTTGGACCCAGGCTATAGTATAATATTTATTTTTATAATCAGAATATTTTTAACAAAAATATTTGCAAAAGTCAAAAAATTAGACGTTTCGGGTCCAACTAAACGCAAATCTTTAAACATGATTTCACAGAGTTCTGCAACTCGGAAAATTAAACCGTTCGAGTTTTTGGAATCCTTTTAACCGAGACCATTGTTCTTCCTTTTCAGAAAAATTATTTGATATCAAGATCGATGGCACACAGATCGAGAAAGTTAGAAAATATTCATAAAAGTACGAAGGAATTAGTTTCGTAAATGGTTTGATACCTATATATATGTTTGTATACATAAGCTATTCGGGAATTCCAAATAAAAATAGTAAATCAGGTAATCACAATGTATATAGATTATGTAATTAAAATTATATAACAACACTAAATATATGCATATTTATATATGTCATATATCATTTTTCTAAATACCAATTATTAGCATAAATGACAATTTGGACACTAATTATATACAAATCTCTAATTCTTTATATATATTTTACAAACATATATAGTAAACTTTTAATATGAGAGTGTATAAATATTGTCTATGCATTATTGCCTTCAAATGTCTCAAACAAATACCCATATGCATAAAATATTATTAAACCTAAAAGTTTACACTAAATCTATTAGAAATATATACCAATACACACACAAATACATACCTAATTAAATCAATACATAAATACACATAAATTACATACTTATTGAACTAATACAATGCTTACAAGATTAACCTAAAGTACACCAAATTGACAGCCAAAAGTAAGAAGTTCCTTCCACATTTCAATTTATATTTCAATTTATATGAAGTGTAAATCACACTACCAATTATTGTACAGCTCATGAGTGTTCATCTAACCAAAAGGAAGTCTACAAGTTTCACTAAAATGTCATTCAAAGAACCCTCCTGCATCATACCAACACCAAGACGTGTTGTTGCTGCCATATTCCTTCCATTGATCATTCAAGCTAAAGTAGAACAGCACTCAAAATGGATCTCAATGGTACAACTAAATCATATAGAAATCTGAGAAATTTCACCCTCAAGGCTACCTTCAATCGTTCACAGCTTCACCTCATCTCTCTTCTTTCTTCTTCTCCTTCGTTCCAGCCAAGAACACCTCCATTGAAGGTGTTGTTCTTATGAAATCAGCCAATCAATGGGACAACACCCACTCCCGTTTTCCTTCTTCTTCTTCCTATCGAATGAAACAACTAAACACCCACTGACTTCTTGCTTCCTTTCCTGTCAAAAATCAAACCAAAACGTCCCCATTCTCTTCAACATTTCTGATCGGAAAAAAAAACAAGGAGTAAAGAAACTACCGGGGCAGCATCGTATTCTTTTTCGTCCCCTGTCAAGAACCACCGAAGATGGTGGCGAGGCCCCTCGCATCTACCCTTCTTCCCGTCAAACTCCGCTGCCAAACACACCACCTAAGCTGACGTTGCTGCTCGCGACGCCTCCCCGGACCATTCGATCCTCCTCCCCTTCGCAACTCGCTGCCGGACGAGAGGGAGGACGAGCTCACTACTTCGTTCCTTCGTTCCTTCGGTCTCGTCGACACCGGAGACACCTCCCTCTTCACGATCGATCAACCAAGACATCCTGATTAAGCGGCCTCCGAGCCTTCGTGATTTCTCGCCATCATCGATCATCCGTCCGTATCCGCCTGTTCCATCGTGTCCGTCGAGTTTTCCCTCATCGCTTCGTCTTTTCGTATATCCCTTTCCTTTGCACGATCAAACAAAAACACGGGACGTAAAAAAACCCTAATTTCTTTTAAGTTTGGGCCTTTAAACAAAAACAGTCCCTCCATGACATTTCTTTTTATAAAAGCCGTAAAATCATTTTGTATTTATATACTGGACCAAGTTTACCCTCACTTGACAAAACTTTATGAAATCAGTCCCAACCCCCAAACATTGAACCCATTTATTCAAAATAGCCCCTCTCTTGGTTATTTTTAGCAAAACAAATCACAATATTCAAACTTAGGTTTCTTTAAAATAAAATAACCCTTCAATGGAGATTTCTTAACAAAATCAGTCCAATCCTCAAACATTAATTCAATTTAAACCATTTCAGTACCTCCCTTTATTTGCCTTAACCAAAGCAGTCCTATTTTGGTTAATTAAATTACCAAACAGCCGCCAATAGTTTAAATCCGTTACGAAGCGGTCCCAGATGTATTTCAAATTTCAAGAATCGTGGCTTTATGTGAAATCATGAAAAGTGAACCTCTAGCAATTCACTCAAGATCCAAAGTCAGCTGAGTCCAAGATAAGTCCAAGAAGAGTAGATGTTCCGAGATAAAGATCATTCCGAGATGTAGTGCAATTCCGAGATTAGATGTCTGGTCTAGCATTTAATGTATTTTGTCTTTATTAGTGATCTAACAGTTCATAGGACATTTCTTTATGTATCTTTTGGAAATCAGTTTCTCAAAAACTGAGTATTACCCAGTCCTAGGAATGTTACTTGGTTTGTACTATGTTCCTCCTTCACTATTTAAGGAGTGAAAGTTTTCACCATTAATGTAGAAGTGAACAATTCAAGTTTCACACTAAGAATATCAAATATTCTCTTCACGTCAATTTCACTTTTCCTTCAAGTCAAAGTTCTTTCATAACATTGTTATTGTTCCAAAAATACATTTGCATGGATTAAACTCTAAGTTTACTTCATTTATTATCTTGAATGCTTTGTTGAATATTCTCTTCAATTCCTAACTTGTATTACCATATTCGAGTGGAACTTTCATTAAGAGCAGACGTTGATCTTAAAGATTAACTCATGGTTTGAGTTTTCAAATCTTGTCATTGTGCATTGATTCTTGTTCTCACAATTGGTATCAGAGCTTGAGTGGTTGTCCTTTAAATCCATAAGAACAGATAATAGTTGATTTGAAATTACCTTGGTATTTGTCACACCCCCAAACCAGAACGACGGAAACGTCTGGGGGTGGATGATTTCATGTACAGTATCAAAACATAATGAATAATAGTGATCAAAGTCATACAACCAGCATATTGATAATTAGGATGTTTACATTGTATCTAAAACATTGTTTACTTGATACCAAATACATATGACAAAAGTAAATGACATGACGTTGTGACGCTCCATCCTCAAAACCTTTTTGGTTACTTGGCTACTGATTTCCTGAGAATACAAGTGGTTTTGAAAAAGTGTCAACAATTAAGTCGGTGAGTTCATAAGAGTTTGTATGAGAAAAATCGGTAACTTTTCCTTGTAAAATGATAGAGTGCGCTTTCAGAAAATCCAATATTTTATTTAAAAATGAGCTGTAAGTCTTAAACCCAAAGACCAAAAATGTAAGTAGTGATGTACTGGAAAATAGTGTTATGAAGTTTTATCATTATATAAAACTAATTGAATGTATGTTCGCCCCGTAAACCAAATGTATTGTTAATACCCCATGTGAGTTATTATAACCGTGCTAGCGACTAGTGGCCTGCTACGACGTTCTTCAGGCATCGGAATGTTAGACATTTGTCACCCTAGACTTGCCGCTCTAACTGTAGCTTAAGCTTGGGTGCGGGGTTGTCATTCCCGTATAGATCTATACACAAGTGTCACGCTTTTCTTACCGAGATTCTGGTTATAATTCAAGACTTTAGTGTGTATGTACTCTGGTAGGTACGGTGAAGACTCTATCTCACAAAATTGTATCAACAAGTTTACGTATAGTGTAAAGAAAACCATTTTTGTAAGTGAAAATATTGTCTTTCCATAGTAATTACATAGTTCAAAATAATTATACCTTTAAATAATTATTGGTTCGCCCCAAAATGGTAAAATAGTGTTAATGACACATAAACTACACCAATTATAGTTTATCATAAATGTTTTGTTGTTTCCATATATATATATATATATATATATATATATATATATATATATATATATATATATATATATATAATTTAACATGTTTTAGATGTTTTTAAAAGATTATATCATATAATTTACATCTAACACAAGTATAAGAACATTTAGTACGATAAATACAATTTCTAGTTTTTGACTATTCTATCCATGTTTTTAGAAAATTTATAGAAAAATCATCGTATGTCGAAATTTGGATCCGTAAACTCTTAGAGCTTAGAAAATTAGTCTACTTTGTCCATAATAATTTTCCCTGGCCTTAAGTGGTTTTTAACCAGAGTGAAAATGTTCATTTTTACAGACTGGTCCGAAAATATTCTGAAATGATAGGCAGTTTTCTAAAAATCACCATAAACTGTAAAAAAAATCATATGAATATGTGCGAGTAGTCCTTAAAAAGGTATAGACCTGAACTATCTTCATATTGAACAGTTTTGAAATATGTTAAGTTTAATAAGGTTAAAACAGTGTGTGAGCAGACCACAACTTTTCTGTAAAAAGCTGATTTTTAAGCTTAGATATGTTTTAATGACATAACTTGTATTTTTAGTTTGCAAAGCCTTTAGATCATCCAAATAGGATTTGTTTACTTGTATTCCCTCCCCCCCCCTAAAACTTGGAAGAACTCGAAAATTAAGGGGTATGAACTCACCTTGAGTGGATTTCTTGGTGGATAAAGAGATGGAGATAAAGATCTTCAAGCTTAGAACACTTGAAGATGGTATTATCCTATGGAAGTTAACACATGTTAATGTGTGTAAATGTAACAAAACTAATATGTATGTGTGTAAAATCACTAGATCTATGGAGGAAAGCTTACCAAAAATTGTAGAACCAACTTAGGAGGAATTATCCATGAAAAAGATGGAGTGTTCTTGAGAGAAAATGAGAGAATGGAGAAGTTGGAGAAAATGAAGTGAAGGGGGTGGGGGGAGGGTAGGGGTAAGGGGTGAAGTGATGTTTTCTTGGTTACATGTTGGTTAATAGTCTAGATACATGTTGTGTAATAGTTTGTATGAGAAAAGATGAACCCATCTTATCTCCAAAGTCAAATCTCTCCTTTTTATGTAAAAAAAAATTGGCATTTTATATAAAAGAGTGTTAATTTTTATAAAAAGAGTGATGTTTTATAAAGAGTGTGGTAAAATAATGTATAATTACTTAATTTGAATCATAAAAATTCAAATTATTATAAAAACCTCAATATCATTAAGGCTATTAGCACATTGTGTTATGAATATTATTTATACCAAAATAATCTATGTTGAAATTATCGAAATTAACATTGCTAATCCAAAAGTAGGATTTTCATTCAATAATTGATGAAAGGAGAGGTATTTCGTATTAATACTTGTAGGTTGTACATTAGGAAACATCAAGATTTACCTAAAATTCTAATACCGTTCGAGTTGACTTTTGTTGACTTGTTGACTTGTTGACTCTTGTTTGACCAAAATTGATGGTTGTCACATCATCCCCCCGTTAGAAGGAATTTTGTCCCGAAATTAGCATTTCGAGAGGGTCCTCAAGGGTTGGGTAAAAGATGTGGGTATCTCTATTTCATTTGGTCCTCCCGTTCCCAGGTGAATTCAGGCACTCGCTTGGCTTTCCAATGGACCTTCACTATGGGTAGGGGTGGGAATTATTTGGTCCGGAACTGAAAAACCCAAAAACCAAATCGAACCGAAATCGATTTCAGACCGAACCATATTTAAATTCGGCTTTCGGTTTGGTTCGAGACCAAACCGAATTGTGAATTTGGTTTTTGGTTCGAGTTTCGGTCTCATGAAGTTTGAACCAAACCGAACCGAAAAACCGAATTTTATAAATTAATTAATTAAAAAAATATATTTTATATTTTATATTAAATAAAAGTATTAACTATAAAATAAAAATCATTTTAACTCATTTACTATTTGGATCATTTTGTATGAAACTTTAGATATTTCTTTTTGCAACTTTAAGTTTCTATGTTAAAAACATTTTCATTTATGTTTAAAATTTTTTTAAGTTTATATTTGGTTTCCTCAGTTTTCAAACAGAATCAAACCGAATTAGAATTCGGTTTCGGTTTGGCCTATAGAATTTAAATTCAATTTGGTTCGGTTTTCGAATTGGACAGAAAAAATTCAAACCGAGGAAAACCGACTCGAGGAAACCGAAATATAGAAAAAGCGAACCGATTCCCACCCGTAACTATGGGTGTGCGGCTGTTTCGTTTTTTTGACATCCCTTTCCATGATCTCCACCGGTTCGTCGACGAAGTTGAGTAACCTTAATGCTAGTGTGATAACTGTTATTGTATGAGAACTCGATGAGCGGTAAATGGGTATCCCGGGATTTACCGAAGTCTATTACACAAGCTCTCAACATATCTTCCAACATTTGAATAATTCTCTCGCTTTGCCCATCAGTTTGTGGGTGGTAGGCTGTACTCATGTCAAGCCTGGTCCCCATGGAGTGCTTGCTAAAACCGTGAGGTAAACCTGCTATCTCTGTCAGAGATAATGGATATGATGCAATCGTACAATCTCCTTAATGTACGTCCTTGTTAGTTTCTCCATTTTGTCTGTTTCTTTTATTGGCAGGAAGTGCACGGAGTTGGTTAACCTATCGACAACTACCCAACTGGTTTCATGACCACCAGTTGTCTTGGGCAGTTCAGTTATGAAGTGCATGGGTATCCCCCCCCCCCCCCCGCCCACTTCCACTCGGGTATATCTGGCTATTGAAGCAAACCCGAGGGCTTTTGGTATTCTACTTTGACCTTGGCGCAAGTCAAGCACTTGCCCACATAAGTAGCGATTTCCAACTTTATGTTTGACCACCAATAGAGTTTCTTGAGGTCTATATACATCTTATCCAACCTGGCATGAACGAAGTACTTGGTCTTGTGAGCCTTGTTCATGACAACGTCTCTGTACCCGCCGAATCTCGGTGTCCAGATTCGGTCCATGAGGTAACGATCTCCGTTATCCTTGACCTCAAGGTTTTTATCATTTCCCCGTAAGGCTTCACTTGCTACAGTCTTGGATTTCAAGGCTTCAAGCTGCACATCCTTGATCTGCGTGGACAGGTGTGAATGGATGGTCATGGTCAGTGATTTTACTCGGCGGCCCGAGTACTCCTTTCTACTTAGAGCATCTGCTACTACGTTGGCCTTGCTCGGATGATAGCGAACTTCGAATTTGTAATCATTTAGCAGCTCCACCCATCACCGTTGTCTCATATTTAGTTCTTTTTATTGAGCATGTGATGGAGACTCTTATGGTTAGTGAAGATTGTATACTTTGTGCCATAAAGGTAGTGTCTCTAGATTTTAAGGTAAACACTATTGCCCCAAAATCAAGGTTGTGTGTGGTGTAGTTGACCTTATGAGTCTTAAGTTGTCTCCGGAGTATCTTCCTCCAGAACTCTAAGTTGAAGGTATCTCGACCTTAGATCGACTTTCTGAGAAGTAACTCGTTCCTTCAAGTTGGTTGAACAGATCATCGATTCGGGGTAGGGGTATCGGTCCTTGATGATAAGTTTGTTCGACTCTTGACCGCCGATGCACATACGGAATGATCCGCCTTTCTTCTTTACGAACAAGACTGGAGCTCCCCAATGTTAGAAGTTCGGTCTGATAAATCCTTTACTCATTAGTTCGTTTAGTTGACTGGACAATTCCTTCATTTTCTCCGGTGCTAATCGATATGGGGATTTAGCTATGGGAGTGGCTCCAGGAATCAAGTCGATTCTGAACTCGACTTGGCGCACGGGTGGTATTCCCAGAAGGTCTTATAAGAATACATCGGGAAAGTTACAGACTTCTGGGACATCCTTGATGTCTTTCACTTCCTATTTCTCATCCACAACGTGGGCTAGGAAGGTGTGGTACCCCTTGTGTAGGTACTTCTAAGCCTTGATGCAAGAGACGATTTAGAGATTTGTGTCGTGTAACACCCCATTTAATAAATAAATAAATAAATAAATTGATGAGTGTATAGTAGCCCAAAAAATAGATAATTATATAGCAAGGTGTTGTTCTCGAGGGTTAATTGTTACAATTTTAGAAGTTGGGGGTTAAAAGTGTAAGTTCTAGATTTAAATTGAAAAGGTTTTCAGAGGTCAGGGTGCGTTTGGTAATCAATGGACTTAAATTGAAAAGATTTAATGAAGGAGGGGCTGAACTTGTAAAATATGGAAGAAGTTTGAAGGGTACGGGTGAACCCGTCACCCTAGTATGCAACCTTCATATTTAATCTAATGCAAACCCTAACCCTACTCTTCATTCAGCCGCCACTTCCTTTCTCTACCCCTCCCAACCGCCGCTATCAGCTCCGGCCATTAGCGCCACCGAGGAATGGAAGCCATCCAGCCGCAGCTGCGTGTCGATCCTACTACCGCTGTATCTTCGCCATCGAAGAGCCACAACGTCGATACTAGAGACGCCGACGATTGAAGGTCCGACGAGCCGGTTGATGGGTGTCGGGACAGAAAAAGATGAAGAAAGAACCACGACGTCGCCGTCTTCATTTCCTAGTCGGAGAATCGCGCTCATCCCTCGCCTCCATCCTTGCTGCCAATCAGCTGTCGTCGCCGCCACCACGAGCGGTTGAAGAGTACCGCCGCTGCTCCGACCCGCCGCTGTGTCATTCCGTTGAAAACGTGAGCTGCCACCGTTAACTACTGTCGCTGCCGTGTTTGTCGTCGGCAACCACCTCCTGCCGCTATTTTCCTCCTACTGCCATGTCTTGACACCACCAGCCACCGTGGAGGTGGCTGTGAGTTGTGTGGGTGTGTGATTTTTCTCTTAATTGGGTGTTATTTTGATGTTGACAGATTCGGAAATCTGTCATCCAGCAGCTAAGATTTTATAAGCGGGACTTCAGCAGTGTCAGGTGAGTTTCCTTCCAGTAGTAACGGGTCTACGGCCACAATACCGACATGTTTAAGTTGTAGAGTATGTCGAGGCGAGCCCGATGTCGTGGTTAGCCCGATGCAGTTTATATGTTTCCGGACTTCGGTCCGATGCCGGGGCGGCCCCGAGAAGTAGTTAAGTATGCTTGATGTCTTTGTGATTCATGCATGTATATGTGTTATGTGACATGTGTTCCGGGCTTCGGTCCGATGCGGGCAAGCCCGATGAAGTATATGCGATTATGTTATATGTTATGTGTTAAGTGTTCCGGGGTAAGCCCGATGCCGGGACAAGCCTGATGTATGTTAGTTTACATGCTATGTGATTATGTGTTCCGGGGTAAGCCCAATGTCAGGGCAAGCCTGACGTATGTTAGTTATTATGCCACACATTATATGTTCCGGAGCAAGCCCGATGTATGCTAGTTTATATGTTATGATTATATGTTCCGGGCATCCGCCCGATGCCGGGGCATGCCCGATGCAGATCATGTCATTATGTTATATGTTTATGGTATATGTTATACTGTGTATGTGCCAGGGTAAGCCCGATGCCGGGGTGAGCCCAATGCGGTCGGATGACGGGGCGAGCCCGATGCCGGGTAAGCCGATGCCGAGATTCGTCCCGATGCAGTTGGGAGTAGTCCCGGAGTTATGTGATTGTTATATGTTATGTGTATGGTATGTGGTAGTTTGGGGGAGCTCACTAAGCTTCGTGCTTACGACTTTCAGTTTTGGTGTCAGGTGCTTAAGTTTTCAAAAGAAGAGCTCGGGAAGATTGCAGTGCACACACCATTTGTTGAGCCTGGGTTGTTTATACTCTGATATATTTGACCGATGTTATTATGCTCTTGAGATATACGATTTATGATTTATATGTTGAAAGATAATTATGGTTTTATTAATGATTTAAAACGAAATTTTTGGACCGTGTTTTTGGGGTGTTTCTGTTGGAGATAGTGTCTAAGTCCATAACTATATTTGGTATGTACTTGACCCGACCCGGCATTGTCACACCCCGCTAAAGCGGAAACACGAGGCGTGGCAGTATAAAGGGTTTCATAGCAAAAGTTAAAAGACAACACCAACCATAGTATTAAAAATCATTACAATTTTACAATGGGTTTGAACAACTTTTAAAAGAAATTACAATGTAAATTGAAATACAACACATGCGAATGCTCCTAAAAGTGAAGTGTCCCTAAGTGCCACTTACTCGATGATTCCTGAAAAAGCATGTAAAACGAGCGTCAACTATAAAAATAGTTGGTGAGTACTCACAAGTTTAAACAAAATAATATTGGTTCCATGAATTGAAATCAAAGTTTTGATAAAAGTTTCCAATAATAAAAGTATATTGTTAAAATGAGTAAATAAGTTTGTAAAAACAAAGTTCTTTGTCATCATGAGAGATAAAGTATGTTGCCCAAATAAGATGCAACATTCATATCTCATGGAAGATAAAGTTAGTTACTCAAACGAGTAAACAAGTTTCATTGCTAAAATGAGCAATCAATTTCGTTGCTACAAGGAGCAAACAATTTCATTGCTAAAACATATATATAAGTTTTCAGTAATAAAAGTTCGTTGTTGTAATGAGAAACAATGTCCATTGCTATAATTAATAACAAGTTTATTGCTATAACGAGAAACAAGTTTGTATGTGTATGAGCAAACAATGAGTCTCAACCAAACCTATGACTGAAGCCCTATCAAGATCTATGCTTATCGTTCCATAGATGAATATGGTATCATGCACTCCAGCAATAGGGCGAGTAAGGAGTTGTCAATTCCTAATAGCGCTATCCGCAATGACCATTGGCTCAAAGAGTTAATGGTTAGAGATAAGGGAAGGGCCTTAGTACGATAAGTTCTCATGTTCCGTGTTGCATAGACATACATAGAGAGATATAGCAATAAAATAGCAATCATGTTTGATACAAATCAATTTAAATACAACATTCAAATAATAGTTTTTCGGGACATGCTTTTCCACCCCAAAACATAAAAACCGAAAATAGGGGAGTGCGTGAATACTTACAATATGCAAAATATAGCAACCAAGTTTATACGAGTCAAATAAATACAATGAGCGTAAATAGTTTAGGACATGCTTTTCCACCCCAAAACATTTAAAAACCGAAAATAGGGGAGAGTGGTGAATACTCACAATGCATTTAGATGATGCAAATGGTGCCTTGAACTACGTTCCACGTGTACCACTACCGATTCCTACAATAATGGTATTCGCTAGTGAGTCTCTAATCGAAATCTAACACTAGTATACTTACTACTACAATAGAATTATGCCAATAATGTGTCAAAATTTTAATATTGATAAGTTACAAACATTTTTCTGTGGAAATTAAGTTTCAAAGAATCAATTGTTATATAACAATTTAAGTGGAAAATTTCCATTATTGAAATGTTAATATTTAACATTTTAGAGGTGTTCCAATGATTAAATATTTAAAACTAAATCAATTTAGTTCTAAACTTTCCCAAACTTTGCATTTAAGTTTTAATTGAAGTCAAAGACCTTAAGATAAGTTTTCTTGAATTTTTGATTTGTCTGACTATTTTTCACGATTTTAGTTTCTTGAATAACCATAAAATCATGAAAAATACTAAACAGTTAATAAAAATTACCAAACTTCAGATTTTGGTTCTAAATGTACTAAAAGACTTCTAGATAAATTTTCATGGATTTTGAATATGTATAACCATTTTTCACATATTTAATTCTCTAAATAGATACAAATTCATGAAAAATAGAAATCAGTTATGAAAATACCCCAAACTTTTTATAACAATGTCATTACACATACTTAAGCTGGGAAAAATATAAAAAGGGGTTTCTAAACTGTTTAACCCAATTTTATGATTTTTATGCATTTATTATAATAAAAATGGGGATAAATAGAAAACGGTTTCCAAAATTACCCAAACTTTTTGTGATATTGTTATTAAACATTCTTAAGTTGGGAAAAATATAAAAATTGATTTCTAAACTGTTTAACCCAATTTTATGATTTTTGAGCATTTATTCTAATAAAAATTGAAATAAATAGAAAACAGTTTCCAAAATTGCCCAAAAAATTTGTAACACTTTTATTATACATGTAGAAGCTGTGAAAAATATAAAAGATATTTTTCAATTAGTCTTTCTATTTTTTTTTGTTTTATCCTCTTAAATAATCATTAATTGGAGAATAATTATTAAACAGTTAAAGTAAATTACCAAAAATTTTGTAAAGTTCATGTACAGTGTAAATAATCTGGGAAAAATCCCAAATGTGGTTTTTATCTACTGGAATCCGATTTTGTGTATTTAAGTGTATTTAATCTTAGAAAATAGGAGAAAAATAGTATACAGAAGGGAAAAGTCATAAAAAATTTTATGTAGCCTCCTAATGTACTACAAGGTGTTCTGGTAAATTATTATGAATTTTGGATAAGCAGAACTATTTTTCCTGTTTTTAGTCCATAATATACACAAAAATCGGGGAAAAATAGGAATACATTATGAAAAATTCTGAAAATATTTTTCTAAGTCTTCCACAGAGAGTATAAGCTGCGAAAATTATTATATAACCTTTTCAAATTATCTAAAGCGGTTTTATGATTTATTGGGGCTAAACAAAAAGAAAATTCAAAACCATACTAAACAGTAACAAAAATCAATGAAACTTAATGAGGGATCATTATTTAGCATAGGGGTCGTCCACGAATTTAACTAGGATTTATAGACCCAAGAAAGTATTTTATATGATTTATTGCCCTATTTTCTTGCATTAATTATATTAATTCTAGAAAAATGAATTATTTTCTGGAAATTTACAGATCATCTTATTTTGTTGATGGGAATCTAGGAAAAATCGGATTTGGTCAGAAAAGGAGTTTTAGATATTTATTTGGAAATAAATCCTTCATGAACATATTTGAAAGTTTTTAACAACATACTTTGATGATCTAGCATATTAGCTTGAAGATCATCACATGCATGTTGGTTTGAAGATCATTCATGAGTTTGAAATGTTCAAAAATCGTTTTTGATAGAAAACATAGGGTGCATGTGGTGTTTTTCCACCAAAACATATAGAAAAGTGCATTTCCATGGTTTTGACTTAGGTTTAGGTCATGGATCTTCACCATTTTGTAACATGCAAGATGTTTTTGGTGAAAATCTACCACCATCATCATCAAAACTGAAGTGAATGAATATTCACACAAATTTTCTAAGAGAAAGGTGTAGAAGAAGAAGGAAATGCAAGAAAAACCTTGAAAACATGGAGGAAAATGAAAGGAAATCGTGTTCTACCTTAATGAACACCTCTAGATGATGAAGATTTTGAGTTTGAGGTGTGTTCTTGGACTTATTCTCTGGAAAATTTCGTGGGTATAGAGAAATGAAGAGAGAAATGGAGTGGTGGTGATGAAGAGTGTGAGAGAGAATGAGGGGTAAAGTGAGAGAGAAGATGGAGTGTGAGGGTGAAGTGAATGATTAAAATTTTTGGGAAGAGGGTGCCTAGGAAATAGGGGGGACGAATTTTGATGAGGAGAGAGGTTCCCTCACTCTTCCATTTTTATAAAATTCTAATTATTTTATAAAAACACCAAATTTTTATAAAATATACACCTTAATATAGTTTTTACTCATAAAATATTGATTTTTGACTTATAAATTAAGGGTAAATGTTAATGACTTAAATTTTTATTTCCTTGATTATATTTCCTTGAATTTAATTATTTTAAGATAATATTATGAGTTTCATAACTAATTTTATAAAATTCTTGATGTTAAACTTTATAAAATTTAGGTTTTAGGGCTTTTAGGGTTTTGGAGTTTAATAAACTTTGAATATCAAAATAAATTGAATATTTGAGTCTTCAAATTATCTTATGGTATTATAACTCTTTTATAGTTATAAATAATGTTTGTAATTTATTTTTATCGGTTTATTGGCATTCTATGTAGTGATTTCGAGATTCAAGCGAAATTGAGGAATCAAGTATACTAGTCTTAGTCTTCAACTTTGACTTAAGTTTCTATGAGACTTTGACCTAATTTCTACCACTAGGTGAAGTGCATGATGTGTGTATATGATTCATGAAAAGGTGTTCGAGTCAAAGATTGACCTAAATATGGATATTCACTACAGTTAAGTAGTTGTAGAATTCACATATCAATGTGAAATCTAAGTACACTATCCATTGATTCTAATTGTTTCCAAGCTTCTAGTAGGTTATAACTTAGTTTCTAGTTACTTAGTCTAGTATGTGTCGTGCCTATACGTGCAACTAAGTTTAGTCAAATCTAGAACCGAATCGAATTTTGACGGTTGTCACAGTCTCCCCCGGTTGAAAGAATTTCGTCCCGAAATTCAATTCGTGACATATTCTATTAGAACTCAGTCAAATACAATTATATAGCTGGAGAGGTGGTGACTTGAAGTGTTCTTTGATTATTTTGGGTTTATTTCCTCAAAGGAAGAAGGCAATTCTTTAGCTATAGTCAAATTAATGTTTCCTTAATTCGAGTTCTTTCGTCTAGATTATGGAAAATTTGATTTATGGAATCATGTTCCAACCACGGCGACCTAGTCGAAAAAGATCATCTAGTTAGATATTATCTGAATTAAGAGAGCGGTATAAGTTTTGCTGAAGCACCAAATACACTAAGCGTTAAATCCGCATTGATCCTTAAGTCGCGTTCTAAATCAATACTACGTGTAAATTTTCCGCCTAATAACGAAAAGATTAGGAACAATTTGTTCGCTTCCAGCTGGCTACTAAATCTGGAAAAAGATATATTCCAAAATACAAAGGGGTAGCACGAATGAAAAAGAAGCGATCGACGGTAAGTTCCTATTGATACACATTAAGGGTAGGCAACGAAGTTTTGGTACATCTGGAATGTAAAGGCTATTTAACTCGCATCTACAAAAGAAATTACGAAACGATCAAGGATTTCTGAAGCTATAATTTCTACTACAGGTACTCTAACTATAATAGAACCATGATTGAAGAATACAGTTAGAGAGTCGTTGTTTCTAATGAAGGCGGTGAAACTTTATGATATTTTAAATCACATTATTTAGGTAGCATTTTGAGCGTTTAAAATGATAAGTAATCTCACTGCTCTCAAAATGTGTGTTTAGAAATGATAATTAATTTCACTATTATCAAAATGTGTAATAATTCCAAGATAATGAAGATACATGTGTGACGATCAAACGAAGTAGTAAAATAATATAAAGATTAATTAAGGTTAAAGGTTTAAGTCGCCATTAAAGGAATCTGTATAGAAATATTTGTATTATTTTTTTTTTTTGAGAAATTGTCCAATTGTCTAAGTTAGGACAAATTCAAGTTTACGAGGATTCAGAATACTTATTAAAACAAGTTTGAGAGTTTAGGAATTCACTGAAATTTGCAAAGTAAAATACTATTTTAAGAAAGGTGTAAAAATGTCGATCATCGAAAACACTGCATTCTTAATTTAGTGATTCTACAAAAATATTCATTTGAAGGATAAATAATCATAACTTTTAAAACTTTTCATATTTTTAAAGAAAAGATGAAACATATGAAATGTATTCTTCACATATATTTTCTGGATTTTGAAAAATGATAAGAACAAGGCGGTCACCTTGTATATTAATTGTAAGGAAATACAATGAAAATTGTGCGTTTAATCAAAATTTTAAATTTAGAGCAAAAGGAGCAAATGTAATTAAGGATTACTTGTTTATTGTAGATTTCAAAATAAAAAAAACAAGATGTATATGATAAAAAGCGTAATTGAATATATTAAAGTTGACTAAATCAAAATTATGCCTCACAACTATACACGTATTAATCGGTCAAAACGCAAGGGTAGACTTCTAGTCTTTATGTATACAAACATGATACCAGGTCAAGCAAAATAGACAGAAACAAAGTTAGACAATGTATTATGTTAATATTATGGTGTGCGACATCTAAAGTCAGAAGGAGAGCGAAAAATAAAGTTCGGGGGAAAGAAAAAGTAAGGTAGCGGCGGCAATGATTGTTATTGTTAAAATTATAAGAACAATACATATAGGTAAATTTAAAACCAGGTTGAGATATATTTCAATCTTCAATATTTTATGTATATTGATGATTAAATAGAAATGCAGAAGTTTCAAAGTGTTTTCTAAGGTTTGCTTAAAATTCACGAGTTATTTATTAAGTTAAACTCCATTTGTGAAAAAAAAAGAAACACTAAAACTTGTAATTGAAAATCTGACAATTTTGACCTTTTTGACTGGAGTCTAACAATGGTTAAAACGGATAAGGTAAAGACTTAACATATTTAGATGAATAATTATGCATTGTCAAAAGTACGTCGCTGGAAGTTTAAAAGTGAACACTAAGTTTTGCAATGTTGTAAGTTTTATAAACACAGATTATAAAACTAATTTGAAATAAAATAAACAAATAAGGTGTGTTTTGAAATGTAGGTATCAGTGATGTCTTGTAAACACATTTGGATTAGAAAGTTGTAAAAATACCATGTTAGGTTACTAGAAAACACATTTAAGTTAAGTACAATGCCTAAATGAGAAAGTAGTCAAAAGACTTAAAACAAAAGTGGTTTGAAGATCCGATGAAGCTTTTACACATACTATGAACTTTAATGTCATATGTTTAAGTTTTATAGCATAGAGTTTAAACACTTTTATAAAAGAAAATGTTTCTAAGTTTTTCGAAAACGTGTCAAAATGGTATGCAAGGTTTAAAATGGTTTATATGCCATTAAAAGCACATCTATCCATTGAAATGGATTTGAAATGAAATTGAAATAGCAAGGTTAAAAACCAATATTGGTTAAATTGAGTTTTGAAGAAAAGCGTTAAGTTAAAGCAAGTTGTCAAAAGAGTTTTAGCGAGAATATGGCTTAAATTGTTAGGAAATGTATACTAAGTTGAATGAAGTGGTTATAAAATATTTTATCGATGATAAGTAAAACCGATGAAGAGAATTAATTTTTCGATGGATGATTAAGAAGCGCAGAATAAGTATGTTAGTGTAGCTGATCGTACCTAAATACTAAGGCGAGTACAAGGCGAGTCTAAGGCGAGTACCAGTGTCTTTTCCTCAAAATAAAGGACAAGAAAAATTGTTTGTAAAACGTTTTATGGTGTCAATGTAGTTTCGTGGCCTTTTATAGAGGTCAAAGGGGCATCCTATGTTAAGTTTTAAGCTCAAGGTGGAAACAACCTAAAGCTAAATTCGTAGTGTAGTAGAGAAGTCTCATGTATGGGTTAAACCTCCTTGTGTCTCCTCGTTAGTCGAATCCAGAATGCCCGCCAATGGTATCCAAGTGATTACTTAGTGGTGACTCATCTACCTTTTTACGCGATGCTCTGATTCTCATTCGTGTCGATATCGAAACACTTTTTCATAGTTGTAACTCTAGTACGAAGACGATGAAGAGGTATTGAGGAATAATTGGTATAGGTTTCGACTTATGGTTATTACTAGTGTATATCTAGCTACTAACCTTACATCTAAAGTCAATAGCTACCAAGGAATACTCATTCTCAATACTAAGTGCATTGCTCCTAGAGTGGCTAGTGATATAACCTAAGTGGTTAACCTAGCACTTGATAAGGGATAAGAATATTTCTAAATAAAGGCATTGTTATAAAAGTGCACTTAGTTTCTAAGTGTATCTAGATGAATGCCTATAATATGCAATGCCCGTACGCACACCGAAAAATTTTGTTTTTCAAAAGTTTAAGTTGAAAATCGTTTTGAACATAATTCTACTATAACCGTTTCAAGCCTCACATTAAGTTTCCTTAATTAAGCATAGTTGGCCAGGCTATACTTAATTAAAGTCTGATAATGCGTACTCGAATTAGTTATACCAGTAGTATGTTCAGTATTTTAAAAACGTTTAGAAATTTTTTGGCTATAGTTGTGGTTTTCCAAAGGAAAACCGGTATTCTCTATAACCTTCGGCTCTGATACCATTTTCTGTCACACCCCGCTAAAGCGGAAACACGAGGCGTGGCAGTATAAAGGGTTTCATAGCAAAAGTTAAAAGACAACACCAACCATAGTATTAAAAATCATTACAATTTTACAATGGGTTTGAACAACTTTTAAAAGAAATTACAATGTAAATTGAAATACAACACATGCGAATGCTCCTAAAAGTGAAGTGTCCCTAAGTGCCACTTACTCGATGATTCCTGAAAAAGCATGTAAAACGAGCGTCAACTATAAAAATAGTTGGTGAGTACTCACAAGTTTAAACAAAATAATATTGGTTCCATGAATTGAAATCAAAGTTTTGATAAAAGTTTCCAATAATAAAAGTATATTGTTAAAATGAGTAAATAAGTTTGTAAAAACAAAGTTCTTTGTCATCATGAGAGATAAAGTATGTTGCCCAAATAAGATGCAACATTCATATCTCATGGAAGATAAAGTTCGTTACTCAAACGAGTAAACAAGTTTCATTGCTAAAATGAGCAATCAATTTCGTTGCTACAAGGAGCAAACAATTTCATTGCTAAAACATGTATATAAGTTTTCAGTAATAAAAGTTCGTTGTTGTAATGAGAAACAAAGTTCATTGCTATAATTAATAACAAGTTTATTGCTATAACGAGAAACGAGTTTGTATGTGTATGAGCAAACAATGAGTCTCAACCAAACCTATGACTGAAGCCCTATCAAGATCTATGCTTATCGTTCCATAGATGAATATGGTATCATGCACTCCAGCAATAGGGCGAGTGAGGAGTTGTCAATTCCTAATAGCGCTATCCACAATGACCATTGGCTCAAAGAGTTAATGGTTAGAGATAAGGGAAGGGCCTTAGTACGATAAGTTCTCATGTTCCGTGTTGCATAGACATACATAGAGAGATATAGCAATAAAATAGCAATCATGTTTGATACAAATCAATTTAAATACAACATTCAAATAATAGTTTTTCGGGACATGCTTTTCCACCCCAAAACATAAAAACCGAAAATAGGGGAGTGCGTGAATACTCACAATATGCAAAATATAGCAACCAAGTTTATACGAGTCAAATAAATACAATGAGCGTAAATAGTTTAGGACATGCTTTTCCACCCCAAAACATTTAAAAACCGAAAATAGGGGAGAGCGGTGAATACTCACAATGCATTTAGATGATGCAAATGGTGCCTTGAATTACGTTCCACGTGTACCACTACCGATTCCTACAATAATGGTATTCGCTAGTGAGTCTCTAATCGAAATCTAACACTAGTATACTTACTACTACAATAGAATTATGCCAATAATGTGTCAAAATTTTAATATTGATAAGTTACAAACATTTTTCTGTGGAAATTAAGTTTCAAAGAATCAATTGTTATATAACAATTTAAGTGGAAAATTTCCATTATTGAAATGTTAATATTTAACATTTTAGAGGTGTTCCAATGATTAAATATTCAAAACTAAATCAATTTAGTTCTAAACTTTCCCAAACTTTGCATTTAAGTTTTAATTGAAGTCAAAGACCTTAAGATAAATTTTCTTGAATTTTTGATTTGTCTGACTATTTTTCACGATTTTAGTTTCTTGAATAACCATAAAATCATGAAAAATACTAAACAGTTAATAAAAATTACCAAACTTCAGATTTTGGTTCTAAATGTACTAAAAGACTTCTAGATAAATTTTCATGGATTATGAATATCTATAACCATTTTTCACATATTTAATTCTCTAAATAGATACAAATTCATGAAAAATAGAAATCAGTTATGAAAATACCCCAAACTTTTTATAACAATGTCATTACACATACTTAAGCTGGGAAAAATATAAAAAGGGGTTTCTAAACTGTTTAACCCAATTTTATGATTTTTATGCATTTATTATAATAAAAATGGGGATAAATAGAAAACGGTTTCCAAAATTACCCAAACTTTTTGTGATATTGTTATTAAACATTCTTAAGTTGGGAAAAATATAAAAATTGATTTCTAAACTGTTTAACCCAATTTTATGATTTTTGAGCATTTATTCTAATAAAAATTGAAATAAATAGAAAACAGTTTCCAAAATTGCCCAAAAAATTTGTAACACTTTTATTATACATGTAGAAGCTGTGAAAAATATAAAAGATATTTTTCAATTAGTCTTTCTATTTTTTTTTGTTTTATCCTCTTAAATAATCATTAATTGGAGAATAATTATTAAACAGTTAAAGTAAATTACCAAAAATTTTGTAAAGTTCATGTACAGTGTAAATAATCTGGGAAAAATCCCAAATGTGGTTTTTATCTACTGGAATCCGATTTTGTGTATTTAAGTGTATTTAATCTTAGAAAATAGGAGAAAAATAGTATACAGAAGGGAAAAGTCATAAAAAATTTTATGTAGCCTCCTAATGTACTACAAGGTGTTATGGTAAATTATTATGAATTTTGGATAAGCAGAACTATTTTTCCTATTTTTAGTCCATAATATACACAAAAATCGGGGAAAAATAGGAATACATTATGAAAAATTCTGAAAATATTTTTCTAAGTCTTCCACAGAGAGTATAAGCTGCGAAAATTATTATATAACCTTTTCAAATTATCTAAAGCGGTTTTATGATTTATTGGGGCTAAACAAAAAGAAAATTCAAAACCATACTAAACAGTAACAAAAATCAATGAAACTTAATGAGGGATCATTATTTAGCATAGGGGTCGTCCACGAATTTAACTAGGATTTATAGACCCGAGAAAGTATTTTATATGATTTATTGCCCTATTTTCTTGCATTAATTATATTAATTCTAGAAAAATGAATTATTTTCTGGAAATTTACAGATCATCTTATTTTGTTGATGGGAATCTAGGAAAAATCGGATTTGGTCAGAAAAGGAGTTTTAGATATTTATTTGGAAATAAATCCTTCATTAACATATTTGAAAGTTTTTAACAACATACTTTGATGATCTAGCATATTAGCTTGAAGATCATCACATGCATGTTGGTTTGAAGATCATTCATGAGTTTGAAATGTTCAAAAATCGTTTTTAATAGAAAACATAGGGTGCATGTGGTGTTTTTCCACCAAAACATATAGAAAAGTGCATTTCCATGGTTTTGACTTAGGTTTAGGTCATGGATCTTCACCATTTTGTAACATGCAAGATGTTTTTGGTGAAAATCTACCACCATCATCATCAAAACTGAAGTGAATGAATATTCACACAAATTTTCTAAGAGAAAGGTGTAGAAGAAGAAGGAAATGCAAGAAAAACCTTGAAAACATGGAGGAAAATGAAAGGAAATCGTGTTCTACCTTAATGAACACCTCTAGATGATGAAGATTTTGAGTTTGAGGTGTGTTCTTGGACTTATTCTCTGGAAAATTTCGTGGGTATAGAGAAATGAAGAGAGAAATAGAGTGGTGGTGATGAAGAGTGTGAGAGAGAATGAGGGGTAAAGTGAGAGAGAAGATGGAGTGTGAGGGTGAAGTGAATGATTAAAAATTTTGGGAAGAGGGTGCCTAGGAAAGAGGGGGGACGAATTTTGATGAGGAGAGAGGTTCCCTCACTCTTCCATTTTTATAAAATTCTAATTATTTTATAAAAACACCAAATTTTTATAAAATATGCACCTTAATATAGTTTTTACTCATAAAATATTGATTTTTGACTTATAAATTAAGGGTAAATGTTAATGACTTAAATTTTTATTTCCTTGATTATATTTCCTTGAATTTAATTATTTTAAGATAATATTATGAGTTTCATAACTAATTTTATAAAATTCTTGATGTTAAACTTTATAAAATTTAGGTTTTAGGGCTTTTAGGGTTTTGGAGTTTAATAAACTTTGAATATCAAAATAAATTGAATATTTGAGTCTTCAAATTATCTTATGGTATTATAACTCTTTTATAGTTATAAATAATGTTTGTAATTTATTTTTATCGGTTTATTGGCATTCTATGTAGTGATTCCGAGATTCAAGCGAAATTGAGGAATCAAGTATACTAGTCTTAGTCTTCAACTTTGACTTAAGTTTCTATGAGACTCTGACCTAATTTCTACCACTAGGTAAAGTGCATGATGTGTGTATATGATTCATGAAAAGGTGTTCGAGTCAAAGATTGACCTAAATATGGATATTCACTACAGTTAAGTAGTTGTAGAATTCATATATCAATGTGAAATCTAAGTATACTATCCATTGATAATAATTGTTTCCAAGCTTCTAGTAGGTTATAACTTAGTTTCTAGTTACTTAGTCTAGTATGTGTCGTGCCTATACGTGCAACTAAGTTTAGTCAAATCTAGAACCGAATCGAATTTTGACGGTTGTCACAGGCATGGTCCATTTGGGTTGCACTTCACCCGAACAATTTACGTATAATCTTTTGGGAATAGTATAAGTTATGGTTTATTAATATATTATAAGTTCTAATATATTAATATAAAATCATATTATTTAATTAGTGTTGATCTATAATTAATTTAGAATTAATTTAGAGATCAAAAGTATGACTAATTAAATATGGGCTCTTGTATTTATATAGTGTGGGCTAATGCTTATTTGGAATGGGCTAGGCTTGCATGGAAAGTCCATGGATACTCCATGGAGCTTTAACCCATGGATCTCATGGAAATGAAAAGACATGAGTATTAGGGTTTACATGGATGTAACCCTAATCCACCACACTATATAAAGGAGGCTATGGTTCTTGAAATAGCACTAGTTGATGTGTGTAAACTAAGAGGGCCGATTTCAAGAAGTTTGTGATTATTCTCTCAAGTTTCCAAGTTTGTGGTGATTTGTGACATCCATTTGAGGCATCCACATTATTGGTGCTAGGCTCTCAAACTCCAAGCAATCAACTACTACTACAAGGTAAGTAATTCTACTAGTTTTATTTGATTCAAGTACCCCATGCCATGCTAGTTAGGATAAGAACCTTGGAAAAATAATTATTTGCATGTATCTTAGTCAAACATAGATCCAAGGTTTCTAGGGTTGCATGTACACCATAGGAGTGTTAGAATGCTGAAAATCCATCAGTGGTATCAGAGCCTGGTTTGTTTATTTGTTACTTGATGCAAAAAAAAAAAAAAAAAAAAACTTGAAAATTGAAGTTGTGTTCAAAGGCTCGTATCAAAATTTCAAGTTTTGTATATGTACTTACGATTCTTGAAATTTTTGATATGAACATTCATAAACATATGAGTTTAGAAGATCATAGAAATTATGTGCTAATAATTGATTAGATTAATTCTTGATCTTTATGTGTTTTAATGGAGTCCATAACTAGTTCTTAAGTTATGGATAACCAAAAGTCACATTTATAAATAACCATTAAAAGAACACATAGGTTACAAAAAATGAAGAGTCTTCATTTTTAATAACCATTAACTCATAAGTTATGAGAAATGAAAAGTTTTGAAAGTTTACAAAACTTGCCCTCAAGTTTTGGAACATGTAAAGTCATATTAAAAACTTTAGTTCCAACCCCTAGAATTTTAAAAGTTAAAATTCAACCCTTATACTTTATAATATTATAAGTTTAATAATATTTATATATGTATAAGATCAAGTCGTCTTACCGCTAGTACGCCTCATTCACGAAGTAGGTCTATAAGGGGGGTATAAGGTTGTTGCCTATAAAATGGCAACTTAATGGGTGTCCTCTCTCACCCACCGCTTCCTTGATCGGTGGAGGGTCGTTAGCCGAACGGGTAGGACAAGGACTTATAAATTCTCATTAAAAGTATAATGATAATACTAAAGTAACTAAACTTTATTGAATTCCCAATCTTAGTTATTTTAGGAAAATGTGAATAAGGTGCTAATCCATGAAATTACACTTTACACTTTGTTTAAGTCGTTAGTGGAGCGTGTGTGGTTAACCGGCACACTAACTTGAACTTAACAAGGTAGGTAAAGGGTGACTTAATGTTTATCATAGTATCGATGGAGCGTGTGTGGTTAACCGGCACATCGATTGAGGGGTAATACATTAACGGTACCAAGTAATTTGCATGGTTACTTCACACCTTGTTTTGTGATCCTCGGCATCCCAGTCACAAAACTTGAAGGGCAACTCGAGATTGAAACATGCCATTGAAGAAAGTTCAATGAATCTCAAAGAATCTAGGAGTTTCTAAACCAATTAAAACCTAATTAAATATTTCATTTTTCATGGTGGAAATTGGTGAATCGTCATTCACCTACCTTCAAATATCTTATAGCTTAGATTACGGCATCCCTCTTCTAAGTTATAAAATATTGTGTTGGGTCCTAGCCTTAATATTACATTTGGATGTTTTGTTAAGGACTATCTCTATATCTAATCTAATCTATTCCCTCTTCTTTTCAGATGTCTTCCAATAACAATGCTTCTGGCTCAAACCCTACTAGCTCCTTCTCTCTCATGAATCTTTGTGGGAGAGTCATCTTTGATGGGTACAACTTTACAGATTGGATCAGAAACATCAGGATGGTTACTCGGTATGAGAACAAAGAATATGTTCTCGACAAGGAGCTGAAGGTACCCGAGCCAACTGCTACTCCTGAAGAGCTTGCTGAATATGAGGTACATGAAAGAGATGCTACAAAAGTGGCATGCATCATGATGGCCACCATGACAGCCGAGCTCCAAAAGTCCTATGAGGACTATTATCCTTTTGAGATGCACCAGGACTTGATGGACCGCTACCATCAAAGTGCTCGTCAAGAGCGATATGAAATAATCTCCTCCATGATAACAACCCGAATGAAGGATGGTGAACCCATCACGGGCCACATGCAGAAAATGCAAAGGTATGTGGACCGTTTACTGAAGCTGAATGTGAACTTCCCTGAGGAGTTAGAAATAGACATCATTTTGCACTCCTTGCCATCGTGTTATGATCAATTCCGCATGACATATCACATGAACAAGGAAGAAGTCACCCTCAGCAAACTTCAAGGACTCTTGAAGACCGCCGAAAGTGGTCTAAAGGGTAAGTCGGTTGTTACTACTCCTACTCCTACACCAACTGCGGCCAATGTCTTGACAACCGGGCATGGCAAAGGGAATAAGAGAAAGAACCCTTCTAAGGGTACCAAGGGTAAGACCCTTGAAGGCTCCTCTTCAAGCAAAACCAAGAAAGGTTTTGTCACTCCTTCTGCTAACCCAAATGAGGCTGAATGCTTCTATTGCCATGAAAAGTCACATTGGAAGCGAAACTGCCCAAAGTACCAGCAAGATTTGAAGGATGGGAAAGTAAAACCCAACCATGCAGGTATATACACTATATTGTCTAATAACTCACCTCATTCTAAGTCTTGGGTCATTGATACAGGTTGTGGTATTCACATATGTTGTGATTTGTAGGGACTAAAAAGAAGTGAGAATATGGAGCAGGGAAATATAAACTTGATCATGGGAAACAGGAAAGCTTCACCTGTCACCAAGATAGGAGTTTATTCCTTAGTGCTAAATAGTGGGTTTACATTATATTTGAATAAATGTTATTATTTGCCAGAAATGGAAAGAAATGTTATTTCCTTTCATGCATTGTATAAACAAGGTTTTACCTTTTATTTTGATAATAATAATGGTAGTATTGATGCTTTCTTTAATAATGTTCTTTATTTTAAAGCATTACCTTGTGATGGCGTGTATGAAACTGTATCTGTTGTAGATAATCTAGGAAATAATGTATTGTGTATTAACTCTTCCAATAGCTTAGATAAAGCATCCTTATGGCATTGTCGTCTTGGACATGTAAGCAAGAAACGCATAGGCCAACTCCAAAAGGATGGAGTCTTGGAGTCATTTGACCTCAAGTCAGATGATAGTTGTGAATCTTGTTTGCTTGGTAAAATGACAAAGATACCTTTTACTGGCACTTGTGCTAGGGGTGAAGGTTTGTTGGACCTGATACACACGGATGTGTGTGGACCCTTCAGAACGGCCACAAGAGATGCTAATCGGTTCTATGTGACTTTTACTGATGATTTTAGTAGATATGGATATGTCTACCTAATCAAGCATAAGTCAGAAACCTTTGAGAAATTCAAAGAGTTTAAGCAAGAAGTGGAGAATCAGTTGGGCAGGAACATTAAGATGCTTCGATCCGATCGTGTTGGTGAGTATCTTAGTACTGAGTTCCTAGACTATCTTAAGGAATGTGGGATTGTCTCACAATTGACACCTCCTAGGACACCACAGTTGAATGGTGTAGCTGAGAGGCGCAATCAGACCTTGTTGGACATGGTTCGTTCCATGATGAGTCGAGCTTCACTACCAATCTCATTTTGGGGGTATGCCTTAGAGACTGCCGCCCATATCCTTAATCTAGTCCCTACAAAGAAGGTTGCCAAAACACCTCACGAGGTGTGGACTGGAAAAGTTCCCAATCTAGACCACATCAAGATTTGGGGTTGCGAGGCTTTCGTGAGACGCGAGACTCACGATAGGCTCGAACCCCGAAGCGAAAGGTGTATTTTCATCGGCTACCCACAGAAATCCTTTGGTTACATCTTCTACAGACCCAGTGATAATGTGGTCTTTGTAGCAAGAAGAGGATTCTTTCGAGAGAGAGAATTCATGAGCCAAGGAGACAGTGGGAGGCAAATTGACCTTGAGGAAATTCAAGAGTCAAGTGGTGAAGGAACCTCAAACCCTAGCCCTCAACCTGAGGAGGAAACTACTGTTGAGCCGACTGAAGAATCTATACCTCTGAGGCGTTCCACCAGAGTTAGGAATGCACCTGAGCATTATTATGGTTTTCATATTACTGCAGAAGGTGAGACACTTATCCGTGATAACACACTGGTAAATCTGGATGAGCCTAACAGCTACACGGAAGCCATGGCAGGCCCTGAGGCTGCTAAATGGAAAGAGGCTATGGATAGCGAGATACAGTTCATGTATGACAATCAAGTTTGGAACTTGGTTGACAATGTACCTGATCGTAAGATAGTTGGGTGCAAATGGATCTTCAAGAAGAAGACCGACATGGATGGTAATGTACACACTTATAAGGAACGACTGGTTGCAAAGGGTTATTCTCAAACTCCGGGAGTTGATTATGATGAGACCTTTTCACCAGTGGCCAAGATTAAGTCTATTAGGGTTCTGTTAGCCATTGCTGCATTTCATGATTATGAAATATGGCAAATAGATGTCAAAACCGCTTTCCTTAATGGAAAGTTGGCTGAAGATGTTTACATGGTTCAGCCAGAGGGTTTTGTCAGTACAGAGTACCCTAGTAGAGTGTGTAAGCTCGAGAAATCCATTTATGGATTAAAACAGGCACCTCGCAGATGGAATCTTTGCTTTGATGAGAAAGTCAAAGAATTTGGCTTTTCAAGGAGTGAAGATGAATCTTGTGTCTATATCAAGGCTAGTGGGAGTGTAGTCAGCTTTTTGGTACTGTATGTGGATGACATACTACTCATAGGAAATGACATCCCAACCCTGCAGGAATTAAAGTCCTGGCTTGGGAAGTGTTTCGCTATGAAGGACCTTGGAGAAGCTGCCTATATCCTAGGGATAAGGATTTTGAGAAACAGGAGTAAAAGACTAATTGGACTTAGTCAAAGCACCTATGTGGACAAAGTGTTGAAAAGGTTCAACATGCATAACTCCAAGAAAGGAGAGTTACCCATCCAGAGTAACGCCAGATTGGGTAAGACACAAAGCCCTAGTACTAAGGCTGAGATAGCAGAAATGAGTCGAATACCTTATGCTTCAGCTGTAGGATCGATCATGTATGCTATGACGTGTACTCGACCTGATGTAGCCTTTGCTTTAAGCATGGTTAGCAGGTATCAGGGGAACCCTGGCAAGGCACACTGGACTGCGGTAAAGAATATCCTCAAGTACCTACGGAGGACTAAGCACTGAGTCCTTACCCTCGTTGGCAGTGAGGACTTGAGAGTTGTAGGGTACAGTGATGCTAGCTTTCAGAATGACAGGGATAATTTTCGCTCTCAGTCGGGCTGGGTTTTTACTCTAAACGGAGGGGCAATTACTTGGAAAAGTTCCAAGCAGGAGACAGTGGCTGATTCCACTTGTGAATCAGAGTATATAGCAGCAAGCGAGGCAGCAAAGGAGGCTATATGGCTAAAGAACTTCATCGGAGACCTTGGAGTTGTACCAGCTATAAAGGCGCCAATGGAGATTTTCTGTGACAGCAATAGTGCGGTTGCCTTAGCCAAGGAACCAGGAGATCATGGGAGATCCAGACACATTGACAGAAAATATCACTTCATCAGACATCGAATAGAAGAAGGAATCCTCGTGGAAAAAAGGGTATCATCGGATGAGAACCCAACAGATCCCCTCACGAAGGGACTGACTCGGGCTAAGCATCTCCAGCATGCTCGGAGCATAGGGCTGAAGGATGATATTAGTTTTAGTAGTTAGATAATCTTGAAATTTGTAAAATGTAATTGTCATTTGATGATAAATAAAAGTTGTTATTTATGAGTAAAGTGTTGCTATCTCTTGTCAATCGTTTACTATTATTTCTTTTTGCATGTTTTGACTTCCAGAATAATTATGTTATGTTTTATATCATATTATTCAAACTCTCCACAGTCGGTCATATGTTGGAAGTAGATATGAATCAAGACTGTCATGGGATGGCTTGTAGAGGTCTAAGATGTTAGACAAAGCGGGGCTACAACACTCATGAGTGCTCATAAGTTCTGAGTATTGGATTCAACCCACGCTCACTTGTATCACTTCATGGAATTTATCTCGAGTGATCGTGAGACGGTAATATCATATAAGTCTTCAAACCTAGAGATATGATTTGTTGCCTATGAGTTGGTTATGCATTGATTGCACGAAAACGCATTGGTAACTCGATGTTATAAACCGTGCCTTTGTGTGTAATTCAACAAGTAGTAGAGCAAACATATGAGTCGAAGTTTATCTGTTCCTTCTAGAATTAGAAGCGATATCTGGGCCCCTCGATGATTTTGTTTTGACCTATGTACCGGGCCCGGTCAGAACTAAATTGATGTGTTCAGTTAAGTTCTATGTCAAACAAATCAGAAATCGGGAAACAAATGCTGGACAATAAGCAAGACCATGTTCCATGTATTTGTCCGGCTGATATCTAGAACAGAGGATTATATGATCACTTATCTAAAATGGCGCTTCATGGTTCAATAGAGTTTTAAGAGCTACGATTGCTGATCGGTTCCTAAAGTCATACTTGCAACTATAGTTATTAAACTTATCCAAGTGGGAGACTGTTGGAGATAGTGTCTAAGTCCATAACTATATTTGGTATGTACTTGACCCGACCCGGCATGGTCTATTTGGGTTGCACTTCACCCGAACAATTTACGTATAATCTTTTGAGAATAGTATAAGTTATGATTTATTAATATATTATAAGTTCTAATATATTAATATAAAATCATATTATTTAATTAGTGTTGATCTATAATTAATTTAGAATTAATTTAGAGATCAAAAGTATGACTAATTAAATATGGGCTCTTGTATTTATATAGTGTGGGCTAATGCTTATTTGGAATGGGCTAGGCTTGCATGGAAAGTCCATGGATACTCCATGGAGATTTAACCCATGGATCTCATGGAAATGAAAAGACATGGGTATTAGGGTTTACATGGATGTAACCCTAATCCACCACACTATATAAAGGAGGCTTTGGTTCTTGAAATAGCACTAGTTGATGTGTGTAAACTAAGAGGGCCGATTTCAAGAAGTTTGTGACTATTCTCTCAAGTTTCCAAGTTTGTGGTGATTTGTGACTTCTATTTGAGGCATCCACATTATTGGTGCTCGGCTCTCAAACTCCAAGCAATCAACTACTACTACAAGGTAAGTAATTCTACTAGTTTTATTTGATTCAAGTACCCCATGCCATGCTAGTTAGGATATGAACCTTGGAAAAATAATTATTTGCATGTATCTTAGTTAAACATAGATCCAAGGTTTCTAGGGTTGCATGTACACCATAGGAGTGTTAGAATGCTGAAAATCCATCAGTTTCAAGTTGGTATCGGAGCCTTGGTTTGAGGGATTCGGCCACACTTTCGGGTGTGTCTGAACTCAAACTAAGGAAGTGGTATAAAGTTTTCAAGAGAAAAACCATGTTTATAAAAGGATTTTGAGAAAAGAAAACAATTTTAGAAAAGTATAAAGAAAGGAACTTTGAAAAGAGAAAAGGGTGCGGTGCATGCAATTAGCCGAGCTCAAGTAAGTACTCCCAAATTACCCATACAAGTTTATGTTATGTTATGTTTATCAGCTTATGAGAATTGCATGCTAGTTTAGGACTAAGGATCTAAGAAGGATGCCTTATGTGCCAATTATATGTGTATCAGCTTTATGAGAGTTGCCAAGTCTCAGGAAAGAGTTTATATGGTACCACAGTATGCAGCAAATGACAAAATGAAGAAGGTAAGGTATCAGAACATACTGTAGAATGATAGTAGGGAGTTCGTGTGTATCTCAGGGTGCAAGACCCTGAATGATATGACTTCTAGAACTCGAGAATAGGATATGGAATTGGAGCACATTGGTAAGAGGGAATCGGATCAGTTGCTTATACTGAAGGGTCTCGGGAGGAGACCCAAGATTTAGGACTAGCTTTTGAAAGGCCAGCAACACCAGATTCGGTGCAGCACGTGCGGGAAACTGCACGGGGGAGCCTTTCGTTCCAAGGGTATGCGTAAGTGTAACTCTGGGTTATCCTATGTTTGAGTTTGAATTATATTTTCAAGAGATGTCGTACGCCAATTGTATATCGAGAATTACTAGCGGATGGCGATAGATCATTTCCCAAATTACGGGATTGGGAGACTACAACGTCATCTTGGTTTACTCCAAGACTCAGGAACAGCATGAGGAGCACCTAAGAGAGGTACTAGAGACACTGAGGAGGGAGAGACTTTATGCGAAGTTCTCCAAGTGTGACTTCTGGTTGTGCGAGGTGCAGTTCCTTGGGCACCTTGTCAACCAGGAGGGTATTTTGGTTGACTCGGCCAAGATAGAGGCCGTGATACAGTGGGAGACTCCGAGGTCTCCAACCGAGATTCGGAGCTTCCTGGGTCTGGCAGGGTATTATAGGAGATTTATCTGGGACTTTTCCAAGATTGATGTTCCTTTGACCCGACTGACCAAGAAGTCGGTGGCCTTTCGTTAGGGGCCTGAGCATCAGGCAGCCTTCGAGACTCTCAGACAACGGTTGTACGAGACACCGATTCTCACCCTGCCACAGGGTGTAGATGATTTCGTAGTTTATTGTGACGCTTCGATCATGGGCATGGGTGCAGTACTGATGCAGTGGGGTCGTGTGATAGCAGGCCTTAGGGAATCAGGTTGGGGATTCCAGTCAGAACATGAGTTCAGTAGGGAGTTTGGTCAAACGCGCGATCGATCCAGATAGTGATAGAGTGTTGTGAGTCTGCGGGGGTAGCCGTAGCATTCACTAGCAGCCAGATAGCGATAGTGTTGTAAGTCTGCGGGTGTAGCCGTAGCATTCACTCGCATCCAGATAGTGGTAGAGTGTTGTAAGTCTGCGGGTGTAGCCGTAGCATTCACTAGCAGCCAGATAGTGTTAGAGTGTTGTAAGTCTGTGGGTGTAGCCGTAGCATTCACTAGCAGCTAGATAGTGTTAGAGTGTTGTAAGTCTGCGGGTGTAGCCGTAGCATTCACTAGCAGTCAGATAGTAATAGAGTGTTGTAAGTCTGCGGGTGTAGCCGTAACATTCACTAGCAGCCAGATAGTGATAGAGTGTTGTAAGTCAGCGGGTGTAGCCGTAGCATTTACTAGGTTGGTAGATAGCATGAGTGCGTTGTTAGGATGCGGAAGGAACAGTAGTACCCACCAGTTCGGGGGCAGTAGTGAGGATATGGAAATCCACGGATTGGATTTCTCAATTTCCCAGATGGGTTAGATCTGGTTGAGCCGGCGATGAGACTGTAGGAGCGCCACTACAGTTATGAGATCAAGGAAGCAACGAATTGCTTAAGGTCATTTATGATATAAGGCTACCATTGGTCAGGTAGCAATCACTTTTAGAATTGGATTTGGTGATGCCCGGATCCGACATATTGACCCGATCAGTTAGGTCAGAAGGTTATTAGGACCTCAGTGGCATGATAACTAGTGGCAACTAGTTCCAGAGAAGGATTTCATTGGGAAGTTGTGTGAGGCGACTAAGTGGGAGTCCTTTTAGCAACAACCAGACTGGAACCCGATATTTCAGATGACTGACGAATAAATTGAGACCAGGAAGGCCTCGATAGATTTTCTAAAGAAGCCATGTGGCAACATACTGCTTCAGGCAATTCAGTGTGTGGGCAGTTTCAGTGTTTGGGCAGTTTTAGTAATTGTGTTTAGGTTTCAAGTACGGACGGAATAGCTGGTTGAAATGGGTAGTGACAAGCCACTCACAGCGGGATTAGCTAAGCCTTGGCCAAGTATAAATGATTTGCAGGGGTAATTAGGATTGTGATCCTGTTTATAGTGGGAACCTCGAGTTATCAGAAGTTTAGTAGTCAGTTGAGGGGTAAGTAGACTGGGTCCAACGATATTGATCCGGTATGAACGGTTTGTCATGGAGTCAGACCATCTCGGGGCAGCAGATTTCATACAGAGTAGATGAGATCATGTTGTGAAGAATTCGTTCGCCTGTGGATTTTAGGGCTTTGCGAAGATTGGTCACGGTTATCCTGAGAAGGCTAGGGTGTGCCCAGGGTTGTGACCATGTTACTTGAGTAGTTTGGCGTGTAAGGAATGGCAAGAGATGATTTTGAGGACAAAATCTAATTTAAGTGGGGGAGAGTTGTAACACCCCATTTAATAAATAAATAAATAAATAAATTGATGAGTGTATAGTAGCCCCAAAAATCGATATTTATATAGCAAGGCGTTGGTCTCGAGGGTTAATTGTTACAATTTTAGAAGTTGGGGGTTAAAAGTGTAAGTTCTGGATTTAATTTGAAAAGGTTTTCATAGGTCAGGGTGCGTTTGATAATTAATGGACTTAAATTGAAAAGATTTAATGAAGGAGGGGCTGAACTTGTAAAATATGGAATAAGTTTGAAGGGTACGGGTGAACCCGTCACCCTAGTGTGCAACCTTCATATTTAATCTAATGCAAACCCTAACCCTACTCTTCATTCAGTAGCCACTTCCTTTCTCTACTCCTCCCAACCGCCGCTATCAGCTCCGGCCATTAGCGTCACCAACGAATGGAAGCCATCCAGTCGCAGCTGCGTGTCGAGCCTGCCACCGCCGTTCCTTCGCCATCGAAGAGCCACAACGTCGATACTGGACACGCCGATGATTGAAGGTCCGACTAGCCGGTTGATGGGTGTCGGGATAGAAGAAGATGAAGAAAGAACCACGACGTCGCCGTCGTCGTTTCCCAGTCGGAGAATCGCGCGCATCCCTCGCCTCCATCCTTGTTGCCAATCAGCTGCCGTCGCCGCCACCACGAGAGGTTGAAGAGTACCGCCGTTGCTCCGACCCGCCGTTGTGTCATTCAGTTGAAGACGTGAGTTGCCGCCGTTAATTGCTGCCACTGTTGTGTTCTTCGTCGGCAACCACTGTCTACCGCTATTTTCCTCTTATTGCCGTGTCTTGACACCACCAGCCACCGTGGAGGTGGCTGTGAGTTATGTGGGTGTGTGATTTTTCTCTTAATTGGGTGTTATTTTGATGTTGATAGATTCGGGAATCTGTCATCCAGCAGCTAGGGTTTTATCAGCGGGACTTCAGCAATGTGAGGTGAGTTTCCTTCCAGTAGTAACGGGTCTACGACCACAATGTCGGCCGTTTAAGTTGTAGAGTATGCCGGGGCGAGCCCGATGCGGGGGTTTGCCTGATGCAGTTTATATGTTTCCGGACTTCGGTCCGATGCCGGGGCGGCCCCGAGAAGTAGTTAAGTATGGTTGATGTCTTTGTGATTCATGCATGTATATGTGTTATTTGATATGTGTTCTGGGCTTCGGTCCGATGTCGGGCAATCCCGATGCAGTATATGCGATTATGTTATATGTTATGTGTTAAGTGTTCCGGGTTAAGCCCGATGTATGTTAGTTTACATGCTATGTGATTATGTGTTCCGGGGTAAGCCCAATGTCGGGGCAAGCTCGACGTATGTTAGTTATTATGCCATGCATTATATGTTCCGGGGAAAGCCCGATGTATGCTACTTTATATGTTATGATTATATGTTCCGGGCTTCGGCCCGATGTCGGGGCAAGCCCGATGCAGATCATGTGATTATGTTATGTTTTTATGGTATATGTTATGCTATGTATGTGTCGGGGTAAGCCCGATGCCGGGGCAAGCCCGATGCCGGGGTAAGCCCGATGCCCGATGCGGTCGGATGCCGGGGCGAGCCCGATGTCGGGCAGGAGTCCGATGCTGGGTAAGCCGATGCCGGGATTCATCCCGATGTAGTTGGGAGTAGTCCCAGAGTTATGTGATTGTTATATGTTATGTGTATGGTATGTGGTAGTTTGGGGTAGATCACTAAGCTTCGTGCTTACGGCTTTCAGTTTTGGTTTCAGGTGCTTAAGTTTTCAAAAGAGGAGCTCGGGAAGATTGCAGTGCACACACCATTTGTTCCGCCTGGGTTGTTTATACTCTGATATATTTCACAGATGTTGTTATATTCTTGAGATATACGATTTATGATTTATATGTTGAAAGATAATTATGGTTTTATTAATAATTTAAAACGAAATTTTTGGACCGTGTTTTGGGATGTTTCATGTCGGGTTTGTCATCATAGATGACAAGGGTTTCGTTATTTGGTAAGTTAAGTTGAACGACCTTTTCGTAACACATGATATTGGTATGGTGAGGACTTAAGCAAAGCATGCAAATGATCACGTCAAAGTTTCCTATTGTCACCGATATTAGGTCGATTTGGAAGAAATGATTGTTTAGAGTTGGGTTGCATCCTAGGTATGTGTTTTTAGTGGTTTCAGTTCTTCCCCTAGCCATCGCTACCGGGAATACTTTAGTGAATGTTTGAGGTTTTTGTTTGAGTATGTATTTATACTTCGTGACTCACAAGCCTCTTCTCCGCACCTCTATCGTAAAGTATGCATGCATATGAGTTATTTGAGGAGAAAACGTACCGGTAATCACAGTGGGGTCCCTCGTCGCTTTCTCATGTCCCATTGTTGAAACTCTTCCCATGCCTCCAACATTTCTGTTATTGGCTTTTGGGCACTCCCTCTTGAAATGCCCTATTTCCCACATCTGTAGCAATCCTAACCCACCCCAACATCAGTGGCTTGGGTGGTCTGTTGAGCTGGCACTCTATAGAAATGGGCGGTGTGCCCCTTTTTGCTACAATTGTTGCAGTGCCTCTCTCGGTAGAATCCATTGTGATGGAATTTACACTTGTTGAATTTACGCAGGTTCCCATCATATGGTTTCGTCGGCACTGAGGCAGTAGGGAGAGTGGTGGTACGGACTGCCACAGTTTGTTGTCTTTTGGCAGGCTCTTGATTCGATCGACCCCTTTTCTTGTTCCAGAACTTTCGTTTCTTGGACATTAATCCTCCATTGTCCTAGGAGTTCTTAGGTTTGTAATTTGGGGAGTCTTTGCAGGAGCACACTCGTTGGTGTCCTTGATTGTCACCATGATCGCAACTGTTGGTACTGTTCCCGTCTCTGTTTGTGTTGTTAGCGCTAAGTTTTGCCATGACGGCTGCTACAGTGGCTTGGAATGTAGCGTGGTCCGTTTGTAGAACTGGTGTTGCGCCGGTACGCTGGTTACTTCCGCGTAGTGGCATGATTCTGTTGTGTGGTATGGAACGAGTTCGTAAGTAACTATGGTCGTTGCTAGTTGTATCCCATCTACATTTATATATATACATATAAATTACATGTTTTTCTGTACGATTCCCAATATTTTGACCAACATCATCGTAATGTACTTACGGTAGTAACTAGTAGTAGGTATTGTACAAATGTTAAGTTACCAAAATAGAACATAGATGTCAAAACATTAAGTTGATTCGGGTTACATTGGTTTTGGAGGGCGTACCTCACTTGATTTACTACTACTAGTTGTGATGAAATATGCAGTAAGCCTAACACATAGTGTGAGTAGTGTAGTCACTAACTCACTAGGCTATACTAGTCTATCATATACCAAAATGACGCACAAGGTACCCCGCCATCTCACACAACTCGCGAGTGGCTTCCTCTGCTCTCTGTTCTGCTATGACTACCCTAGCTTCAGTTGCAAGGATTTGGTGTCTCATTGCGGCTATCTCCTCCTATAAGGAGTGTAGGCGGTCCGTACTGTTCTCCTGATCCGCTTGTAGGTTCATCATGGCATCCGTATGGTATTCTTGTTCCTCATGGATGCGTCGAATTTCCACTGCTGGATTTCGGGCTTCGCCATCGATCTCCATTCCCTCGTGATGGAGAACCTGAACCTGAGTGTCCAAGCGGGCCATTTGTGGTACAATCAGAGGTAGTGCTCGATCTGTGGGGGTGCTGGGGCCCGAAGCATGGTGTAGTGGGTACATGCCGTATGTGGATCATCAGTCTTTTTCTCTAGCCCATGCATGCAGCTGGGTTGCCCATTGTGGGGGCGCATCGTGGACAGAGGCAGATGTCAGCAACAAAGTTGGTCTTTGAATGGTCAATATTCTCTTACGAGGAATGTTCATCCAAGGAGGAGCCCTTTTGGGGAGTCTATATACCTGGAAGAAGGGAGGGGAAAGGGTCTCATGCCTGCTCCTGATAGGGTAAGGTTCATTAACGATCTTCCCAGTGCCTTTCTCCTCGTCTGATCCGTCATCAGAATCCTCCTTCTCGTAATCCATCTCTTGGTACTCTTCAGGATCCTCCTCATGAACCTCTTCTGGCTCCTCCTCGATCCATCCGTTGGCGGCCATGGCAGGGTAGTAGGGGTCTTTGTGGCGAAATTCGGCCTTGTCGAATGTACGTTAATAGAGGTATAAGGTACACATAAAGAATCTTGGTGTATGGTTCTATAGTATCATAAAATATTCCTATAGTATTTTAAACTTTATGTTTGGTTCTTAGAGTTTCTTTGTATGGGGGGTTGGTAAGTTTTAGATTAATTGTTCACCACGACCATTCCCAAACACATGTTAGTCATATCTTGCATAAATATAGTTGATCAGCCCATATTTATCCCATATATGATTACACACTATCCAGGTTTAATCGTAGCGTCTAACTTATCTTAATACTTTTTATATTTCTTATTATGACACTGTTCTAGTATGTATGCATGTACTTATACTTTTATAAAAATACTATTATATTTTAAAAGTATACTTCTTAGTCGGAGTGTTTTAGCCCCATTGTATTTTTAGTTATATATCTTACATGGTTTGATATACGTAGTTCACTATAAAAAATGCTCTGATACCAATCTGTCACACCCCCAAACCAGAACGGCGGAAACTTCTGGGGGAGGATGACTTCATGTACAATATCATAACATAATGAATAATAGTGATCAAAGCCATACAACCATCATATTGATAATTAGGAAGTTTACATTGTATCCAAAACATTGTTTACTTGATACCAAATACATATGACAAAAGTAAATGATGTGACGCTGCAACGCCCCATCCTCGAAACCTTTTTGGTTACGTGCCTACTGATTTCCTGATAATACAAGTGGTTTTGAAAAAGTGTCAAGAATTAAGTTGGTGAGTTCATAAGAGTTTGTATGAGAAAAATCGGTAACTTTTCCTTATAAAATGATAGAGTGCGCTTTCAGAAAATACAATATTTTATATTAAAATGAGTTGTAAGTCTTAAACCCAAAGACCAAAAATGTAAGTAGTGATGTACTGGAAAATAGTGTTATGAAGTTTTATCAATATATAAAAGTAATTGAATGTATGTTAGCCCCGTAAACCAAATTTATTTTTAATACCCCATGTGAGTTATTATAACCGTGCTAGCGACTAGTGGCCTGCTACGACGTTCTTCAGGCGTCAGAATGTTAGACATTTGTCACCCTAGACTTGCCGGTCTAACTGGAGCTTAAGCTTGGGTACGGGGTTGTCAGTTTCGTATAGATCTATACACAAGTGTCACGCTTTCTTACCGAGATTCTGGTTATAATTCAGGACTTTAGTGTGTATGTACTCTGGTAGGTAGGATGAAGACTATGTCTCACAAAATTGTATCAACAGGTTTACACATAGTGTAAAGAAAACCCTTTTTGTAAGTGAAAATATTGTCTTTCCATAGTAATTACATAGTGCAAAATAATTATACCTTTAAATAATTATTGGTTCGACCAAAAATGGTAAAATAGTGTTAATGACCCATAAACTACACAAATTATAGTTTATCATAAATATTTTGTTGTTTCCATATATATATATATATATATATATATATATATATATATATATATATATATATATATATATATATATATATATATATATATATGTATATATATAATTTAACATGTTTTAGATGTTTTTAAAAGATTATATCATATAATTTACATCCAACACAAGTTAAAGAACATTTAGTACGATAAAGACAATTTCTAGTTTTTGACTTTTCTATCCATGTTTTTAGAAAATTTATAGAAAAATCATCGTAAGTCGAAATTTGGATCTGTAAACTCTTTGAGCTTAGAAAATTAGTCTACTTTGTCCATAATAATTTTCCCCGACCTTAAGTGGTTTTTAACGAGAGTGAAAATGTTCATTTTTACAGACTGGTCCGAAAATATTCTGAAATGATAGACAGTTTTGGAAAAATCACCATAAATTGTAAAAAAAAAATCATATGAATGCGTGCGAGTAGTCCTTAAAAAGGTATAGACCTGAACTATCTTCATATTGAACAGTTTTGAAATATGTTAAGTTTAAGAAGGTTAAAACAGTGTGTGAACAGACCACAACTTTTCTGTAAAAAGCTGATTTTTAAGCTTAGATATGTTTTAATGACATAACTTGTATTTTTAGTTTGCAAGGCCTTTAGATCATCCAAATAGGATTTGTTTACTTGTATTGCCTCCCCCCTAAAACTTGGAAGAACTCGAAAAGTAAGGGGTATGAACTCACCTTGAGTGGATTTCTTAGTGGATAAAGAGATGAAGATAAAGATCTTGAAGCTTAGAACACTTGATGATGGTATTATCCTATGGAAGTTAACACATGTTAATGTGTGTAAATGTAACAAAACTAGTATGTATGTGTGTAAAATCACTAGATCTATGGAGGAAAGCTTACCAAAAATTGTAGAACCAACTTAGGAGGAATTATCCATGAAAAAGATGGAGTGTTCTTGAGAGAAAATGAGAGAATGGAGAAGTTGGAGAAAATGAAGTGAAGGGGGGTGGGGGGAGGGTAGGGGTAAGGGGTGAAGTGATGTTTTCTTGGTTACTTGTTGGTTAATAGTCTAGATATATGTTGTGTAATAGTTTGTATGAGAAAAGATGAACCCATCTTATCTCTAAAGTCAAATCTCTTCTTTTTATGTAAAAAAAATTGGCATTTATATAAAAGAGTGTTAATTTTTATAAAAAGATTGATATTTTATAAAGAGTGTGGTAAAATAATGTATAATTACTTAATTTGAATCATAAAAATTCAAATTATTTTAAAAACCTCAATATCATTAAGGCTATTAGCACATTGTGTTATGAATATTATTTATACCAAAATAATCTATGTTGAAATTATCGAAATTAACGTTGCTAATCCAAAAGTAGGATTTTCATTCAATAATTGATGAAAGGAGAGGTATTTCGTATTAATACTTGTAGGTTGTACATTAGGAAACATCAAGATTTACCTAAAATTCTAATACCGATCGAGTTGACTTTTGTTGACTTGTTGACTTTTGTTTGACCAAAATTGATGGTTGTCACATCATCCCCCCGTTAGAAGGAATTTTGTCCCAAAATTAGCATTTCGAGTGGGTCCTCAAGGGTTGGGGAAAAGATGTGGGTATCTCTATTTCATTTGGTCCTCCCGTTCCCAGGTGAATTTAGGTCCTCGCTTGGCTTTCCAATGGACCTTCACTATGGGTAGGGGTGGGAATTATTTGGTCCGGAACTGAAAAACCCGAAAACCAAATCGAACCGAAATCGATTTCAGACCCAACGATATTTAAATTCGGCTTTCGGTTTGGTTTGAGACCAAACCGAATTGTGAATTTGGTTTTTGGTTCGACTTTCGGTCTCATGAAGTTTGAACCAAACCGAACCGAAAAACCGAATTTTATAAATTAATTAATTAAAAAAATATATTTTACATTTTATATTAATAAAAGTATTAATTATAAAATAAAAATCATTTTAACTCATTTACTATTTGGATCATTTTGTATGAAACTTTAGATATTTCTTTTTGCAACTTTAAGTTTCTATGTTAAAAACATTTTCATTTATGTTTGAAATTTTTTTAAGTTTATATTTGGTTTCCTCAGTTTTCAAACAGAACCAAACCGAATTAGAATTCGGTTTTCAGTTTGGCCTATAGAATTTAAATTCAATTTGGTTCGGTTTTCGAATTGGACAGAAAAAATTTAAACCGAGGAAAACCGATTCGAGGAAACCGAAATACAGAAAAACCGAACCGATTCCCACTCCTAACTATGGGTGTGCGGCCGTTTCGTTTTTTTGACATCCCTGTCCATGATCTCCACCGATTCCTCGACGAATTTGAGTAACCTTAATGCTAGTGTGATAAATGTTATTGTATGAGAACTCGATGAGCGGTAAATGGGTATCCCGGGATTTACCGAAGTCTATCACACAAGCTCTCAACATATCTTCCAACGTTTGAATAATTCTCTCGCTTTGCCCATCGGTTTGTGGGTGGTAGGCTTTACTAATGTCAACCCTGGTCCCCATGGAGTGCTTGCTAAAACCGTGAGGCAAACCTGCTATCTCTGTCAGAGATAATGGATATGATGCAATCGTACAATCTCCTTGATGTACGTCCTTGTTAGTTTCTCCATTTTGTCTGTTTCTTTTAATGGAAGGAAGTGCGCGGAGTTGGTTAACCTATCGACAACTACCCAACTGGTTTCATGCCTACCGGTTGTCTTGGGCAGTTCAGTTATGAAGTGCATGGTTATCCCCCCCCCCCCCCCCCCCCCCCCCCCGCCCACTTACACTCGGGTATATCTGGCTGTTGAAGCAAACCCGAGGGCTTTTGGTATTCTACTTTGACCTTGGTGCAAGTCAAGTACTTGCCCACATAAGTAGCAATTTCCACCTTCATGTTTGGCCACCAATAGTGTTTCTTGAGGTCTAGATACATCTTATCCAACCTAGGATGAACGAAGTACTTGGTTTTGTGAGCCTTGTTCATGACAACGTCTCTGTACCCGCCGAATCTCGGTGTCCAGATTCGGTCCATGAGGTAACAAGCTCTGTTACCTTTGACCTCAAGGTTTTTATCCATTCCCCGTAAGGCTTCACTTGCGATATTCTCGGGTTTCAAGGCTTCAAGCTGCACATCCTTGATCTGCGTGGACAGGTGTGAATGGATGGTCATGATCAGTGATTTTACTCGGCGGCCCGAGTACTCCTTTCGACTTAGAGCATTTTCTACTACGTTGGCCTTGCTCGGATGATAGCGAACTTCGAATTTGTAATCATTTAGCAGCTTCACCCATCGCCGTTGTCTCATATTTAGTTCTTTTTTATTGAGAATGTGATGGAGACTCTTATGGTTAGTGAAGATTGTGTACTTTGTGCCATAAAGGTAGTGTCTCTAGATTTTAAGGTAAACACAATTGCCCCAAAATCAAGGTTGTGTGTGGTGTAGTTAACCTTATGAGTCTTAAGTTGTCTCGGGAGTATCTTCCTCCAGAACTCTAAGTTGAAGGTATCTCGACCTTAGATCGACTCTCTGAGAAGTAACTCGTTCCTTGAAGTTGGTTGAACAAATCATCGATTCGGGGTAGGGGTATCAGTCCTTGATGATAAGTTTGTTTGACTCTTGACCGTCAATGCACATATGGAATGATCCGCCTTTCTTCTTTACGAACAAGACTGGAGCTCCCCAAGGTTATAAGTTCGGTCTGATAAATCCTTTACTCATTAGTTCGTTTAGTTTACTGGACAATTCTTGCATTTTCTCCGGCGCTAATCGATATGGGGATTTAGCTATGGGAATGGCTCCAGGAATCAAGTCGATTCTGAACTCGACTTGGCGCACGGGTGGTATTCCCGGAAGGTCTTCTGGGAATACATCAGGAAAGTTATAAACTTCTGGGACATCCTTGATGTCTTTCACTTCCTGTTTCTCATCCACAGCGTGGGCTAGGAAGGCGTGGTACCTCTTGTGTAGGTACTTCCGAGCCTTGATGCAAGAGACAATTCAGAGGTTTGTGTCGTGTAACACCCCATTCAATAAATAAATAAATAAATAAATTGAAGAGTGTATAGTAGCCCCGAAAATCGATAATTATATAGCAAGGTTGGTCTCGAGGGTTAATTGTTACAATTTTAGAAGTTGGGGGTTAAAAGTGTAAGTTCTGGATTTAATTTGAAAAGGTTTTCAGAGGTCAGGGTGCGTTTGGTAATTAATGGACTTAAATTGAAAAGATTTAATGAAGGAGGGGCTGAACTTGTAAAATATGGAAGAAGTTTGAAAGGTACGGGTGAACCCGTCACCCTAGTGTGCAACCTTCATATTTAATCTAATGCAAACCCTAACCCTACTCTTCATTCAGCCGCCACTTCCTTTCTCTAACCCTCCCAACCGCCGCTATCACCTCCGGCCATTAGCGCCACCGAGGAATGGAAGCCATCCAACTGCACCTGCGTGTCGAGCCTGCTACCGCCGTTCCTTCGCCATCGAAGAACCACAATATCGATACCAGAGACGCCGAAGATTGAAGGTCCGACGAGCCGGTTGATAGGTGTCGGGACAAAAGAAGATGAAGAAAGAACCACGACGTCGCCGTCGTCGTTTCCCAGTCGGAGAATCGCGTGCATTCCTCGCCTCCATCCTTGCTGCCAATCAGCTGCCGTCGCCGCCACCACGAGCGGTTGAAGAGTACCGGCGCTGCTCGGACCCGCCGCTGTGTCATTCCGTTGAAGACGTGAGCTGCCACTGTTAACTGTTGCCGCTGCCGTGTTTGTCGTCGGCAACCACCTCCTGCCGTTATTTTCCTCCTACTGTCGTGTCTTAACACCACCAGCCACCGTGGAGGTGGCTGTGAATTGTGTGGGTGTGTGATTTTTCTCTTAATTGGGTGTTATTTTGATGTTGACAGATTCGGGAATCTGTCATTCAGCAGATAAGGTTTTATCAGCGGGACTTCAACAGTGTGAGGTGCATTTCCTTCCAGTAGTAACGGGTCTACGACCACAATGCCGACACATTTAAGTTGTAGAGTATGTCAGGGCGAGCCCAATGTCGGGGGTTAGCCCTATGCAGTTTATATGTTTCCGGACTTCGGTCCGATGCCGGGGCGGCCCCGAGAAGTAGTTAAGTATGCTTGATGTCTTTGTGATTCATGCATGTGTATGTGTTATGTGATATGTGTTCCGGGCTTCGGTCCGATGCGGGCAAGCCCGATGCAGTATATGCGATTATGTTATATGTTATGTGTTAAGTGTTCCGGGGTAAGCCCGATGTCGGGGCAAGCCCGATGTATGTTAGTTTACATGCTATGTGATTATGTGTTCCGAGGTAAGCCCAATGTCGGGGCAAGCCCGACGTATGTTAGTTATTATGCCAAGCATTATATGTTCCGGGGCTAGCCCGATGTATGCTAGTTTATATATTATGATTATATGTTCTGGGCTTCTGCCCGACGCTGGGGAAATCCCGATGCAGATCATGTGGTTATGTTATGTGTTTATGGTATATGTTATACTGTGCATGTGCCGGGGTAAGCTCGATGCCGCAGTGAGCCCGGTGCCCAATGCGGTCGGATGCCGGGGTGAGCCCGATGTCGGGTAAGCCGATGTCAGGATTCGTCCCGATGCAGTTGGGAGTAGTCCCAGAGTTATGTGATTGTTATATGTTATGTGTATGGTGTGTGGTAGTATGAGGGAGCTCACTAAGCTTCGTGCTTACGGCTTTCAGTTTTGGTTTCAGGTGCTTAAGTTTTCAAAATAGGAGCTCGGGAAGATTGCAGTGCACACACAATTTGTTCAGCCTGGGTTGTTTATACTCTAATATATTCAATAGATGTTATTATGTTCTTGAGATATACGATTTATGATTTATATGTTGAAAGATAATTATGGTTTTATTAATGATTTAAAACGAAATTTTTGGACCGTGTTTTTGTGATGTTTCAAGTTGGTATCAGAGCCTTGGTTTGAGGGATTCGAACACACTTTCGGGTGTGTCTGAACTTAAACTAAGGAAGTGGTATACAGTTTTCAAAAGAAAAGCCATGTTTATAAAAGGATATTGAGAAAAGAAAACAATTTTAGAAAAGTATAAAGAAAGGAACATTGAAAAGAGAAAAGGGTGTGGTGCATGCAATCAGCCGAGCTCAAGTAAGTACTCCCAAATTACCCATACAAGTTTATGTTATGTTATGTTTATCAGCTTATGAGAATTGCATGCTAGTTTAGGACTAAGGATCTAGGAAGGATGCCTTATGTGCCAATTATATGTGTATCAGCTTTATGAGAATTGCCAAGTCTCAGGAAAGAGTTTATATGGTACCACAGTACGCAACAGATGAGGAAATGAAGAAGTTAAGGTATCAGAACAGACTGTAGAATAATAGTAGGGAGTTCGTGAGTATCTCAGGGTGCAAGACCCTAAATGATATGACTTCTAGAGCTCGAGAACGGGATATGGACTTGGAGTACATTGGTAAGAGGGAATCGGATCAGTTGCTTATACTGAAGGGTCTCGAGAGGAGACCCAAGATTTAGGACTAGTTTTTGAGAGGCCAGCAGGACCAGATTCAATGCAGCACGTGCGGGAAACTGCAAGGGGGAGCCTTTCATTCCAAGGGTTTGAGTAAGTGTAACTCTGGGTTATCCTATGTTTGGGTTTGAATTATATTTTCAAGAGATGTCGTATGCCAATTGTATACCGAGAATTACGAGCGAATAGCGATAGATCAATTCCCAAATTGCGGGATTGGGAGAGTACAACGTCATCTTGGTTTACTCCAAGACTCAGGAACAGCATGAGGAGCACCTAAGAGAGGTACTAGAGACACTGAGGAGGGAGAGACTTTATGCGAAGTTCTCCAAGTGTGACTTCTGGTTGCGCAAGGTGTAGTTCCTTGGGCACCTTGTCAACCAGAAGGGTATTTTGGTTGACCCGGCCAAGATAGAGTCCGTGATACAGTGAGAGACTCCGAGGTCTCCAACTGAGATTCAGAGCTTCCTGGGTTTGGCAGGGTATTACAGGAGATTTATCTGGTACTTTTCCAAGATTGATGTTCCTTTGACCCGACTGACCAAGAAGTCGGTGGCCTTTCATTGGGGGCCTGAGCATCAGGCATCCTTCGAGACTCTCAGATAGCGGTTGTGCGAGGCACCGATTCTCACCCTGCCAGAGGGCGTAGATGATTTCGTAGTTTATTGTGACGCTTCGATCACGGGCATGGGTGCAGTACGGATGCAGCGGGGTCGTGTGATAGCAGGCCTTAGGGAATCAGGTTGGGGATTCCAGTCAGGACATGAGGTTAGTAGGGAGTTCGGTCACACGCCCGATCGACCCAGATAGTGATAGAGTGTTGTGAGTCTGCGGGGGTAGCCGTATCATTCACTAGCAGTAAGTTGATTTACTACTACTAGTTGTGATGAAATATGCAGTAAGCCTAACACATAGTGTGAGTAGTGTAGTCACTAACTCACTAGCCTATACTAGTCTATCATATACCAAAATGACGCACAAGGTACCCCGTCATCTCACACATCTCGAGAGTGGCCTCCTCCGCTCTCTGTTCTGCTATGACTACCCTAGCTTCAGCTGCAAGGATTTGTTGTCTCATGGCGGCTATCTCCTCGTCTAAGGAGTGTAGGCGGTCCGTATTGTTCTCCTGATCCGCTTGTAGGTTCATCATGGCATCCGTATGGTATTCTTGTTCCTTGTGGATGCGTCGAATTTGCACTGTCGGATTTCGGGCTTCGCCATCGATCTCTATTCCCTTGTGATGGAGAACCTGAACCCGAGTGTCCTAGCGGGCCACTTGTGGTACAATCAGAGGTAGTGCTCGATCTGTGGGGGTGCTGGGGCCCGAAGCATGGTGTAGTGGGTGCATGCCGTATGTGGATCGTCGGTCGTTTTCTCTAGCCCATGCATGCAGCTGGGTTGCCCATTGTGGGGGCGCATCGTGGACAGAGGCAGATGTCAGCAACGAAGTTGGTCTTTGAATGTTTAGTATTCTCTTACGAGGAATGTTCATCCAAGGAGGAGCCCTATAGGGGTGTCTATATACCGGGAAGGAGGGAGGGTAAAGGGTCTCATGCCTGTTCATGATAGGGTAAGGTTCATTACCGATCTCCCCAGTGCCTTTCTCCTCGTCTGATCCCTCATCAGAATCCACCTTCTCGTAATCCAGCTCTTGGTACTCTTTAGGATCCTCCTCATGAACCTCTTCTGGCTCCTCCTCGATCCATCCGTTGGCTGCCATGGCAGGGTAGTAGGGGTCTTTGTGGCGAAATTCGGCCATGTCGAATATACGTTAATAGAGGTATAAGGTACACATAAAGAATCTTGGTGTATGGTTCTATAGTATCATAAAATATTCCTATAGTATTTTAAACTTTATGTTTGGTTCTTAGAGTTTCTTTGTATGGGGGGTTGGTAAGTTTTAGATTAATTGTTCACCACGACCATTCCCAAACACATGTTAGTCATATCTTGCATAAATATAGTTGATCAGCCCATATTTATCCCATATATGATTACACACTATCCAGGTTTAATCGTAGCGTCTAACTTATCTTAATACTTTTTATATTTCTTATTATGACACTGTTCTAGTATGTATGCATGTACTTATACTTTTATAAAAATACTATTATATTTTAAAAGTATACTTCTTAGTCGGAGTGTTTTAGCCCCATTGTATTTTTAGTTATATATCTTACATGGTTTGATATACTTAGTTCACTATAAAAAATGCTCTGATACCAATCTGTCACACCCCCAAACCAGAACGGCGGAAACTTCTGGGGGAGGATGACTTCATGTACAATATCATAACATAATGAATAATAGTGATCAAAGCCATACAACCATCATATTGATAATTAGGAAGTTTACATTATATCCAAAACATTGTTTACTTGATACCAAATACATATGACAAAAGTAAATGATGTGACGCTGCAACGCCCCATCCTCGAAACCTTTTTGGTTACGTGCCTACTGATTTCCTGATAATACAAGTGGTTTTGAAAAAGTGTCAAGAATTAAGTTGGTGAGTTCATAAGAGTTTGTATGAGAAAAATCGGTAACTTTTCCTTATAAAATGATAGAGTGCGCTTTCAGAAAATACAATATTTTATATTAAAATGAGTTGTAAGTCTTAAACCCAAAGACCAAAAATGTAAGTAGTGATGTACTGGAAAATAGTGTTATGAAGTTTTATCAATATATAAAAGTAATTGAATGTATGTTAGCCCCGTAAACCAAATTTATTTTTAATACCCCATGTGAGTTATTATAACCGTGCTAGCGACTAGTGGCCTGCTACGACGTTCTTCAGGCGTCAGAATGTTAGACATTTGTCACCCTAGACTTGCCGGTCTAACTGTAGCTTAAGCTTGGGTACGGGGTTGTCAGTTTCGTATAGATCTATACACAAGTGTCACGCTTTCTTACCGAGATTCTGGTTATAATTCAGGACTTTAGTGTGTATGTACTCTAGTAGGTACGGTGAAGACTCTGTCTCACAAAATTGTATCAACAGGTTTACGTATAGTGTAATGAAAACCCTTTTTGTAAGTGGAAATATTGCCTTTCCATAGTAATTACATAGTTTAAAATAATTATACCTTTAAATAATTATTGGTTCGCCCCAAAATGGTAAAATAGTGGTAATGACCCATAAACTACACCAATTATAGTTTATCATAAATGTTTTGTTGTGTCGATATATATATATATATATATATATATATATATATATATATATATATACATATATATATATATATATATATATATATATATATATATATATGTATATATATAATTTAACATGTTTTAGATGTTTTTAAAAGATTATATCATATAATTTACATCCAACACTAGTTAAAGAACATTTAGTACGATAAAGACAATTTCTAGTTTTTGACTTTTCTATCCATGTTTTTAGAAAATTTATAGAAAAATCATCGTAAGTCGAAATTTGGATCTGTAAACTCTTTGAGCTTAGAAAATTAGTCTACTTTGTCCATAATAATTTTCCCCGACCTTAAGTGGTTTTTAACGAGGGTGAGGTTGGGAAGCTAGGAGAGCCTAGAATATGCTCCAGTGAGCTAGTGGGTGGTTCAGTGAAGTTCGGAACCTAGGGGAGCCTAGGAGTTGCTTTGGTGGGTATTGCGTTGCTTCTTAGCGGATGTTTGGTGCACCAGTGGAGTAGGTGACTTAGAGGATTTGGGAGGATTGTTGAGGAAAGTATGGATAGGTGTGGAAGGTAGTATGGGCCAGTACTACTAAAATCACAGGATCCATACTCGAATCAGTGAGAGTCTTGGAGACTCTAAGAAGCTTATGGGAAGGAGAGTTCTTGGTTATGATCTGATAGTAGTTGCCGTGCAAAATGCAGATGAGCACGCAAGGGAAGGACCAGGGTTTGGTCCCGGCTCCGGTGGTGAGCCAGTTAGCGGAAGGACTGACAGGATTTCGAGTTCACCTTGGATCTCTTGTATCAGGCGGGAAGGATTGATTGTGCGATTTATTGCGCTTTAGGATTTGAAACTATGTCTTGGGAATATTTGTAGCTGGTTTAGAGCTGAGGTTGCTCCAACTACGGTAGTTCAGCCGTTGACGATTGAGCTGGTGAGTATGTCAGGGTGCAAGACCCTGAATGATATGGATCCCAGAGCCGAGGACAGAAGATTGATTAGGAGTACCTCAATGAGAGAGGTTCAGGTCAGGTTAATTTAGTGGAGGATCTCGGGCGGAGACCCAAGAGTTCAGATCAGGTTTTGAGAGGCGAACAAGATGGATCCAGTGCAACACTTGCGGAAACTGCATGATGAAGTTTCGTTCCAAGGGTTTGGATTGTCATTGGGATCGGAATGAAGTGTTACATCATGTTCTCAGGGTGGTTGAGGTAACACAGGAGGATGTGGTCAGGATTCCTTCAGATGTTTGTGGATATGCTATCTTCTGCCACTTCAGGTGGATTTCGGGAATTTGCATCACTTTGGAATTGTGATAAGTTGGACCCCGTATCGGTTCTCTGCTATAGTCTGAGTGAGTAAGGGTTGTCAGATGCCAGTCAGCATGTCGAGGAATATTCAGACTGACGTATCTCGTAGAGCGGGTTCGGCGTATATCACGATTGCTTCGAGTCGTTATCAGAATCTGCTCAGTGATTTGGGTTGCTACAGGTGTAGCAGGTTTGGCCACGTCATCAGGGATTGCTCATAGGGGGTAAGTCTGTTATATTTTCGTTGTGATCAGGAGGGTAACTAGGAGGTCGACTATCTGATGATCAGGGAGGAGCAGTGAGTGCACCTGCTCCAGTCATTTTCGGGGTTGGTTCAAGGGCTTGAATGCACGAGTTATGACTAGTTTTTAGTAGACCTAGTATTTGTGCTTGGAAGAGCCATCGGGATTGCCGAGGGAAGAGAGAGTTGTTGTTGAGGTTTTGGTTAGACCATCCGTCCTTTGGACTTCGAGATTTGAGCGTGATATCATTTTTTAAGCATCGTGAGTCATTGATGTGGTTGGGATTCAAGAAGTGTTAGCTTGTTTTCAGGAGTTGTGTTGCTTTGAGAAGGTTTACCTAGGGTGCACTAGTTTGGTAAGCACCAGTTGTCAGCAGACTAATCATTGGAACGTAAGAAGGATTGGGAATCGTTCAATTTTCATATGCTAAGTGGACTTAGTCGAATCTAAGTGGGGGAGAATCACGCAAGTATTCAGGACAGGAGCAGGTATGAGACCGGGATGAGTTTCTCACCATCATCGGGGAAAATGGCAGCTCAAGTGGCTATTTGGTTTGAGGGTTGTGCGAGTTTGGGATTCGGTAAACCTCCCCAGCATGTGAATCGCGTTTTCTTCGGGGCTTGATAGCAGAATTTGGAGAAGTAGGTTGGGGCTCCAGTTATGAATTGAGTTCAGTTTGGGTGTTCGGTCAAGTGCGTGCTCGACACTGTATGCGTTCGAATTGATAGATTAGGGGTAAGGCATTGGGTTGCGGTTGTGTTAGAATGGAAGTGTTGTAAGTCTGCAGGTGTAGCCGTAGCATTCACGAGGTTGTTGGATATCTTTGGAAGTGTTCTAAGTCTCTGGGTGTAGCCGTATCATTCACAAGGTTGTTGGATAGTGTTGGAAATGTTGTAAGTCTACGGGTGTAGCCGTGGCATTCACGAGGTTGTTAGATAGTGTTGTAAGTGTTGTAAGTCTGTGGGTGTAGCCGTAGCATTCACAAGGTTGTTGGATAGTGTTGGAAGTGCTGTAAGGGGACCGGGCATGATGTAAGACTACAATTATTCTGGTAGCATTCACCTTTTGCGTCGATTCAGTGGCGACAGGTGGTCAGCCTATCATGATCGGATGGATCAAGGGATTGAAGGAGCCATGAGTAACGGTATAGATAGGGCAGTGATTGTCAGATGAGGTATCCTTCGGAGGCCATGTAGAATTGTTGTACGTGTGTTTTTGGCTCAGCAATCGGGTAGGTGTCCGGTGTTCCGGACAGTTGGCAGACAAGTTGGGACCAGGGAGGTCCCGGTTGTTCTTCAGGAAAGCAGTTATGCGACAGCAAGAGGAGTGGGAGCGACTTTAGTGATTTGGGGTCCGTGTGTGGAATTGCTTTTTATTCGGTAGCCGCAGTTGACCGGTGATTTTGTTCTTTTGGAAGCCTCAAGGTATTATGGATGGAAAGTATTTTATTTATGCTGGTTTTCTTGTGGAATAAGTTAGATGATGATTTGATGTGGGCAGTCGGTCAGGGAAACAGACCATCTGGAGACTTCAGATTTCAGATGGAGCAGATGTGATCAGGTTGCAAGGAATTTGTTCATCTTCGGGTTCTAGAACCCTACAAGGGTTGGTTTCTGTTGCCTTGGAAAGGCTATTGTATGCTTGGGGTTGTGGCTACGTTGCTCAAGTTATTTGTGTTGGATTAGTGTCTAAGTCCATAACTATAATTGGTATGTACTTGACCCGACTCGGCATGGTCCATTTGGGTTGCATGGCATCGGAACATTTGGATAGACCGTTTATGAGGGAAAGACATTTTGTGACATATTAATATATTATAAGTTCTAATATATTAATATGAAATCATGTTATTTAATTAGTATTGATCAAGAATTAATTTGGACTTAATTTAGTGATAAAAAAGAGACTAATTAAATATATGGGGATTGGTTGTGTAAATCATTCATTCTTATATATGTGGGCTTATGATCCAAGATTCCTTTATGTTGGGTTTAACCCATGTGGTGATCCATGGATACTCCATGGAGGTTAAAACCCATGGAGCATAAGGAATGGGTAAAGTCATGAGTTACATGGTGTAACCCTAATAGCCACACTATATAAGAACCCCTTTAGTTCAAGAAATTGGCACTAGTGATACATATTTTGAGGGCTGGCCGATTTGAACATGTATGTCTTCTTCTCATGGTTATTCCAAGAGTTTATGATGTTGTGTGAACCATTTGAGGTGTCACACTTGGGGCACTAGGCTCTCAAGCTTCATGGAGTCAAGCAACAACAACAAGGTATGTATTCTATCTATTTTAGTATCCTAGTATCAGTGTTTTGGTATGCTAGTTAGGATAATACCTTGGATAATCATATTTGCATGTATAATAGAGAAAACATAGATCCAAGGTATTTAGGGTTGCATGTACACTTAGGAGTGTTAGAATGCTCAAAACCCATCAGTGGTATCAGAGCCTAGGCTTGTTTTCAATTATACTTGATGCAAATTGCTGAAAAATGCTGAAAAAGTCGAATTTCGGGCATTCTGGGCACTGGACTCGCCGAGTCCACTGACGAACTCGCCGAGTCCATGAAGAAAATCGTCCTACTCGGCGAGTAGGTTGATACACTCGACGAGTAGGAGCCCCTGACAGCATATCTTCGAGTTTTTTGGCTAGAAATGGACTAGGAACATTACCATAAGCTGTTTTTGAACCTATAATCCTGTTTTTGATGTGGTAATGTTCATACTAATCCAATTTCAAAGATAATTGTCAATAGATTCATGTTTTGTATTAGTTTAGTGATTAGGCTAATTACATGAAAAAGTTTGATTAAATTATCTTGTTCTTATGAGTTGCTTAGATTAATGGAAAAGTTAATTGATTATGTGTTTTCAATCCATTTTAATCTAAGAGTTGATTCTAAAATGTGTTTTTGTAACTTGTCCTCAAGTTATATGAAAAGTCACATTTAAGTTTCATAAAACTCATAAAAGTTGGTAATGGTTACAAAAATGAAGAGTCTTGTCCTCAAGTTATGGAGGTTCAAGAGTCACTTCATTAAGTAATAAAATGTGTAACCTTAATTAATTCCATAAATTACAAAATAAAGAAAAGTTACATTCTTTTATTAGTTTAAAGTCTTCCATAACTTGTCCTCAAGTTATGGAACTTGAAGAGTTTTTTTTAATTAAAACTACTTTAAACACATAAGTTATGGAATTAATTAGTTTTGAATAGTTTCAAAACTTGCCCTCAAGTTTTGGAATTTGAAAAGTTTTCTCTTATGAATACTTTAATTCCAAGTTAGCCCTTAGAATTTCAAAAGTTAAAATTCAAACCCTTATACTATTATTATAATTTTAATTATATAGATATGTATAAGATAAAGTCAATCTTACCGTTAGTAGGCCTCATTCACGAAGCCGATTTATAAGGGGGGTATAAGGTTACTGCCTATAAAATTCTGCCTATAAAATTCTCCCTGGTGGAGGGTCGTTAGCCGAACGGGTAGGAAAGGACTATAATTCTCCCTTCATTAAAAGTATTAATGATAAATACTAAGTAACTAAACACTTATACATTCCTAATCTTAGTTACTTAGGAAAATGTGAGAAGGTGCTAACCCATGAAATTACACTTTGTACCTTACCAAGTCATTAGTGGAGCATGTGTGGTTAAACGACACACTAATAAGAACTAGTAAGAGTGGCAAAGGGTAACTTGACTCTATTATAGATCGGTGGAGCGTGTGTGGTTAACCGGCACATCGATTAGGTGATAAAGTTAAGGGTACCAAGTCAATTTGCATGGTTATTCACACCTTGTTTGTGATCCTCGACATCCCAGTCACAAACTTGAGAGGGCACAATCGAGATTCAAACATGCCATTGAAAGTTCAATGTATCTCAAAAGATCTAGGAGTTTCAAATCCAATTAAAACTTAATTATATTTTGTTTTTCATGGTGGAAATTGGTAAATCGTCATTTACCTACCTTCAACTATTTTATAACTTGGATTACGGCATCCCTCTTCCAGTTATAAATAGGTTGTTGGGTCCTAGCCTTAATATTTCATATTGGGTGTTATATTAAGGACTTTAAATCAACTCTCTTGAATATCTCCCAAAAGATGATCTTCCCAAATCTCTTGAAACAAGCTTTCCTAAATGAAGATGATGTCCCATGGAAATCATACTTCTTTCACCTCCTCCAATTATTCTCCCTAACCCACAAGTTCCTGAAAAGTTTAAGGTCACTCAAGCAAAGGTCTATATGTGATCACATCTTGGAGATGTAGTCAGATATTGACAAGCCGGGAGAGTTGGGTGTCAAAGTCTTGAGAAAGTTGGTGACTCAACTATTTTCTAAGTTATATAGTGAGTTCCTTTGGGACTCCAATGAAACAGACTATGACAAGACCCTTAATGATCTTATCTATTCGCTAAGATCAACTTCCTAAAAATTTATGGACATTGACAATGATGACATTGTATATCCAGTAAAGCTCTCTCTTCCCAATGGAAAGGGATCGGCCATAGTCAACTCGGTTGACCAAATGGTAAAGAGAACGGCTAAGTCTGAGATAGTCCCATTATCAAGGGTCTATTGCCAAAGAAAGGGGCATTGGTTGTGAAGCTGCCAAATTTACCTAAGGATATTAAAGTCAATAAGTTTGACTCTACTTCGGGTAAAGTCCACTATCTAACTCTGCTAAGTTTCTATTCTGAGATTCTTGATACATGATGTGACTGGGTCACATGTTGATGTTTTAAGAATCAAAGAAAAAGTGAAGAAACTTAAAGAAAGAATATGCTGAATCTGATGGCATAGATGGATTTCTATCGCATAGTTTGAAGATCGGATTCTTGAGCTACTTCTTAAGAGTTATGATATATTGCTTAGGAATAAATAACAACAAAGTTTTATTTATTTTAAAATATCCTTATAATGGCATTTGTGAAAACTTTTGTTGCTTATAAGATTCCATTAAGAGCAAGAGTGGAAATATGAATTTGATTCTTTCATTTGTGGTAGTGTCTAAATTTACCAAATAAGGAAAGATTCTCATCACCTAAGTTTCAGTTGGATAGAAACTTGGAATCATGCAAGTTGTATAGCATGATGAATAAGAACTTTCAAGCATTGGAAAAATTAAGACTAACTACTTGTTCACATGGATGTGTGAGTCAAGTAAAGGATCGAGTACACATTCTTGTGCACTGATCAAGCCCACCACAAATAATCGTTAAGACTATTCGTCATTATTTACTAAAATTCAGTAAATATGGTTATCTTACAAGCTTAAGTGTAATTCTGAGACATTGGAAAAGGTTTCAATGTATGGCAGAGCGAATAAGAAGAATCAACTTAGGCAGAAAGATAAAAGTTTCTCAAATCTGAAAAGATGGGAGAGTACTTTAGTATCATGCTATATAATCATCTTAATGATTAAGAGACCTTATCACAATTCATCCTCTAAGTGCATTCTGGTAGCTAAGAAGAGGAGCTATGAATTGTTGAAGTGGTTAAATCAAGAAGATGATTTATACTTCGTTCCAAAAACAATTCTTAGAGTTATACTCTAAGATTGTAACTTGAGTGACATGTCTTAAAGAAGGTTTAAAACACTTGTCAAATGTAAGAGTAAAAGTTTTCCACTCTTGTACATTTGAAATTGGTAAGTTGTGATGTTTTGGATAAAACAAAGACCAACTAAGGCCAATTGTGTGAAGTGTTTGTCTTGATTAGAATCCATACTATCTCTTGAATATCTGACAAGAAAGTCTTATATGTCAAGAGGACAGTGGGAGTCTTAAAGGTCTTGAAAGTCTCAAGAACTAATCAAGAATAAAACCTGAAGTTCTTCACTAGCACACGACTTGAGGTTTATAACCTATCGTGTCGACATGTCTGTGCCTATTCAAGTTGGCTTTGCATAGGAGTTCTGAGAGTTCTCAATTGGTTGCACAGCTACTTGGAAGCAATGGCAGGCCCTTGAGCTGCCAAATGGCAAGAATTTAAGATTGCACAAGTTTAATCCATATAAGTGTGGATTTGTCAGTAACCTTGTCTTGTGATTATGGTTTTGACAAAATTCATATGGATAGGAACTCATACACCATAAAATCTAAGTGTCATAAGGTTTCTCTCCGATTCATGAAAATGATGGTGAGGAAACACTTTCACTAAGTAGATTTTAGCTAGATAGCAATTGTGATATTTGCATTCTCAAAGTCATTAGTGGAGCGTGTGTGGTTAACCAGCACACTAACATGGACTTGTGAGAAGTGGTAAAGGTCTAAACAATCGAGACTATGATTACGACATCCCTTTTCATAGTTCTTAAAACTGTTTAGATACACCTGTGAGCTATCTAAGATAAGGTGTATGATATTGATAAAGTTTTATCAAAGCAATCTAGTATCAGAAATCTGAACTTTGGTAAGAAAGTCAATAAAGTATTGATTTCTAGAAGTCCAGCTGATTTCTGATTACATGTCAAAGCTGGTGGGAGCATGAGTGTTATGCTAATAATCATCATGTTAGTGGGAGCATGATAATTATGATAAAGATTGCAAGTTAGCAATGTTAATTATAGAAAACAAAAGTTTCAATTCGTGAGGCTGCAGGGGTTGAAAAAGTTGTTTTGCTATAATTAAGGGAGAGGAAATTATACTTCATTTCAATTCTAAAAGCTTAGATTGAGGTTTTAAGTCGTATTTAGTCAAGGATATATATATGAATTTCATGTTGGAATGACTCAACATAAGGAAATTCTATATATGGGTCCATTATTTGCGTTCTAAAATTCGATTATGATTACGGCATCCCTTTTCATAATCTGAATTATAAGAACTTGGCAAATAGAAATGGAAATGTTATAGCAAAAGACTGGTTTAGTCTTTATGTGAGACATCATGACTCGTGTCCCATATGCTTCGGATATAGGATCGATTACATGTGCTATATTTATCCTTTCTAAAATTTTCCAAATGCCTGGGGCATTAAGAAGGGAAAAGGTCTAGAACTGGATATGACTAAAAGGATTAAGCAATTGTCGAGGACAATCTAAGGTTTACCAAAGATTGGTTGCTCAAGGACAGTTGGAAGTATAGTGTTAATTCTGGAAGGACCATATTGACATAATCTGTAAGGAGGCAACTCTTGTTCAGAAGTGATAGTCAAAATGGAATATGGAAATGTTTCAAAGTTGGAAATTATTCAATTTGTGTAAGATTAGGAAACTTAATGCAAGAAGGATGTTTCCAAGGAGTTGATCTCCTTGGAATGCTCTGTAATGGTTGTTGTCAAGTCTTTCTGACTCTGTGCATAATCATTACAGGAGGATCAATGCATATAAGTTTAGAATGTAACAGATTTCAGTAAATGGCATGAATTTGGAATTCTTGCATTTGCAGTAAGGATTTGGGACTGTGAAAGAGGACCATTGGAGTTATGTTCAATTGATCTAATTCACAAAGTGAAGATCATAGACAAACATAGTATGTATACTTGGTGTATGGCATGACTAGTGTTTAGAAAACATAGTGTACATGCTTGGAGCATGGGGCAACTATTGTTTTAAATTCAAGAATAAAGTTGATAGTTGAAACAGTATACAATGAATAATGTGTAATCATATGGTGATAAATAAAAGGTGTTTTATTTATGTTCATAGGTTTTGATACCATATTAGATTCTATTATTATTTTGTTTCATTTTGCATGTTTTGACTTCCAGAATAACTAGGTCGTTCTTCCTGATTGACTAAGTTATTCAAACTATCCACAGTTGGTCATATGTTGGAAGTAGATATGAATCAAGACTGTCATGGGTTGGCTTGTAGAGGTCTAAGATGTTGGACAAGGGGCTACAACGCTCATGAGTGCTCATAAGTTCTGAGTATTGGATTCAACCCGCGCTCATTGGAATCACTTCATGGATTTTATCACGAGTGATCATGAGACGATAATATCGTATATTCTTGAAACCTAGAGATATGAGTTGTTACTATGAGTTGGTTGTACATTGATTGCACGAAAACGCATTCGGTAACTCGGTGTTATAAAACGTGCCTTTGTGTATGATTCAACAAGTAGTAGAACAAGCCATATGAGTCGAAGTTTATCTATTCCTTTTACCTTCAAGATAAAAGCGATATTTGTGGGCCCCTCGATGATTTGATGATGACAAATGGAAGTGCTCGGCCGAGCCAGGACTGATTTGATTTGTTCAATTAGTCAGTCGTCATAAATCGGAAATTGGGAAACAAAAAATGGACAGAGACAATGATTATAATCCATGTCTCAGTCCATATGATATCTAGAATGGAGGAATATATGATCCCTTATCTAATGGACAAGTCATTGACAAAGGTCAGAGTTCGACAGCGGCTTTTGAGAGCTACGATTGCCAGTTGGTTCCTGAAGTCATACGCAATAATAGTTTTAGACTTATCCAAGTGGGAGACTGTTGGATTAGTGTCTAAGTCCATAACTATAATTGGTATGTACTTGACCCGACTCGGCATGGTCCATTTGGGTTGCATGGCATCAGAACATTTGGATAGACCGTTTATGAGGAAAAGACATTTTGTGACATATTAATATATTATAAGTTCTAATATATTAATATGAAATCATGTTATTTAATTAGTATTGATCAAGAATTAATTTGGACTTAATTTAGTGATCAAAAAGAGACTAATTAAATATATGGGGATTGATTGTGTAAATCATTCATTCTTATATATGTGGGCTTATGATCCAAGATTCCTTTATGTTGGGTTTAACCCATGTGGTGATCCATGGATACTCCATGGAGGTTAAAACCCATGGAGCATAAGGAATGGGTAAAGTCATGAGTTACATGGTGTAACCCTAATAGCCACACTATATAAGAACCCCTTTAGTTCAAGAAATTGGCACTAGTGATACATATTTTGAGGGCTGGCCGATTTGAACATGTATGTCTTCTTCTCATGGTTATTCCAAGAGTTCATGATGTTGTGTGAACCATTTGAGGTGTCACACTTGGGGCACTAGGCTCTCAAGCTTCATGGAGTCAAGCAACAACAACAAGGTATGTATTCTATCTATTTTAGTATCCTAGTATCAATGTTTTGGTATGCTAGTTAGGATAATACCTTGGATAATCATATTTGCATGTATAATAGAGAAAACATAGATCCAAGGTATTTAGGGTTGCATGTACACTTAGGAGTGTTAGAATGCTCAAAACCCATCAATTTGTCGTAAGGAATGGTAAGGAATGATTTCGAGGACGAAATCTAATTTAAGTGGGGGAGAGTTATAATATCCTGTTCCGAATTGATTCCTAGTCTGAGGCTGTAGCCCGAAGATCGGTAATCATAAGGATTAGGTCTTTTGAAAAGGTAAGATCTAGGCCCATTTGGGTGCGGGAGATGCATTAGAAGTGATCCGGGTGTTCGGTTCGTATTTTGGAGCCTAGGGGTATTTCAGTAATGTGTAAGTGCGGGCTATTGTGGAAAATGGATTTTTGTTCGTAAGGTCTTAAGAAAGGTTTGAGTTTCTAGAAGTGTATGGCTTCTCGTTACCTTTCCGCGGATATAAGGATCGTCAGAATCGGGCTTATAACGAAGAAGTTATGGCCTTCGGAAGTTTCGTAGTTTTCAGGCTTAACCGAGTACACGGGGCGTACACAAAGAGTGCGCGGGGCGTACTAGTGAAGAAGGTAGTACGTTGGGCGTACCTTAGAGTATGCTAGGCGTACTGACCAGGATGGTCGCGAATGTTCTTCAGAGTACGTTGGGCGTACGCAAGTCAGATCAGAACCCTATTTTAGGGTCTTGGACCCTATTTAAGCTCCTTATCTCATAACCTAACCCTAATATCTTCAGCCTCCATCCCTCTAAACCCTAGAAATCGACCCTTAGCCCCCATTTGAGTGATTATATAGCTTCAAATGGATTTTTGTGTGGTTTGGTGCTTGAGGAGGAAGAAGGAACTTCTTGAAGATTCATTGTTTGACTTGGAGCTTTTGGATCCAAGCTTTTTGCACCCAGATCTATCTCTTGGAGCTATAAAGTCTTAACCTTGACAACTTTTTCATGTAGATCTAGCTAAGTGGTACATTGTTATGGTTTTGGTCCCAAGGACGAAACTTTATGGTTAAAATCTGATTCTTAGGCTTAGAGTTGCCACTCTCAATGTTAAATGAGTCCCTAAGGTAGAAAGTTGCCATCTTGGAGGTCTTAATGGTTCATGCATGATTTAAGACCATTTTCATGGAAGTAGATTATCATTTTTGGAGTTTGAGATTATGTGGGACATGCAAAGTCACCAAGTCCATGACTTTATGGATTTAGACGTTAGGAGGAACTCAGATCTGTGGTTTGAACTTATGGCTTAAAGAATTAAGTGCTTAATGGAAGAAGTGGGTCTGGAGGGTAGTACGTTGGACGTACAAGAAAGTACGCGCAGCGTACTGCTGAGTACGCCCTGCGTACTCAGTCAGTTTGGATTTCGTACTTTTGGCTTAGGGTTTGGGCCATCTGTTGGTCCTAGATTCTTGGGCCCTAATGGACAATTTGAGTGGTTATGTTCTGGAATAAATGAAGGATTGGATCTTAGGATGAGGCCCAATAAGGAGTATGGCCCCAATTTGGAAAATTGGCCCACTAATGGTCCTTTATGGATCTTATGGTTTTGGACTAGGTGTTTTGGGCCCTATTGGGCCATCAGGTTTTGTGGTTGATATTTGTGGAGGCACATTATGGTTTTGAGCCCAATTTGGACAATTGGGTCATGCATTGGGTCTTGGGGAGTTTTTGGTATTGGGCCTTGTGGACTATTAGGTTTTGGCCCAATTTGGAAAATTGAGCCATTAGTGGATTAGTTGGCCTTTGGGGCCTTTCAGATTATAGCTTGGGCCAAAGTTTTGGTCAAGGGATAGAATGGGGGTATAATGGTCTTTTACCACGGGTATGAAGTTATAGTTTTGGATTAGAACCTATTTGCTAATTGAGTATATTGATTGCTAGTGACAACTCGGGAAGTTGGCGGGTAATAACTAAGGATTTCATTCAGGAAGCTTCTGCAATCGAGGTGAGTCTTCTCACCATACCAATGGGTCTAAGGCACCAAGGTCGGCCCATTTTATGATATGCGGTACACTAGTTGTAGTAGAGATATGTGGTATGATAGTTAGCTTTATGCTAGGTTGTATGTTAGTGATTATTTTATGTTTGCATGAAAGACCATGGGGGGAGCCCATAGCATTTGGATGTAAAACCATGTGGGGGAGCCCATGGCTGTCCGGAAGGGAAAGACCATGGGGGGAACCCATGGCACTTAGGTGTAAGACCATGTCGGGGAGCCCATGGCATCCTTATGTGTGACATCCCCTAATTTCTCGGCCAGAAAAGACCGATTTAATTTATGATTTTTAAAATAAAATCAGAGAAATCTTTTCAAAAGATGTTGCGGAATAGGTTCCCAAAACAAAACATGATAAAAGTTTATCAAAACCTTTCTATAAGAAATGTATAGTTTCATTTCATATCAAAACCTCGGGATGTCATGTTCCGATACAGATCAAAAGCATAAACAAGACATTATAAGCCTTTCAACAGTTATTTACAACTACTGGCCTATAATCCAAAAATCTCTCATCGTCCTCCGACTATGCTCGGGGTCCACTACATGTATTCATAAAAAGCTGAGTGGGTCAGGCTTGGGAGCCTGGTGAGCATATAGGGTTTTCAACCCACAATAATAATAAACTTATTAAGTTCACTAATCAACAATAACCCTGATTACCCATTCCCGTTGTCCTCACTTTACGTCCCTAAACACCTATCACAAGGGACCTAACCTAAGGAATATCATCGGGTTGGACACTTGTAACATCCAAAATTCTAGTATGTCCTGAAACCCTAAGAAATGATAAGTTTGCATAATTGGTCCCTTAAGTACGTTGGGCGTACTTAAGTGTACGCTTAGCGTACCGCATAAAAAGTGTACGCTTTCCGGACTTGAGGCCTATTTAAACAACTTTAAGTCCCTTGGACTAAACCCTAGAGAGCCTCCACAGCCCTAGAACGTCCATATACTCCTGGAAACCTTGTGAGATCATTCTTAGGCCTTAAAGAGTGAATTTGTGGCCTTTTTGTGTGTATTTTAAGAAGAAGGGGTGGTCAAGCAAGCTTGGATCAAGAGGGTGCTTCAAGATCCTGCACCAAAAGCATCTTGCAAAGCTTCTGGAGGTAAAAAGCTTGCATCTTTCCTTTCTAATCTGTAGATCTAGCTAGGGTTTTGGTGGTTTGTCCCTTTTATGAACTTTGGACCTCTTTTGTTGAGTTAAGCCTTCCCTTTTGATATGAAAGTCAGATATGAGGTCCCCTGGTCATTTAGAAGTATAAAAATGGAAGCTTGACGAGAGTTGTGACCTCATGCTTGGGTAAAAGACCTTGAAAAGGTCTTAATGGGGTGGTTGGGAGTGTATGAGACATGCAAGGGCATAAAGTTGCCAACTTTATGCCTTGGGACATCTTTTCAATCTTAGATCTAGCTTTTGGACGTGAGAGATTCGAGCATTAAGCACTTAATGGGAAAAGTGCTTAATACGATTGTACGTTGGGCGTAACTGTCTGTACGCAGCGCGTAGTCACTAGACCCACAGTACGCTGGGCGTATGCAGCTCAGATGGGCCCTAATCTGTTTTGGGCCTTTGGGCCTTTGGGCCTCATTTGGCTGATGAGCTTGTTTGGACTCTGTAAGATTGAGGCCTTTTCATCTGTTTGGGCTAAGGACTTATTGGTTGGGCCTTATTGGGCCAAGGGGCCCATTAAGGATATTGGACTTGGATTTTGAGGTCCAATTTTCAAGAAAGGGTTAATTGGGCCTTGGGGGTAGAGTTTGAAGGTTGGGCCTTTCCTTGGGTAATTTAAGGTCTTATCATTGATTATATATTATTGTTATTATTCAGCTTGGTAGGTTGCGGATTATTGGGAGGGCAGTAATTGTATTCATTGGACGGAGGTGAGTCTTCTCACCATAACTATGGGTCTACGGCACCAAGGCCGGCCCATTATGTGATCATGTTATGTGTGTGTTATTCATTTATGAATTGATATGTTGTGTGATATTGTGTTGGTATGGAAGTCCCCGGGGGGAGCCCGTGGCATTAGATATAAGACCATGTGGGGTAGCCCATGGCAGTCCTAGGTAAAGACCATGTGGGGTAGCCCATGTCATTGGATGTAAGACCATGTGGGGTAGCCCATGGCGGTTCTATGTAAAGACCATGTGGGGTAGCCCATGGCACTCTTGTTGAATCGTATTACATAGTTTCTGTGGCATGTTTATAGCTTATTTTTTAGCTATCAGGATATATGTATGCGAATGTGTGTGGTATGCTCTGGGAAACTCACTAAGCATTTCGCTTACAGGTTGTTGATTTGTTTCAAGTACTTCTGAGCCTAAGGGCAAGGGCAAGGCGTGATGACGTGGCGTACACTCTATCTCTCTTTTAATGTGTTTCGGACCCTCTGATGTTTTAAAAAAGAAAACAATGAAGTAATGAATGTTGATTTGAAAATAAATGTTTTGGGATTTTATGGTTTAGGGGATTGGCTTTGGTTTTAAAAGGAAAAAAAATATAATGAAAATTTTCTTTGTAAAATTGGGTCGTTACAAGTTGGTATCAGAGCCTTGGTTTGAGGAATCCGGGTACATCCTCGGGTGTGTCAGGACTCAAACTAAGAAGGTGATAAAATGTTTTCAAAAGTAACCAAAAAGGAATTAAAAGAAACCCAAAAGATGAGAGTGCAACGCGCGTGATCAGCCGAGCCAAGTAAGTAGTTTCCCAATTTGAATAGCCATGCTATACTGATATTTGAGTCTTATGGCTTATATGGAGCTTGCTATGTGTATGCTTTTAGAATTATATACGGCTAGGAGCTTATAGCCTCAGAATGATTGATTTGGCCTTATTTTCTTTTCCTTGTTTGGATGTGGTCTTAGGGTAGAATCTCTTATTCGAAAGTCAATTTGGTTCTTTCTGTGTATAATTTGCATGCATAAAAGCAACCTGTTGTGATGGGTTTGATTGTCATGGGTAGGACAAATGATAGGGCAGCCCAGGATTTGTTTCGGGTGTTAGTTGTGGATTATGGTATTGTATTGGGTTGTATTGGAGTCATTAGGTAGAGCAGTGGGGAAAAGGGACAGGTAGGTGTGGAAGGTAGTATTGGGCCCGTACTACTGGAAGCACAGGACCTGTACCCAAAGCCATGTTTTACCTGGGGCTCCAAAGGGGAGGGAAACCAGTATGAAAGAACCCTCGTTATAGATATCTTGATCATTATGTTTTGATATTTCAGTTCAACATGGTGATGACACGGTTTGGAGCAGGGGGATCAGGATCGGGATCTGGGTCCGGGGCTAGGTCAAGCGGCCCTACTCATGGTATTGGCGAGAGGCTGCGTGAGTTGATTGCGGCCGAGGTTACGAAGGGCATCCTTGACGCTACCCCAGTCATATTTGGGACGGTCAAGGAGGGCATGATGGAGATCATGGAAGAGAGGCTTAGGGCATTCAGGGCTGATGTTTCTATGGGTCAGGGTGGAGCCAGAACTCCCTCGTTTTGGGAGTTCAAGGCATGTGGAGCTCCAGAGTTCTCGGGGGTCAGGGATCCCATTGTGAGGAGACGCTGGGTAGCGGGTATTCTCAATGTTGAGGGACAGGGCCCGAGATTGGTGGGGCGAGGTTGGATTTGCCTCCTGTATGCTGAGGGACAGGGCCCGAGATTGGTGGGGCGAGGTTACTAGCCAGGTGGGGCCAGCCGGAGTGGCTGAGATGGGGTGGGCTGAGTTTGTTCGGCGATTTGATTTGGAGTTTGCACCACCTATCGAGGTGCAACGACTTGTCAGGGAGTTTCATGACCTTCAGCAGACCACCGAGACCGTGGCAGAGATCACCGCAAAGTTTCGGGAGCGAGCGTTGTTGATCCCACAGTACGCTACGGATGAGGATATGAGGCGGACGAGATATCATTCCATGCTGAGGGATGATATTCGGGAGTTTGTGAGCTTTACAGGGTGCAAAACCCTGAATGAGATGATGGAGAAGGCCCGTGAGAGGGAGATGGAGTTGGAGTCCCGCACGAAGCGGAAGACTGAGCAGGTACAGGCAGCAGGGGCTCAGGCTAAGAAGCCTAAGACCTCCGATTCTTCGGGTAGGGGCCAGCAGGGCCAGGGCTGGTGTGCCAAGTACGGAAGGTTTCATAGTGGGACTTGTCGGATAGCCGGGATATCAGGATGTTACTCTTGTGGCCAGCAGGGCCACATGAGTAAGGATTGCCCCAAGAAGGGCTTGATATGTTTTCACTGCAACCAGACAGGACATAAAAAGGCCGATTGTCCGAAGTTGCAAGGTGGAGGAGGAGGATCAGTGGCGGCGCCCGCGCCCGCCACTATGAGGATTACTGACGGTCGCCCTGTCAGGGCGGAAGCTCCATCGGTGAAAAGCCGCGCTTTTCAGCTGACTACCGAGGAGGCTCGGGCAGCGCCAGACGTTGTGGCTAGTATGTGTCTACTCTTCTCTACCTTGTATTGTTAAATGCTTATATGTATGTATTATGTTTTTTTATAGGGACCTTTTTGGTCAATGGTATGTCGGCTCATGTTTTATTTGATTCGGGTGCTACCCGATCGTTCGTGTCTCTTGCGCTTAGCAAGAAGTTCCAAGACGCGCCGGGGACTCTGGATACCCTGCTCGAGGTGGAGATTGCAGATGATTGCACTGTGAGTGCTGCGAGAGTATACCAGGACTGTATCCTGAATGTGCATGGCGAGAGGTTTCGCGTTGATTTAGTTCCCATACCGTTGCGAGGATTGAAAGTGATCAATGGGATGGACTGGTTGGGGGCCAACGAGGCCATGATCGATTGTGGGCGACAGTTGGTCCAGGTTCGAACCTCAAAGGGCGGAGAGCTGGTCATTCAGAGCGAGAGGGCCTCGCAGGGCCCGACCCTCTGTTCAGCCGTGAGCGCCAGGAGGTTTTTGCAGCAGGGCTGCACGTGATTTTTGGCTTATGTTACGGACACGCAAATAGAGGAGGTAGCAGATATTGACAGTGTGCCGATAGTGCAGGACTTTCGGGACGTTTTTCCCGAAGAGTTGCCTGGGGTGCCTCCGGAGAGGCAGGTGGAGTTTCGCATCGAATTGGTGCCGGGTGCCGCTCCGATAGCCAAGGCACCGTATCGGTTGGCACCACCTGAGATGCAGGAGTTATCTATGCAGCTTCAAGAGCTGCTAGACCGAGGGTTCATCCGTCCAAGCAGTTCTCCATGGGGAGCACCGATCCTCTTCGTGAAAAAGAAGGACGGATCGCACAGGATGTGCATTGATTATAGGGAGCTGAACAAGCTGACAGTGAAAAACCGCTATCCTTTGCCAAGGATCGACGACTTATTTGATCAACTTCAGGGTGCATCTTGGTTTTCCAAGATTGATCTTCGGTCTGGGTCTCATCAGATGAGGATTAGGGACGAGGATATACCGAAGACAGCTTTCAGGACTCGTTATGGGCATTATGAGTTTGTGGTGATGCCATTTGGGCTCACCAATGCCCCGACAGCATTCATGGACCTCATGAACCGGGTGTGCAGGCCGATGTTAGATCAGTCAGTGATTGTTTTTATTGATGATATCCTGGTTTACTCCAAAACCAGGGAGCAGCACGAGCAGCACTTGAAAGAGGTACTGGAGACTTTAAGGGCGGAGAAGCTTTATGCAAAGTTCTCCAAATGTGATTTCTGGTTGCGGGAAGTGCAGTTTTTGGGGCATGTCATCAATCAAGAGGGTATTTCGGTCGACCCAGCTAAGGTGGAGGCTGTGATGCGATGGGAGGTACTGAGGAATGCCTCATAGATTCGTAGCTTCTTGGGTTTAGTGGGTTACTACCAGAGGTTTATCCAGGATTTCTACAAGATTGTTGTGCCATTGACCCGTGTGACCAAGAAGAATGTGACTTTCCGGTGGGATGAGGATCAGCATAGGGCTTTTGAGACCCTGAGGCGGAGATTATGTGAGGCTCCAGTCCTGGTACTGCCTGAGGGGTTGGATGATCTAGTGGTATACTGTGATGCATCGATATCAGGGTTGGGTGTAGTATTGATGCAGAGAGGGCATGTGATTGCTTATGCCTCGAGGCAGTTGAAGCCTCACGAGGCAAATTACCCCACGCATGACTTGGAACTGGGGGCAGTGGTGTTTGCCCTCAAGATTTGGAGACACTATTTGTATGGGGTGCGGTTTATTATTTATACCGATCACAAGAGTCTAAAGTATTTGATGGATCAGCAGAACCTCAACATGCGGCAAAGGAGATGGTTGGATGTACTAAAGGATTCTGATTGCGAGATCCTATACCATCCAAAAAGCTTGCATCTTTCCTTTCTAATCTTTAGATCTAGCTAGGGTTTTGGTGGTTTTTCCCTTTTATGAACTTTGGACCTCTTTTGTTGAGTTAAGCCTTCCCTTTTGATATGAAAGTCAGATCTGAGGTCCCCTGGTCATTTAGAAGTATAAAAACGGAAGCTTGATGAGAGTTGTGACCTCATGCTTGGATTTGCCTCCTGTATGCTGAGGGACAGGGCCCGAGATTGGTGGGGCGAGGTTACTAGCCAGGTGCGGCCAGCCGGAGTGGCTGAGATGGCGTGGGCTGAGTTTGTTCGGCGATTTGATTTGGAGTTTGCACCACCTATCGAGGTGCAACGACTTGTGAGGGAGTTTCATGACCTTCAGCAGACCACCGAGACCGTGGCGGAGATCACCGCCAAGTTTCGGGAGCGAGCGTTTTTGATCCCACAGTACACTACGGATGAGGAGATGAGGCGGACGAGATATCATTCCGTGCCGGTGTCAGTGGTTTCAGATAGGGATGTTCGGTTTACATCCAGGTTTTGGAAAAAGTTCCATGAGGAACTGGGGACTCAGCTACACTTTAGTACACCATATCACCCTAAGACTGACGGTCAGAGTGAGAGGACGATCCAGACATTGGAGGACATGCTGCGAGCGTGCGTGCTGGATTTTGGAGGAGGTTGGGATACGTACCTCCCACTGGCAGAGTTCTCATACAATAACAGTTATCATGCCAGTATCGATCGAGCTCTATTCGAGATGTTATATGGTCGGAGGTTATGGGTTTTGAGCATTCTAACACTCATATGGTGTACATGCAACCCTAGAAACCTTGGATCTATGTTTGACTAAGATACATGCAAATAATTATTTTTCCAAGGTTCTTATCCTAACTAGCATGGCATGGGGTACTTGAATCAAATAAAATTAGTAGAATTACTTACCTTGTAGTAGTAGTTGATTGCTTGGAGTTTGAGATCCTAGCACCAATAATGTGGATGCCTCAAATGGAAGTCACAAATCACCACAAACTTGGAAACTTGAGAGAATAGTCACAAACTTCTTGAAATCGGCCCTCTTAGTTTACACCCATCAACTAGTGTTATTTCAAGAACCAAAGCCTCCTTTATATAGTGTGGTGGATTAGGGTTACATCCATGTAAACCCTAATACCCACGTCTTTTCATTTCCATGAGATCCATGGGTTAAAGCTCCATGGAGTATCCATGGACTTTCCATGCAAGCCTAGCCCATTCCAAATAAGCATTAGCCCACACTATATAAATACAAGAGTCCATATTTAATTAGTCATACTTTCGATCTCTAAATTAATTCTAGATTAATTATAGATCAATACTAATTAAATAATATGATTTTATATTAATATATTAGGACTTATAATATATTAATAAATCATAACTTATACTATTCTCAAACGATTATCCATAAATTGTTCGGGTGAAGTGCAACCCAAATGGACCATGCCGGGTCGGGTCAAGTACATACCAAATATAGTAATGGACTTAGACACTATATCCAACGTTTGTTTCCCGATTTCCGATTTGTTTGACATAGAACTTAACTGAACACATCAATTTAGTTCTGACCGGGCCCGGTACATAGGTCAAAACAAAATCATCGAGGGGCCCAGATATCGCTTCTAATTCTAGAAGGGACAGTTAAACTTCGACTCATATGTTTGCTCTACTACTTGTTGAATTACACACAAAAGCACGGTTTATAACATCGAGTTACCAATGCGTTTTCGTGCAATCAATGCATAACCAACTCATAGGCAACAAATCATATCTCTAGGTTTGAAGACTTATATGATATTACCGTCTCACGATCACTCGAGATAAATTCCATGAAGTGATACAAGTGAGCGTGGGTTGAATCCAATACTCAGAACTTATGAGCACTCATGAGTGCTGTAGCCCCGCTTTGTCTAACATCTTAGACCTCTACAAGCCAACCCATGACAGTCTTGAATCATATCTACTTCCAACATATGACCGATTGTGGAGAGTTTGAATAATATGATATAAACCATAACATAATTATTCTAGAAGTCAAAACATGCAAAAAGAAATAATAGTAAACGATTGACAAGAGATAGCAACACTTTACTCATCAAATGTCAATCACATTTTACAAATTTCAAGATTATCTAACTACTAAAACTAATATCATCCTTCAGCCCTATGCTCCGAGCATGCTGGAGATGCTTAGCCCGAGTCAGTCCCTTCGTGAGGGGATCTGCTGGGTTCTCATCCGATGATACCCTCTTTGCCATGAGGATTCCTTCTTCTATTCGATGTCTGATGAAGTGATATTTTCTGTCAATGTGTCTGGATCTCCCATGATCTCTTGGTTCCTTGGCTAAGGCAACCACACTATTGCTGTCACAGAAAATATCCATTGGCTCCTTTATAGCTGGTACAACTCCAAGGTCTCTGATGAAGTTCTTTAGCCATATAGCCTCCTTTGCTGCCTCGCTTGCTGCTATATACTCTGATTCACAAGTGGAATCAGCCACTGTCTCCTGCTTGGAACTTTTCCAAGTAATTGCCCCTCCGTTTAGAGTAAAGACCCAGCCCGACTGAGAGCGGAAATTATCCTTGTCAGTCTGAAAGCTAGCATCACTGTACCCTACAACTCTCATGTCCTCACTGCCATCGAGGGTAAGGACCCAGTCCTTAGTCCTCCGTAGGTACTTGAGGATATTCTTTACCGCAGTCCAGTGTGCCTTGCCAGGGTTCCCCTGATACCTGTTAACCATGCTCAAAGCAAAGGCTACATCAGGTCGAGTACACGTCATAGCATACATGATCGATCCTACAGCTGAAGCATAAGGTATTCGACTCATTTCTGCTATATCAGCCTCAGTACTAGGGCTTTGTGTCTTACTCAATCTGGTGTTACTCTGGATGGGTAACTCTCCTTTCTTGGAGTTATGCATGTTGAACCTTTTCAACACTTTGTCCACATAGGTGCTTTGACTAAGTCCAATTAGTCTTTTACTCCTGTTTCTCAAAATCCTTATCCCTAGGATATAGGCAGCTTCTCTAAGGTCCTTCATAGTGAAACACTTCCCAAGCCAGGACTTTACTTCTTGCACGGTTGGGATGTCATTTCCTATGAGTAGTATGTCATCCACATACAGTACCAAAAAGCTGACAATACTCCCACTAGCCTTGATATAGACACAAGATTCATCTTCACTCCTTGAAAAGCCAAATTCTTTGACTTTCTCATCAAAGCAAAGATTCCATCTGCGAGGTGCCTGTTTTAATCCATAAATGGATTTCTCGAGCTTACACACTCTACTGGGGTATTCTGTACTGACAAAACCCTCTGGCTGAACCATGTAAACATCTTCAGCCAACTTTCCATTAAGGAAAGCGGTTTTGACATCCATTTGCCATATTTCATAATCATGAAATGCAGCAATGGCTAACAGAACCCTAATAGACTTAATCTTGGCCACTGGTGAAAAGGTCTCATCATAATCAACTCCCGGAGTTTGAGAATAACCCTTTGTAACCAGTCCTGCCTTATAAGTGTGTACATTACCATCCATGTCGGTCTTCTTCTTGAAGATCCATTTGCACCCAACTATCTTACGATCAGGTACATTGTGAACCAAGTTCCAAACTTGATTGTCATACATGGACTGTATCTCGCTATCCATAGCCTCTTTCCATTTAGCAGCCTCAGGGCCTGCCATGGCTTCCGTGTAGCTGTTAGGCTCATCCAGATTTACCAGTGTGTTATCACTGATAAGTGTCTCACCTTCTGCAGTAATATGAAAACCATAATAATGCTCAGGTGCAATCCTAACTCTAGTGGAACGCCTCAGAGGTATAGATTCTTCAGTCGGCTCAACAGGAGTTTCCTTCTCAGGTTGAGGGCTAGGGTTTGAGGTTCCTTCACCACTTGACTCTTGAATTTCCTCAAGGTCAATTTGCCTCCCACTGTCTTCTTGGCTCATGAATTCTCTCTCTCGAAAGAATCCTCTTCTTGCTACAAAGACCACATTATCACTGGGTCTGTAGAAGATGTAACCAAAGGATTTCTGTGGGTAGCCGAAGAAAATACACCTTTCGCTTCGGGGTTCGAGCTTATCGTGAGTCTCGCGTCTCACGAAAGCCTCGCAACCCCAAATCTTGATGTGGTCTAGATTGGGAACTTTTCCACTCCACAACTCGTGAGGTGTTTTGGCAACCTTCTTTGTAGGGACTAGATTAAGGATATGGGCGGCAGTCTCTAAGGCATACCCCCAAAATGAGATTGGTAGCGAAGCTCAACTCATCATGGAACGAACCATGTCCAACAAGGTCCAATTGCGCCTCTTAACTACACCATTCAACTGTGGTGTCCTAGGAGGTGTCAATTGTGAGACAATCCCACATTCCTTAAGATGGCCAAGGAACTCAGTACTAAGATACTCACCACCACGATCGGATCGAAGCATCTTAATGTTCCTGCCCAACTAATTCTCCACTTCTTGCTTAAACTCTTTGAATTTCTCAAAGGTTTCTGACTTATGCTTGATTAGGTAGACATATCCATATCTACTAAAATCATCAGTAAAAGTCACATAGAACCGATTAGCATCTCTTGTGGCGGTTCTGAAGGGTCCACACACATCCGTGTGTATGTGGTCCAACAAACCTTCACCCCTAGCACAAGTGCCAGTAAAAGGTGACTTTGTCATTTTACCAAGCAAACAAGATTCACAACTATCATCTGACTTTAGGTCAAATGACTCCAAGACTCCATCCTTTTGGAGTTGGCCTATGCGTTTCTTGCTTACATGTCCAAGACGACAATGCCATAAGGATGCTTTATCTAAGCTAGTGGAAGAGTTAATACACAATACATTATTTCCTAGATTATCTACAACAGATACAGTTTCATACACGCCATCACAAGGTAATGCTTTAAAATAAAGAACGTTATTAAAGAAAGCATCAATACTACCATTATTATTATCAAAATAAAAGGTAAAACCTGGTTTATACAATGCATGAAAGGAAATAACATTTCTTGCCATTTCTGGCGAATAATAACATTTATTCAAATCTAATGTAAACCCACTATTTAGCACTAAGGAATAAACTCATATCTTGGTGACAGGTGAAGCTTTCCTGTTTCCCATGATCAAGTTTATCTTTCCCTGCTCCACATTCTCACTTCTTTTTAGTCCCTGCAAATCACAACATATGTGAATACCACAACCTGTATCAAGGACCCAAGACTTAGAATGAGGTGAGTTATTAGACAATATAGTGTATATACCTGCATGGTTGGGTTTTACTTTCCCATCCTTCAAATCTTGCTGGTACTTTGGGCAGTTTCGCTTCTAGTGCGACTTTTCATGGCAATAGAAGCATTCAGCCTCATTAGGGTTAGCAGAAGGAGTGACAAAACCTTTCTTGGTTTTGCTTGAAGAGGAGCCTTCAAGGGTCTTACCCTTGGTACCCTTAGAAGGGTTCTTTCTCTTATTCCCTTTGCCATGCCCGATTGCCAAGACATTGGCCACAGTTGGAGTAGGAGTAGGAGTAGTAACAACCGACTTACCCTTTAGACCACTTTCGGCGGTCTTCAAGAGTCCTTGAAGTTTGCTGAGGGTGACTTCTTCCTTGTTCATGTGATATGTCATGTGGAATTGATCATAACACGATGGCAAGGAGTGCAAAATGATGTCTATTCCTAACTCCTCAGGGAAGTTCACATTCAGCTTCAGTAAACGGTCCACATACCTTTGCATTTTCTGCATGTGGCCCGTGATGGGTTCACCATCCTTCATTCGGGTTGTTATCATGGAGGAGATTATTTCATATCGCTCTTGACGAGCACTTTGATGGTAGCAGTCCATCAAGTCCTAGTGCATCTCAAAAGGATAATAATCCTCATAGGAATTTTGGAGCTCGGCTGTCATGGTGGCCATCATGATGCATGCCACTTTTGTAGCATCTATTTCATGTACCTCATATTCAGCAAGCTCTTCAGGAGTAGCAGTTGGCTCGGGTACCTTCAGCTCCTTGTCGAGAACATATTCTTTGTTCTCATACCGAGTGACGATCCTGATGTTTCTGATCCAATCTGTAAAGTTGGACCCATCAAAGATGACTCTCCTACAAAGATTCATGAGAGAGAAGGAGCTAGTAGGGTTTGAGCCAGAAGCATTGTTATTGGAAGACATCTGAAAAGAAGAGGGAATATATGAGATTAGATATAGAGATAGTCCTTAACAAAACACCCAAATGTAATATTAAGGCTAGGACCCAACACAATATTTTATAACTTAGAAGAGGGATGCCGTAATCTAAGCTATAAGATATTTGAAGGTAGGTGAATGACGATTCACCAATTTCCACCATGAAAAACGAAATATTTAATTAGGTTTTAATTGGTTTAGAAACTCCTAGATTCTTTGAGATTCATTGAAGTTTCTTCAATGGCATGTTTCAATCTCGAGTATGCCCTTCAAGTTTTGTGACTGTGATGACGAGGATCACAAAACAAGGTGTGAAGTAACCATGCAAATTACTTGGTACCCTTAATGTATTACCCCTCAATCGATGTGCCGGTTAACCACACACGCTCCATCGATACTATGATAAACATTAAGTCACCCTTTACCTACCTTGTTAAGTTCAAGTTAGTGTGCCGGTTAACAACACACGCTCCACTAACGACTTAAACAAAGTGTAAAGTGTAATTTCATGGATTAGCACCTTATTCACATTTTCCTAAAATAACTAAGATTGGGAATTCAATAAAGTTTAGTTACTTTAGTATTATCATTATACTTTTAATGAGAATTTATAAGTCCTTGTCCTACCCGTTCGGCTAACGACCCTCCACCGATCAAGGAAGCGGTGGGTGAGAGTGGACACCCATTAAGTTGCCATTTTATAGGCAACAACCTTATACCCCCTTATAGACCGGCTTCGTGAATGAGGAGTACTAGCGGTAAGAGGACTTGATCTTATACATATATAAATATTATTAAACTTATAATATATTATAAAGTATAAGGGTTGAATTTTAACTTTTAAAATTCTAGGGGTTGGAACTAAAGTTTTTAATATGACTTTACATGTTCCAAAACTTGAGGGCAAGTTTTTTAAACTTTCAAAACTTTTCATTTCTCATAAATTATGAGTTAATGGTTATTAAAAATGAAGACTCTTCATTTTTTGTAACCTATGTGTTCTTTTAATGGTTATTTATAAATGTGACTTTTGGTTATCCATAACTTAAGAACTAGTTATGGACTCCATTAAAACACATAAAGATCAAGAATTAATCTAATCAATTATTAGCACATAATTTCTATGATCTTCTAAACTCATATGTTTATGAATGTTCATATCAAAAATTTCAAGAATCGTAAGTACATATACAAAACTTGAAATTTTGATACGAGCTTTTGAACAAAACTTCGATTTTCAAGTTTTTTTTTTTTTTTTTTTTTTTTTTTTTTTTGCATCAAGTATCAAATAAACAAACCAGGCTCTGATACCACTGATGGGTCTTGAGCATTCTAACACTCCTATGGTGTACATGCAACCCTAGAAACCTTGGATCTATGTTTGACTAAGATACATGCAAATAATTATTTTTCCAAGGTTCTTATCCTAACTAGCATGGTATGGGGTACTTGAATCAAATAAAACTAGTAGAATTACTTACCTTGTAGTAGTAGTTGATTGCTTGGAGTTTGAGAGCCTAGCACCAATAATGTGGATGCCTCAAATGGAAGTCACAAATCACCACAAACTTGGAAACTTGAGAGAATAGTCACAAACTTCTTGAAATCGGCCCTCTTAGTTTACACCCATCAACTAGTTTTATTTCAAGAACCAAAGCCTCCTTTATATAGTGTGGTGGATTAGGGTTACATCCATGTAAACCCTAATACCCATGTCTTTTCATTTCCATGAGATCCATGGGTTAAAGCTCCATGGAGTATCCATGGACTTTCCATGCAAGCCTAGCCCATTCCAAATAAGCATTAGCCCACACTATATAAATACAAGAGCCCATATTTAATTAGTCATACTTTTGATCTCTAAATTAATTCTAGATTAATTATAGATCAATACTAATTAAATAATATGATTTTATATTAATATATTAGGACTTATAATATATTAATAAATCATAACTTATACTATTCTCAAACGATTATCCATAAATTGTTCGGGTGAAGTGCAACCCAAATGGACCATGCCGGGCGGGGTCAAGTACATACCAAATATAGTTATGGACTTAGACACTATATCCAACAGGAGGTGCAGGACCCCAGTGTGCTGGGACGAGGTTGGTCATCGTGTGATGGGAAGCACGGAGGTGGTACTCAAGACCACCGGGTTGATTCAGCAGGTGCGCGACCGGTTACGGATCGCACTGAGCCGTCAAAAGAGTTATGCTGATCGACGATGATCAGATCTGGAGTTTCAGGTGGGGGATTTTGTTTTGCTGAAGGTGTCACCCTGGAAGGGGATTATCAGGTTTCGTAAGAGAGGCAAGTTGGGGCCTCGATTTATAGGCCCGTTCAGGATCATAGCCCGAGTGGGCAAGGTAGCCTATCGCTTAGAGCTTCCTGAGGAGCTTAGTCAGATTCACAACACCTTCCACGTGTCTCAGCTTCAGAAGTGTGTTGCTGATGAGTTAGCGGTTATATCCTTGGAAGATATTCAGGTGGATGGGGGCCTGAATTATGTCGAGAGGCCGGTTGCCATTCTAGACAGGAAGACGAAGGGACTTCGGAATAAGAAAGTAAAGTTGGTAAAAGTGCAATGGCAGCACCGAAAGGGCTCCGAATGGACCTGGGAGCCAGAAGAGGAAATGCGGGAGCATTACCCCGAACTGTTTTCAGCTGCAGACTTCGGGGACGAAGTCTAGTTCAAGTGGGGGAGAGTTGTAACATCCAAAATTCTGGTATGTCCTGAAACCCTAAGAAATGATAAGTTTGCATAATTGGTCCCTTAAGTACGTTGGGCGTACTTAAGTGTACGCTTAGCGTACCGCATAAAAATGGTCGCGGGGAATTCAGGGTACGCCGGGCGTACCTTGAGTTATGCGGGGCGTACACGCCAGGGACGCAAACCCTAACTTTTCCAGACTTGAGGCCTATTTAAACAACTTTAAGTCCCTTGGACTAAACCCTAGAGAGCCTCCACAGCCCTAGAACGTCCATATACTCCTGGAAACCTTGTGAGATCATTCTTAGGCCTTAAAGAGTGCATTTGTGGCCTTTTTGTGTATATTTCAAGAAGAAGGGGCGGTCAAGCAAGCTTGGATAAAGAGGGTGCTTCAAGATCCTGCACCAAAAGCATCTTGCAAAGCTTCTGGAGGTAAAAAGCTTGCATCTTTCCTTTCTAATCTTTAGATCTAGCTAGGGTTTTGGTGGTTTGTCCCTTTTATGAACTTTGGACCTCTTTTGTTGAGTTAAGCCTTCCCTTTTGATATGAAAGTCAGATCTGAGGTCCCCTGGTCCTTTAGAAGTATAAAAATGGAAGCTTGATGAGAGTTGTGACCTCATGCTTGGGTAAAAGACCTTGAAAAGGTCTTAATGGGGTGGTTGGGAGTGTATGAGACATGCAAGGGCATAAAGTTGCCAACTTTATGCCTTGGGACATCTTTTAAATCATAGATCTAGCTTTTGGACGTGAGAGATTCGACCATTAAGCACTTAATGGGAAAGTGCTTAATACGATTGTACGTTGGGCGTAACTGTCTGTACGCAGCGCGTAGTCACTAGACCCTCAGTACGCTGCGCGTACCAGGGATGTACGTTGGGCGTATGCAGCTCAGATGGGCCCTAATCTGTTTTGGGCCTTTGGGCCTCATTTGGCTGATGAGCTTGTTTGGACTCTGTAAGATTGAGGCCTTTTCATCTGTTTGGGCCAAGGACTTATTGGTTGGGCCTTATTGGGCCAAGGGGCCCATTAAGGATATTGGACTTGGATTTTGGGGTCCAATTTGCAAGAAAGGGGTAATTGGGCCTTGGGGGTAGAGTTTGAAGGTTGGGCCTTTCCTTGGGTAATTTAAGGTCTTATCATTGATTATATATTATTGTTATTATTCAGCTTGGTAGGTTGCGGATTATTGGGAGGGCAGTAATTGTATTCATTGGACGGAGGTGAGTTTTCTCACCATACCTATGGGTCTACGGCACCAAGGCCGGCCCATTATGTGATCATGTGATGTGTGTTTTATTCATTTATGAATTGATATGTTGTGTGATATTATGTTGGTATGGAAAACCCCGGGGGGAGCCCGTGGCATTGGATATAAGACCATGTGAAGTAGCACATGGCAGTCCTAGGTAAAGACCATGTGGGGTAGCCCATGGCATTGGATGTAAGACCATGTGGGGTAGCCCATGGCGGTCCTAGGTAAACACGATGTGGGGTAGCCCATGGCACTCTTGTTGAATCGTATTACATAGTTTCTGTGGCACGTTTATAGCTTATTTTTTAGCTATCAGGATATATGTATGCGAATGTGTGTGGTATGCTCTGGGAAACTCACTAAGCATTTTGCTTACAGGTTGTTGATTTGTTTTAGGTACTTCTGAGCCTAAGGGCAAGGGCAAGATGTGATGACGTGGCGTGCACTCTATCTCTCTTTTGATGTGTTTGGGACCCTCTGATGTTTTAAAAAGGAAAATAATGAAGTAATGAATGTTGATTTGAAAATAAATGTTTTGGGATTTTATGGTTTAGGGGATTGGCTTTGGTTTTAAAAGGAAAAAAAAATATAATGAAAATTTTCTTTGTAAAATTGGGTCGTTACAACACTACTGCTAAGGGGTTTCCTCCGCCATACATGTCCTAAAGGCAACCATGAGGGGGATTGGAGTACGCCAGCAAACATTTAGTTCAACAACACCTACAAGTTGCGAACCTGCTAGTGTGCCGCTGGACTGTCTAGAAAAGTCTATGGTCGTTATGTATACTCCGTTAGACGACTTCGCCAAGAACAACAACAACAACACCGACACCGAGGCCTCTCACCATTTTAACACACACCGACTATTTCGTCTACCCATGTTCTACCCAACATATTTGTAGATAAAATACATATACAGTTTAAAACTTGTATAAAACATCTGTTCACCAATCACCTCAAATAAACAATTAATATATTTACACATAACACGTATTTTAAGGTAAATACTTCATATCTATGTGTAAAGTGAAAATAACTACACACTCACTTGATTTGATGATAATCGGGTAGCAATTCGTTTCCTAAAACGTTCGTTTCTAATAAAACCGGGAGTTTTATTTAGAAACCGGGCTCTGCGAAGGTCGGGGTTCGAAACCGAAAAAATAAATTTTCCGGGCTTCTCGGGCACTTCATGGTGTATTTCGGGGCTTATAATCGATACCGGGGCTTTGGGGGAAGTTAGAATGAAAGAAATATGAGTTTAGGGGCTAAAATTGACACTTTTCCAAAATATACCCGGGAGGTATCACACCCTCCTATTTATAGGAGCCGAAGCTCCTGATCCGACGGTTGAGAAGCCTCCAGGTGGCACAGATCCGAGGGTTCGCAGCACCTGCTCGCACATGGGCTCGCACGTGGCTGCGCATGCGAAGTGGCTGCTAGCAGCTTCTGATTGGACCGATGCCTAGTGGTCCGAGGTAGAGGGTTCGTGACATCTTCCGAGGGTTCGGTCACGTGATAAAGGGCACGCGTCGCACTTCTACTGGACCGCTTCGGATCAGCTCACGAGATCGGATGACTTAGCAGCTCGGACACGTGGCTCGCATGACTCACCAATTTCGGACACGTGGCACGTTCTAAGCGAAGGTGACGTGGCCGAAGCGACCTATGTGAAATTTCTCGGTTTTCGCGTCAAAATTTCTAAAATCCATAACTTTCGCATACGAGCTCCGTTTTTGACGTTCTTTATATTTATGCGTAGGTAAAATTATGCTCTACAACTTTCGTTTAGACTTCGTCGGCTAATTTTAAATTTTAACTTTATATTATTATTTTTAACAGACCGAGACAGGAAATCCGTTAAAAATTCATAACTTCTTCATCCGACGTCCGTTTTCGTCAGACTTTTTACCGTTGTGCTACTATTTACGAGACCTTTGATTCTTGTTTAGGTCGTGTCGGCTAAAAATCACTCGATCTAAAATTCGAGTTTTTAGCTGTCTACTGCTAAGCTGAAACTTCGAAATATCATAACTTCCTTATATGAAGTCAGATTTGGGTGTTCTTTTTATACCTACTCTCGGTTTAACGAACACTACGAGTTTCGGTAAGATCACTAAGGCTAAAAACTAGTTTATCAAAAAATCACTTTTACGACATTCAGCACCGAGCCGGTTTTGTCATGAAACTTCGACATGTCATAACTTCTTCGTTATAACTCGGATTTCGGCATTCTTTATATATTCGTAATCCTTGTCACGACCACTACAACTTTCTTAATAGATATCGGCTTTATCTAAAATTTATTTTCGACGCTCATTTTTATTCTTAATTATTTAACTCCTAGTAATTAAGCATAAAACACATAAAACACATAATATTCACATAATTCCTTTTCATTTCTTCAAAATGAGTTACAAAGGTTAACCTAGACTATCACCTCAATATTAATGCCTAGGCTAGAAACACGAGTGTTACAATTCTATCCCCTTTAGGATGATTCCGTCCCCGGAATCACATATCACCAAACAACTGCGGGTAGCGACTCATCATGTCACTCTCCGTTTCCCAGGTGAGATTTGGTCCATTCGTATGTTTCGAGCGCACAAGCACTAAATCAACCATCTTGCGTCGCAACTTCATAGTCTTACGGTCAACGATTGCCTCAGGTTCTTCAATCAACCTCTTGTTTTCATCCAACCTTAACTCAGAAATCGGAATTATGTCGGGCACATCTCCCGTGAACTTCCTCAAATAACACACATGAAATGTGTTATGAATACCCTCCAGTTCTTCCGGTAATTCTAGCTTGTAAGCTTGATTCCCGATCCTCTGAAGAACTTTAAATGGTCCAATAAACCTTGGACTCAACTTTCCCCTTTTACCAAATCTTATAAGTCCCTTCCACGGCGAGCCTTTAAGTAAAACTGAATCTCCAATTTCGAAGGATATCGGTTGTCTTTTCTTGTCAGCATAGCTCTTTTGTCGATCTTGAGCAGCTAACATCCTTTCCCTTATTACTTTCAACTTTTCAGCAGTTTGATGGACTATTTTCGGGTCCCATAAACTGCTTTTCCCCAGCTTCCAGCCAACATGATGGCGTTCGACACTTTTCTCCATACAAGGCATGATAAGGTGCCATCTTAATGATTGAGTGGAAACTATTATTATAGGAGATTTCTACTAGAGGTAAGTGTTCATCCCAGTTACCTTGGAATTCTAGGGTACATGCTCTCAGCATATCCTCCAATGTTTGAATTGTTCGTTCGCTCTGACCATCAGTTTGCGGATGGTAAGCTGTACTCAAACACAACTTGGTACCCAATTCCTTTTGTAGACTCCTCAAAAACCTTGAGGTAAAACGGTTGTCACGATTGGATACAATCGTTAACGGAACACCGTGAAGCCTCACAATTTCCTTCACATAAGAATTCGCAAGTTTATCCATAGACCATTTCTCTTTGGCTGCAATGAAATGCGCACTATTAGTGAAGCGATCAACGACCACCCAAATCATGTCGTGACCGTTCTTTGTTCTGGGCAGTTTAGTCACAAAATCCATGGTAATATCTTCCCATTTACCCATGGGTACAAGCAAAGGTTCTAAACTCCCATATGGTTTCTGATGTTGTGCCTTAACCCTAGCACAAGTTACACACTTGGCCACATACTTAACAACATCGAGCTTCATCGTCGGCCACCAATAATAGGGTTTTAGGTCCCTATACATTTTCGTACTGTCGGGATGAATCGAGTACATGGTTTTGTGAGCTTCTTCCATCAGAAGATCCCTTACTCCTCCCATCTTAGGTACCCAAATCCTATCCTTGAATACCTTCAGTCCTTGACCGTTTGTATCAAACACCAACGTTTTACCCAAACGTTCCTCCTTCCGGTCAATTTTCTCTAAAGCTTCCTCTTGAGCTTTCTTTTTACTTTCCACAATTGTAGAGACAACTTCAATTCTCAACGCTCTTGGCCTTTTCTTTTCAAGATTTACCTTCTGAATGAGAGCATCAGCAACAACATTTGCTATACCAGGGTGGTAAAGTATCTCATAGTCGTAGTCCTTGAGTAACTCTAGCCAGCGCCGTTGCCAAATGCTCAATTCTTTCTGATTAAAGAGATATTGGAGACTCTTATGATCAGTGAAAAGTTTACATTTAGTACCATAAAGATAGTGCCTCCATATCTTTAAGGCGAATACTACCGCTGCCAACTCCAGATCATGAGTGGTGTAGTTCTTTTCATGCACTTTCAATTGCCTCGATGCATACGCGATCACTTTATCCCTTTGGGTCAGAACACAACCTAACCCAACTCCAGAGGCATCACTATAGACTGCGAAGTCATCAACTCCTTCAGGTAACGAAAAAATCGGTGCTTCACACAATCTCTTCTTTAACTTCTCAAAGGCTTCCTTATGCTTCTCATTCCAAGCATAAGTAGCTCCTTTGTGGGCAAAGCTACTAATGGAGTAGCAATTGTAACACTAGTCAAAAGTAGGTCAATAACAATCACATGTGATTATACCAATCATGTAATGTGATTTTGTCAAAACAAGTAATGTAGTAAACTTACTATGTATTTCATGATAATTCTAATATAAATATGAACTTTCATACATAATTTATAGTATAAATCAAAGTATACGTCCATACGATTCCAAAAATATACAAAACGTCGAAATCTGGCTTCGCGTGAAGAAGTTATGATAAACCGAGCACTATAAAATCTTTATAAAAAGAGGAATTTAAAATAGGCTTAGAATTAGCTATTGTAATCTATAAGAAAGTTGTAGTACTCGGAATTACCTACGCGTGGATATAAAGAACGTCAAAAACGGAGTTCGTATGCAAAAGTTATGGCGTTCCGAAGATTTCACTGTCAGAAACCCTAATTTGACTGAACTCACGACGTGAGCACAGAAGCTCACGACGTGAGGAGTCAAACCGCCATATTTCGGATCTAGAAGGTGTGACGAGGCTGCGAGGGGATAAGATCCAAACTCACGACGTGAACATTGATATTTCACGACGTGAGGAGTCATTTTGCCACCTTCGGAAGCTAGAAGATGGATGGCAAGTCTACAAAGAGATAAGATCCAAGCTCACGACGTGAACAATGAGGTTTTCACGTCGTGAGGGACAAAAATATTACTATAAATAGCAAGATCGACCCCAGCCACTCTTACACCTGAACTTCTTTCTCCTCTCTCATTTGCTGAAGCCCTCTTGCATCCCGAACCCCGACGACCTCGTACGCAGACTGTTTCTGCTTAGATTACATAAAATCACGCTACTAAGGTGAGTTTCACGGCCCCACTTTCTAATATTTCGGGGGAAAACGCATGCTAAATATTATATATACGTTATTATTATGTCTATATGATAGTATATTAGTATCAACGTAGCAAGTTATAATAACCGGGATATAGTTATTTATTATTTGAAAGTATACAACTATCGTAAAGTTGTTAGCATGTTATTGTTATAGTAGTATACTAATGTAGATCTTGAGTTATACTTAGGATTCTATATATATTTTGTGTGTGATATAGTTCCAGAGTTATACTTGGAAGTTCTATATGTTAATTCATAAGTATGTTGTTATTGTTGGTTTTATGTCAAGAAAAAAGCTGGTTTTAATTCTAATTATAGCTGTTATACTGCCTAAGTATTATAGATATTAGGAGTAATGTTAAAAGCATAGTCTAATATCTTAGGGTTTTAGACACGAATATGATTTTACTACTAGAACTAACGAAACTCGACAAGTCTAGATGACCTATTGTATTCATCAACTAAGATTGGAAATCTTAGGGAAAATCCTCTGACCTGTAACCGTTAATCCCGTATGAGCGAGGAAGTCGTGTATGAATAAGATACAGTTTGACAACCCCACTCGTGGTTGCTAGCTACAACAAAACCGTGTGTGAGTGACGAACTGTCCTTTTGTTTGTTTATTGTTCCGACGTTGATGAAGCGTGTGGAACTTATCTGAAGATGCGAAAATTGTAGCAGCAAGCACAGGTTTGAAACTAGTCATATAGTCGCGGTTACGGAGTCATGGTAGCAAATTGTTAGAAGCATTATACTTTGTCGTTATACAAGTATTAATGTTAAGTATAAGTTTCCCAAACACTTATACTCTAGGTACAAGAAACTGGTAGGTATACTACTTGTATATTAAGTAGATAATTATACCTAACACACATACTCGTATAGAATTGAAATAGATTTATACGTAGCGGTTTTACTCGTATAGAATTGAAATAGGTTTATATGTAGCGGTTTTACTCGTATAGAATTGAAATAAGATTTATACGTAGCAACTTTCGTTTGTATGGAATTACAAACACTTATATTCTTAGTATATGAGACTTATAGGTAAACTACTTATTTGGTAAGTAAACTTTTATACCTAGGATATATATGCTAAATGTTGGAGAGTCAAAATGATACTTTCAAAACTATACTTTTGAACTTGGAAAATGTATTATTTCTATATGGAGTCAAAACCTGTGGGCTCACCAACTTTATGTTGACGTATTTTAAAATGCATGTGTTTTCAGGAAGTTGATAACTATGATACGAGAAATGACGTTACACCGCCCTGTGTTTCTGCTGACGGCCGGGGTATGACAGATTGGTATCAGAGCTATTAACTATAGTGAATTAGTACTTTCTTAGGAAAGCACGACTATAGTTTAGGGCTTACTCTGTTAGGTTTAGGTATATCTCTTAGCCTACAATATAAAGTATTATTAAATATTCTACTGAAGGACTACTTACGGGAGCGGTGACAGGATACACATGTCGATTTGGGTTGCTGGATTTCAGAACAACTATATGCTAAAATGATCCTGCCCTTTGACTGTCCTGACTGGCCGGTGCCTTATCAGCTAGACCTGAAGTAACAAACAATAACTAATAGAGCATGAATACAACAAAGAATAAATATAGAGTCATATATGAACACTCAGACCCGCGATGAGAATATACCTAAATACCCTGAATGTTTTTGATCTCAAGGATTTAGATCAGATATTCCAAGTAAAGTTCATATGTGCATAGATCTTATCACAACTAGGTGTAGGTGTACAACTATATTTTATTATGATAAGATCATATGAACTATTTAAATTGGGAGTAATATTTGATAGACTAAACACTTGGTGATCTAAAATGTATTGGAACTAAACAAAATGCCTAGAAGAAATAGCGCTCGTCTAAACCTTAACCAACGACTAGAACCACAACAGCAACAACAACAACCGCAACCACCACCACCAGAAACAAACCCTCTAATAAGTTCAGTAGAACTTGATGAAATCATAGCTCAGAGAATCGCTGCAGCTCTTGCTAATGTCACAAGAGGAGGAGTTAGAAATGAAGGCAATATAGGGACCGCCAGAATGTGTACCTACAAGGATTTTATGAATTGAAAACCTAAGAGCTTCCATGGAACAGAAGGGTTTGTTAGCCTGACCCGGTGGATTGAAAAGGCAGAATCAGTATTTCAAATAAGCTTCTGTCCGGACGAATGTAAGGTACGATTTGCTGCGTGTACCTTCGCTGATGCAGCACTTACATGGTGGAACAACCATGTGAATACAATGGGTATTGATGCTGCCAATTCCATAAAATGGGAAGAGATGAAGAGGATGCTAGTAGATGAGTATTCTCCAAGAGAGGAAATACAAAATCTGGAACAGGAGCTGTGGAACCTAACAATGAAGGGTTCCGAGATAAATACTTATACTGCTAGATTTAATGATCTTGCGGTGCTGTGTCCAGCTCTTGTAACCCCCGAATATAAGAAGATTGAGCGATATATCTGGGGTCTAGAATCACAAATCAAAGGAATGGTGATCGCATCGAAGCCTACAACATATGATAGTGCAAAACGTATAGCTCATCAGCTAACCAGCACAGAAATACAAGTGGGATTTATAGCTGAGTCTCCCGAATCTGGAACGAACAAGCGCAAATTTAATGGGAAGAATCCCATACAATCATTTGAGGAGAGACAAAAGGTGGCAACTAACTATGCAGCCACAACAGCAATACCCACACAACCACGACGGTATGAAGGAAAACTCCCAAAATGCACTCAGTATAGCCGTCACCATCTAGGTAACTGCTTTATATGCACTCACTGCAAGAAAAAGGGACACAACGCCAATTTATGCAGGAGCAAAACACTTACAACAGAAAATCAAGGAACAAACACTGGAACAGGCTATGATGGAGGAAGATCGTGTTTTTAGTGTGGTGAAATTGGACATATCAAGAAGGAATGTCCAAAGTTAAGGAGTCAAGGAAGTTAGGCCGTTACAGGGCATTCGTAACAGGAAGCAGGGAAGCTATCAAAGACCCTGCAGTGGAATTTGGTACAAGATAAATTTCGGGACAAAATTTTATCAACGGGGGGAGAATGTAACACTAGTCAAAAGTAGGTCAATAACAATCACATGTGATTATACCAATCATGTAATGTGATTTTGTCAAAACAAGTAATGTAGTAAAATTACTATTTATTTCATGATAATTCTAATATAAATATGAACTTTCATACATAATTTATAGTATAAATCAAAGTATACGTCCATACGATTCCAAAAATATACAAAACGTCGAAATCTGTCACACCCCCAAACCAGAATGGCGGAAACATTCGGGAGCGGATGACTTCACGTAGTATCATAACAGTTGAATATTCGTAAAGAAAGTAAACACAACCATCATAAATATAATAAAAAGTTACATTGTTGCATATAATACATGTTTCAAAAGGTTATTAAAAATATGACGATTTAAAATGTTTTGATAACAGACGCCTTAGCGTCTCTTCTCCAAAAGCTGATGGTTACCTGTATTACTGATTCTCTGAGAAATACAAGTAGTTTTGAAAAAGTGTCAGCAATTAAGTTGGTGAGTTCATAAGCGTTTTTGTTATGAAGGTTGTATGTCTTTTGGTAAAAATAACTGAACGTGTTTCCAGAAAATCCAATATTTTCCATGTATGTTTGGTAGTTTGAAAAAAAGTTCCAAAAACTGGAGTGCAATAGTATCTTTTATGCTAAAATGGTGACAGTAGATATTTTGCATATATAATGTAATTACTGAACGCATTTAAGGGTCTCGTAAATCAAGTACATTTTGATACACCATGTGAGTTTTATAACCATGCTATTGACCCAGACCGCCTATAACAACGTTCTTCAGGCGTTGCAGTGTTATGACATTTGTCGCCCCAGACCTGCCGGTCTAACTATAGCTAACAATTTAGGTGCGGGATTGTCAATCCCGTATAGATCTATACACAAGTATCACGCTCTCCCTCCAAGAGATTAAGTTTTATAATACAGGACTTGAAATGCATACTCGAAAGTACGTTGAAGATGAGTGTCTCACAAAACATAGTATCAAAAGATTTACGAAAAGGAAAGTCTATATTTCATGTAGATGAAAGTATTTCATTTTTACAGTGTTTATGTAAAGATGTAATCAATAACTCGTAAACTATACCCATTATAGTTATTCGAAAGCGTGTTCCATTTGATAACATAAACTTGGTGTAATATCAACTTTGCATGTGAAGTGTGACATTAGTATTAATGTTGTTTAACATCCCTAAAAAAAATCTAGATAAAGTATTTGAAAACATTTCTAACGACGTGTATTCTGAGTATGAGTTTATTCGTGTTTCACTTGTATTTCCCCCCCTAAAACATGAAAAAGACGTGAAAATGTAGGGGTATGAACTCACCTGGAAAGTGTGGTGATTTGAAGAAAACGAGTTTTTCTCGGGCAGCACTTCGACCGGGAAGTGGTAAGTTTCTCAGTATTCTCGGCGCTTCAGACCTTCGTCGGGGCTTGGATATGTAACCGGGGTGTCGGGGTCGTCTCGGGGTGCTAAATGTGGAGTAGAACTGAGAGCGAAAAGGGAAATGAGCAATGAGAGTCGGAACCCTCGCATGCTATTTATAGGGTGAATTCTCAGGATTCACGTCGTGAGCATGGGATGGTTCACGTCTTGAGTTTGGCCAGTAGACACGACGACTGGTGGTCTAGCTCTGGCACACATCAGTCATAGACTCACGTCGTGAGTCTCTCTTGCTCATGTCGTGAGTTTCGGATAAGGTTGGTGTGCGTGCCTCGAACTTCCAAAATTCATATCTCTCGCATACGAGCTCCGATTTCGACGTTCTTTATATCCACGCGTAGGTGAGAATATACTCTACGACTTTCATTTAGACTCCGTCGGCTAATTTTGACTTTAATTTTTAATATTATATTTTAAGTAGGCCGGAACAGGATAATTCGGTTAAAAATCCATAACTTCTTCATCCGATGTCCGTTTTCGTCTGTCTTTTCACCGTTGTACTACTATTGTCGAAACCTTCAATTCTCGTTTAGGTTGCGTCGGCTAAAAATCGCTCGATCTTTATTTCGAGTTTTTAGCTGTCTACTGCTGTTCTGAAACTTTAGAAAAATCACAACTTTCTCATACGAAGTCAGATTTGGGTGTTCGTTTTATGTATTCTCATGGTTTAACATAATCTACGACTTTCGTTTAGATACCTAAGGCTAAAAAGTATTTTATTGAAGTTTCACTTTTACGCTTAACGGTGTTTTACCGGTTGTGTCGCGGATTTTCGATTGGTCATAACTTCTTCGTTATAACTCGGATTTGGGTGTTCTTTATATATTTGGAAACCTTGAAAATATATCTAACGTTTTATGCAACCCAAATGAGACTTTAGAATACTTCATTTTTGACGCCATTTTATTACATCAAAAATAGTTTAAAATTATCTGACTTTTTGAACATTACATTGACTTGAAATATCGGGTTGTCACATCATCCCCCCGTTAGAGGGAATTTAGTCCCGAAATTAATTATAAGATAGGCATTTATGGACTAGGGAAGAGATGCGGGTGTTTTTGTTTCATATGATCTTTGCGCTTCCAAGTGTATTCAGGTCCTCGCTTGGCATTCCAGCGGACCTTCACAATGGGTATGCGACTTTGTTTTGTTCTTTTAATTTCCATATCCATGATTTCTACTGGCTCTTCTACGAAGTGGAGACTCTCGTTGATTTCAATTTCATCCAGAGGGATGACGAGGGTCTCATCGGACAAGCATTTCTTTAAGTTTGACACATGAAAGGTAGGGTGTACGTTATTGAGCTCCTGTGGTAATTGAAGTTTGTATGCTACCAGGCCAATCCTGGAAAGGATCTCGAATGGTCCGATATACCTTGGATTTAGTTTCCCACGTTTTCCAAAACGTATTAATCCCTTCCAGGGTGAGACTTTGAATAGTACTCGATCCCCAACCTTAAATTCCAAGGGTTTCCGTCTTTTTGTCCGCATAACTCTTTTGTCTGTCTCTTGAAGCCTTTAATCGTTCTCGTATGTGGACAACCTTCTCGGTAGTTTCCTTTATGATTTCCAGGCCAGTGAGAGTGTTGTTAGGTACTTGTCCTCTAGCTAGTTGTGTGTTACCCACTTCATCCCAGCACAGAAGTGATCTGCACTTGCGGCCATAGAGGGCTTCGAATGGAGCAACCTTGATGCTAGTGTGATGGCTATTGTTATACGAGAACTCAACCAATGGTAAATGGGTATCCCATGCCTTACCAAGATCGATCACACAAGCCCTTAGCATATTTTCCAAGGTTTGAATGGTCCTCTCACTCTGTCTGTCGGTTTGTGGGTGGTAAGCGGTACTCTTGTCTAGTCTCGTTCCTAGAGATTTTTGTAGTGACTTCCAGAACCGCGAGCTGAATCTACTATCCATGTCCGGGATAATGGATATTGGTACACCATGCAGTCGCACAATCTCCCTTATGTATGTTTTAGTCAGTTTTTCCAGCTTGTCTGTTTCCTTTGTTAGTAGGAAGCGTGCGGATTTGGTTAACCTGTCGACGATCACCCAAAATGGCATCAAGTCCACCTGTTGATTTGGTAACTTGATTTTTAAGCCCATTGCAATCCGCTACCACTCCCACCCAGGTATCTCTGGTTGTTATAGTAAGCATGCGAGCTTTTGCGCCGAAGTTCGTGATAAGACTCATCCTTGGCTCATCCATCCTCACCTCGTGTATACGAGTTGTATATAATTTAAATCGACAAAACTTTCGGTTGGGTGGCTTTGCCCCAAGTCCACAACCAGACAGGGAACAGGAAGTAGGGCGGAATCACACATCCCAAATCTTGTTGAGTCTAAATTATATGCCACTCTTGCATATACACCTAGCAGCGATAGATTAACCTAATGAGTTCTTATACTCTATTCTTGAACTTGACCTGCAGTACAAGTGGCCTTCCTCGGAGATCTCTTGGGTATGTTACAGCTGGTTACTGACTTTTGAGACTTCTTTCGTGCTTTTTGTTTCAAGCTTTCTATCTACTGAGCAGGCTACAAGGTGTGGTACCCCTCGCATGGGTACTTCTGAAGTTTTGAAGTGATAGGCGATATAAGGGTTTGCGTTATGGATTGGAAGAATTTCAGCTGATTAAGGAAAGAGTTCTTTTACACGGCTTAAAAAAAATTGCATGGTAAGGATCGAGCCAAACCATGTCGGATGAGGATGTCGGAACTTCTCAACTAAGTAGATATTATGTTATTATGGAAGAGATGATTACTAGGATAATGAATAATTCTATGTACATAAGTTTTCAGCGTCTTCAGTTTTATTCTGTTATTTTGCTACTAATACGAGGGTTCTGATAATTTTGAACTATGAACTTTCATGGGATGATTCCTACTAGGTCTCTCTATCATTGCTTGGTGTACACAAGTCACCTATAATTAAGATTGGTAAGACAGTTGACTGAGCAACCCTGCCCTAAATCCACAACCAAACAAGGATCAAGAAATGAGGCGGGATCACTCACTTTAAATCTACAAATCTTAATTATAAATGTCCCTAATGTTTACACTAAGCCATCATAGCTTACCTGATAGGGTTCTTAGTTTTATATGAATGTTGTGATTTGTTTCGAATGAAAGAGTAATTATAAATTATTGGGGTTTGGAAGCGTACCAAACTATAGTAGGGTTCTTTTATGTTTCCCCATTCTCTGGGGTCAAATTCCTCCTGCTCCCCCGTCGTTCTTCTCTGTTGGACAGTCCCTCTTGTAATGTCCTTTCTCGCCACAAAGATGACATATTGGACTTGTTCCAACGTTGGTAGTTGAAGTGATGAATTTGACCGGAGTCCTACAAAAACGGGCGGTATGCCCCTTTATGTTGCATCTATTGCAATGCCGTACTCGGCAGACTCCATGATGATGGTAGTTGCACTTGCTGCAGTGTGGGAGGTTTCCTAAGTATGGTGTGGTCGGTGTTGGGATAGCAGGGCTGATGGGGGTATTGACTGCCCCAGCTTGTTGCCATTCTGTAGCTCCTTGAGTTGAACAACTCCCTTTCTTGTTCTCGAACTTTCGTTTCAGAATATTAGGTTTGAGGTTCGGAGTGTCTTTACAAACAGGCACTCATTGTTGTACTTGGTTAACACCGTGATTGGGGTCGTCGATAACATTTCCACTAACATTTGTGTTGTTAGCATTTAGGCGAGTCATGACAGCTGCTACGACAGCTGTGACCGCAGCTTGAAAAGTAGCCAAATCTATCTGAAGAGTTGGTGCTTTGCCAGCGGTTTGGTTACGTTTCTTCGGAGGCATGATTCTGTTATATGATAAGAAAATGAGTTTGTGAGCGATTATGGTTGGCTCTAGATGTATTCCGATCATTCATGCGAATGTAAGTTATTCATTTTGTTATACTGTTCTCGATGGTTCGATCTACATCCCTATGATGCAGTCCTGGTAAAAGAGTAGAATGAAGTTTCTAGAATGGTTATCAGACGAGTGTCATCCGAACGAAGTTATCTTTGGTTGGTGGATACTATGATTCAGTTTTCGAAAAGATTTGAACGTAATTCATAATAGAGTCTAAAATAAATTGACTTATGAATTTGAGAAGTAATCACCCTTGATTGAGGTTTCGTGATCCGAATTATTGTTATTAGCCAATACAGGAAAAGACGATAAGGTCGAAACCTAATGTGAGTAATGTATTCATTAACTCACTAGGTTGCATTATTTATTAGTTATTATTGTGACGAAAAGACACTCAAACACTTCGCGTGTAACACGCGTGGTCGTCTTCCGTTCTATTCTGGGTGATAATGATTTGTTCTCTCCTGATATTTATAGGGTGTTCTTCTCCTTCGTAGGTATATTGAATTTATGTGCCGTCTTACTTCTGATTCTTACACCGATCTCCATTACTTCATAACGAAGAGTTTGAATCCCGGGGGTTTATGCGAACTTTTCCTCGGTGTTTTTAACAAGGTAACGACAGATTGTGGTTTCTATAGTTTCCTCTTGGTTGCGAGTACAGGCGGTGTTAATTTCAGACGCATCATCTATCAACTAAGTGTGTGAAGATGGTGATAATGATAAGAATTTCAAGAGTGAGAATAATGAAAGTGATCCGTGAACTCAATCACCATAGTTTAACCATTAAATAAGAGTGTGATTTTGGTAGAGTTCTAACAATAGAAGGATGAAAGTATTTGGACAAAGATTTCCCTAGGAGATTAGACGTTCGCCGATGTCATTGGTAGCAAAGATGTGATAACTTCGGGAAAAATTGACCTTGGAGTAGGACTCACATTACACCAGAATCGAGAAAATTTTGACAGTACATAGACCTAACCGACTGAAAGTTCAAGGTCTTAACATAAGCATGAAATTTATACTAGAGTCTATGCATAGACCTAATTTATATCCAAAAGAGAGAATAGAGTAGACTCTACTTGCGGCGAGAATCGCCCGAATGAGTCCTTGATTCTGCCAGATGATGCTCCATGTCCAACATGCGTCTTTCAAACGTTGCCTGATGCCCTCGAAGTTCCCTAACTTTAGATTGGGTTGTAGTTAGTTCTCTCCGCAGGGTCATATTCTGGTTCATGGTTCTTCTATGAGCAGTCTCCAGATGGCGAATGTGAACTGTATTGACTCCTGCATCGGCATCAACCTCCATGACCCGGTTGATGCCTGTCCTTCCCTATTCCTCATTACGAGCGACCCTGCGAACCAGAACAGGTAGGATTCTGTCTGCTGAGCCTCCCTCGCTCAGATTGTAGAAGCTTCGGTCTCCGTTGTAGGGTAAGGGTTGACCTTGCTCGTGACTCCATCTGTTCAAGTCTGCTGCCCACAGGGGTGTGGGTTCTTGAAAGTTTTGACGAGGGTTAGGGTTCTGAGCAACTGGAGGTGGATTATAAGCTTCTGATCCGGAACCGTTGTCTTCGGGAAAGTCTTCAGCAAAATCATCGTCTAGGGGAAATTGCGGCTCATCTTTTGGTTCGGCACCGAGCCAACCAGCATTCTCTTGATTAGGATAGTACGGATCTCTAGGAGGATGGAATCCAGCCATTTTTATCTAAGCAAGAATAGGGATAAGAGAAATATAAATATAACTTAAGGGTAAGAAGGTAGTTTTTGTGATAAGACCTACACCGGGTCCTCCTATAATTACCTAGTGTATACAAATCACATACAATCAAGACTCAATAGGCCGTTAGATAAGTAGCTTCACCTTAAGTCCACATCCAAACACGGAAAAGGGCCTAAAGCGAAATCATAAATCCTAAGCCTATAAAATTCCAATCATGTGTAACTTTAAAGTATGCACTTTGCAATTATAGACCTGCCAGTAAAGGTTTTTAGTTTTTTTTTTTTTTAATAAGATTCTATTTATTTGACGATTCCTAGTTCTAACTAAATATCGAGGTTTGCACGATTATTATGGTTTTTATAGTACTATGAAATACTCCTATAGTATTTTAAATTCGTAAGTTTGATTCTAGTATTTTCTTTGGTAAGTTTTTGACTTGTTACTCACTATGACCATTCCTCGACATACGTTGGTCACATCCAGGATAAATATAGTTGATCAGGCTATATTTATTCTCGATCTGATTAAATACTCCGAGGCTTAATCGTAGTGTTCAACTTGTCTTAATACTTTCGTATAGTTTTGACTATGATACTAGACCGATGCATGCATGTACTTATACTTTTATAAAACTAGCATTTTAATTTATTAAAAGTATAGTTTGTGGTTCGATATACTTAGTTCACTATAAACAATGCACTGATACCAATCTGTCACACCCCCAAACCAGAATGGCGGAAACATTCGGGGGTGGATGACTTCACGTAGTATCATAACAGTTGAATATTCGTAAAGAAAGTAAACACAACCATCATAAATATAACAAAAAGTCACCTTGTTGCATATAATACATGTTTCAAAAGGTTATTACAAATATGATGATTTAAAATGTTTTGATAACAGACGCCTTAGCGTCTCTTCTCCAAAAGCTGATGGTTACCAGTATTACTGATTCCCTGAGAAATACAAGTAGTTTTGAAAAAGTGTCAACAATTAAGTTGGTGAGTTCATAAGCGTTTTTGTTCTGAAGGTTGTATGTCTTTTGGTAAAAATAACTGAACGTGTTTCCAGAAAATCCAATATTTTCCATGTATGTGTGGTAGTTTGAAAAAAAGTTCCAAAAACTGGAGTGCAATAGTATCTTTTATGCTAAAATGGTGACAGTAGATATTTTGCATATATAATGTAATTACTGAATCCATTTAAGGGTCTCGTAAATCAAGTACATTTTGATACACCATGTGAGTTTTATAACCATGCTATTGCCCCAGACCGCCTGTAACAACGTTCTTCAGGCGTTGCAGTGTTATGGCATTTGTCACCCCAGACCTGCTGGTCTAACTGTAGCTAACAGTTTAGGTGTGTGATTGTAAATCCCGTATAGATCTATACACAAGTATCACGCTCTCCCTCCAAGAGATTATGGTTTATAATACAGGACTTGAAATGCATACTTGAAAGTACGTTGAAGATGAGTGTCTCACAAAACATAGTATCAAAAGATTTACGAAAAGGAAACTCTATATTTCATGTAGATGAAAGTATTTCATTTTTACAGTGTTTATGTAAAGATGTAATGAATAACTCGTAAACTATACCCATTATAGTTATTCGAAATCGTGTTCCATTTGATAACATAAACTTGGTGTAATATCAACTTTGCATGTGAAGTGTAACATTAGTATTAATGTTGTTTAACATCCCTAACAAAAATCTAGATAAAGTATTTGAAAACATTTCTAACGACGTGTATTCTGAGTATGAGTTTATCTCGTGTTTCACTTGTATTTCCCCCCCCCCCTAAAACATGAAAAAGACGTGAAAATGTAGGGGTATGAACTCACCTGGAAAGTGTGGTGATTTGAAGAAAACGAGTTTTTCTCAGGCAGCACTTCGACCGGGAAGTGGTAAGTTTCTCGGGATTCTCGGCGCTTCGGACCTTCGTCGGGGCTTGGATATGTAACCGGGGTGTCGGGGTCGTCTCGGTGTGCTAAATGTGGAGTAGAACTGAGACAGAAAAGGGAAATGAGCAATGAGAGTCGGAACCCTCGCATGCTATTTATAGGGTGAATTCTCAGGATTCACGTCGTGAGCGTGGGATGGCTCACGTCATGAGTTTGGCCCGTAGACGCGACGACTGGTGGTCTAGCTCTGGCACACATCAGTCATAGACACACGTCGTGAGTCTCTCTTGCTCATGTCGTGAGTTTCGGATAAGGTTGGTGTGCGTGCCTCGAACTTCAGAAATTCATATCTCTCGCATACGAGCTCTGATTTTGATGTTCTTTATATCCACACGTAGGTGAGAATATACTCTACGACTTTCATTTAGACTCTATCGGCTAATTTTGACTTGAATTTTTAATATAATATTTTAAGTAGGCCGGGACAGGATAATTCCGTTAAAAATCCATAACTTCTTCATCCGATGTCCGTTTTCGTCTGCCTTTTCACCGTTGTACTACTATTGTCGAGACCTTCAATTCTCATTAAGGTTGCGTCGGCTAAAAATCGCTCGATCTTTATTTCGAGTTTTTAGCTGTCTACTGCTGTTCTGAAACTTTAGAAAAATCATAACCTCCTCATACGAAGTCAGATTTGGGTGTTCTTTTTATGTATTCTCATGGTTTAACATAATCTACGACTTTCGTTTAGATACCTAAGGCTAAAAAGTATTTTATTGAAGTTTCACTTTTACGCTTAACGGTGTTTTACCGGTTGTGTCGCGGATTTTCGATTGGTCATAACTTCTTCGTTATAACTCGGATTTGGGTGTTCTTTATATATTTGGAAACCTTGACAATATATCTAACATTTTATGCAACCCAAATGAGACTTTAGAACACTTCATTTTTGACGCCATTTTATTACATAAAAAAAAGTTTAATATTATCTGACTTTTTGAACATTACATTGACTTGAAATATCGGGTTGTCACAAAATCTGGCTTCGCGTGAAGAAGTTATGATAAACCGAGCACTATAAAATCTTTATAAAAAGAGGAATTTAAAATAGGCTTAGAACTAGCTATTGTAATCTATTAGAAAGTTGTAGTACTCGGAATTACCTACGCGTGGATATACAGAACGTCAAAAACGGAGTTCGTATGCAAAAGTTATGGCCTTCCGAAGATTTCGCTGTCAGAAACCCTAATTTGACTAAACTCACGATGTGAGCACAGAAGCTCACGACGTGAGGAGTCAAACCGCCATATTTCAGATTTAGAAGGTGTGACGAGGCTGCGAGGGGATAAGATCGAAACTCACGACGTGAACATTGATATTTCACGACGTGAGGAGTCATTTTGCCACTTTCGGAAGCTAGAAGACGGATGACAAGTCTACGGATGACAATAAGTTTTTCACGTCGTGAGGGCCAAAAATCTTACTATAAATAGCAAGATCGACCCCAGCCATTCTTACACCTGAACTACTTTCTCCTGTCTCATTTGCTGAAGCCCTCTTGCATCCCGAACCCCGACGACCTCGTACGCAGACTGTTTCTGCTTAGATTACATAAAATCACGCTACTAAGGTGAGTTTCACGGCCCCACTTTCTAATATTTCGAAGGAAAACGCATGCTAAATATTATATATACGTAATTATTATGTCTGTATGATAGTATATTAGTATCAACGTAGATAGTTATAATAACCGGGATATAGTTATTTCGTATTTGAAAGTATACAACTATCATAAAGTTGTTAGCATGTTATTGTTATAGTAGTATACTAATGTAGATCTTGAGTTATACTTAGGATTCTATATATAATTTGTGTGCGATATAGTTCCAAAGTTATACTCGGAAGTTCTATATGTTAATTGATAAGTATGTTGTTATTTTTGGTTTTATGTCAAGATAAAACCTGGTTTTTCTAATTATAGCTGTTGTACTGCCTAAGTATTATAAATATTAGGATTTATGTTAAAAGCATAGTCTAATATCTTAGGGTTTTAGACACGAATATGATTTTACTACTAGAACTAACGAAACTCGACAAGTCTACATGAGCTATTGTATTCATCAACTAAGATTGGAAATCTTAGGGAAAATCCTCTGACCTGTAACCGTTAATCCTGTGTGAGCGAGGAAGTCGTGTATGAATAACATACGGGTTGACAAACCCACTCGTCGTTGCTAGCTACAACAAAACCATGTGCGAGTGACGAACTGTCCTTTTGTTTGTTTATTGTTCCGACGTTGATGAAGCGTGTGGAAGTTATCTCAAGATGCGAAACTTGTAGCATCAAGCAGAGGTTTGAAACTAGTCATGTAGCCGCGGTTACGGACTCATGGTAGCAAATTGTTAGAAGCATTATACTTTGTCGTTATACAAGTATTAATGTTAAGTATAAGTTTCCCAAACACTTATACTCTAGGTACAAGAAACTGGTAGGTATACTACTTGTATATTAAGTAGATAATTATACCTAACACACATACTCGTATAGAATTGAAATAGATTTATACGTAGCGGTTTTACTCGTATAGAATTGAAATAGATTTATACGTAGCGGTTTTACTCGTATAGAATTAAAATAAGATTTATACGTAGCAACTTTCGTTTGTATGGAATTACAAACACTTATATTCGTAGTATATGAGACTTATAGGTAAACTACTTATTTGGTAAGTAAACTTTTATACCTAGGATATATATGCTAAATGTTGGAGAGTCAAAATGATACTTTCAAAACTATACTTTTGAACTTGGAAAATGTATTATTTTTATATGGAGTCAAAACCTGTGGACTCACCAACTTTATGTTGACGTATTTTAAAATGCATGTGTTTTCAGGAAGTTGATAACTATGATACGAGAAATGACGTTACACCGCCCGGTGTTTCTGCCGACGGCCGGGGTGTGACAGCAATCGAAGAAAAGCCATGGATAAATCTTCGATAATATCCAGCTAATCCTAAAAAGCTTCGAATCTCCGTAGGACTTTTTGGTTGTTCCCACTTCATTACAGCTTCAATCTTTGCTGGGTCAACCATTATTCCTTCTTGGTTAACCACATGACCTAAAAATTGGACTTCTTGAATCCAAAATTCACATTTGGAGAACTTTGCATACAACTTCTCCTTTTTCAGAACTTCTAGCACTTCACGCAGATGCTTCTCATGCTCCTGCTTGCTTTTCGAATAGATCAAGATATCATCTATGAATACTATCACGGATTTATCAAGGTATGGTTTACAAACCCTTTTCATCAAATCCATGAAAGCTGCTGGGGCATTGGTTAATCCGAACGACATAACCAAAAATTCATAGTGTCCATATCTTGTTCTGAACGCAGTCTCCTCGATATCCTTCTCCCTCACCTTTAGTTGATGGTACCCCGACCTAAGATCAATCTTCGAGAAATAGCTCGAACCTTGCAACTGGTCGAACAGGTCATCGATCCTCGGCAACGGGTACTTGTTCTTTATCGTCGCTTTATTCAGCTCTCTGTAATCGATGCACATTCTCATGCTCCCGTCTTTCTTCTTTACAAATAACACAGGGGCTCCCCAGGGTGATGAACTAGGTCGAATGAAACCTTTGTCCAATAACTCCTAAAGTTGTGTCATAAGTTCTTTCATCTCTGTTGGTGCTAATCGATATGGTGCTTTTGCTATCGGCGTCGTTCCTGGTAACAAGTCGATACGAAATTCTACTTGTCGATCAGGGGGCAATCCGGGAAGATCTTCGGGAAAGACTTCCGGATAATCACACACCACCGTAACATTCTGATGGGTTTTGAGCACTCTAACACTCCTAAGTTTACATGCAACCCTAAATACCTTGGATCTATGTTTTCTCTATTATACATGCAATTATGAACTTTCCAAGGTATTACCCTATCTAGCATACAATACTTGATACTTGGGTAATCAAATGGATAGAATACATACCTTTGTTTGATGTAGCTTGTCTCCATGAAGCTTGAGTGCCTAGTGCCCCAAGTGTGACACCTCAAATGGTTCACACAACACCAAATACACATGGAATGACTTGAGAGAAAAGTGGAACACTCCTTGAAATCGTCTAGCCCTCATATTCACACATTAGTGCACGATTTCTTGAGCCATGGGATTCTTTTATATGGTGGCTATTAGGGCTACACCATGTAACTCATAACTTTACCCATTCCTTATGCTCCATGGATTTTAACCTCCATGGAGTATCCATGGGTCACCCCATAGACTTAGTCTGATATAAGGAATCTTGGATCACAAGCCCACATATATAAGAATGAATGATTTACACAATCAACCCATATATTTAATTAGTCTCCTTTTGATCACTTAATTAATTCCAAATTAATTCTTGATCAATACTAATTAAATAACCTTATTAATATATTAGAACTTATAATATATTAACCAACCTTAAGTGTTATTTCTCTCATTATAGTCTATCCAAATGCATGATGCCATGCAACCCAAATGGACCATGCCGGGTCGGGTCAAGTCTTACCAATTATAGTTATGGACTTAGACATTAATCCAACAGTCTCCCACTTGGATAAGTCTAAAACTATTCTTGCGTATGACTTCAAGAATCGACTAGCAATCGTAGCTCTCAAAAGCTTCCGTCGAACTCTGACCTTGCCGATGATCTTTGACCTTTGTCAATGTCTTGTCCATTAGATAAGGGATCATATATTCCCCCATTCTAGATATCATATGGACTGAGACATGGATTATCAATCATTCTCTCTGTCCATTTGTTGTTTCCCGATTTCCGATTCATGATGACTGACTGATTGAACAAATCAAATCAGTCCTGGCTTGGCCAAGCACTCACATGTATCATCTTTAAATCATCGAGGGGCCCACAGATATCGCTTTTATCCCGAAGGTAAAAGGAATGGATAAACTTCGACTCATATGGCTTGTTCTACTACTTTTTGAATCATACACAAAGGCATGTTTTATAACATCGAGTTACCAATGCGTTTTCATGCAATCAATGTATAACCAACTCATAGTAACAACTCATATCTCTAGGTTTGAAGAATATAAGATATTATCGTCTCATGATCACTCGTGATAAAATCCATGAAGTGATTCAAATGAGCGTGGGTTGAATCCAATACTCAGAACTTATGAGCACTCATGAGCGTTGTAGCACCACTTTGTCCACCAACTTGGACCTCTACAAACCAACCCATGACAGTCTTGATTCATATCTACTTCCAACATATGACCAGACTGTGGATGGTTTGAATAACTTAATCATTCAGGAAGAGCGACTTAGTTATTCTGGAAGTCAAAACATGAAAAGTGAAACACAAGAATAAATGAATCAAATATGGTATCAAACCCTATGAATATAAATAAACAGTTTTATTTATCACCATACTGATTACTCATTATTCATTGTTTCGGTTTTATCAACTTTATACTTGAATTAAAAACACTAGTTGTCCCATGCTCCAAGCATGTACACTATGTTTTTCTTAAACAATAGCTTTGTCATACACCAAGTATGCACTCTATGTTTGTCTATGATCCTTACTTTGTGAAATAAACCAATTGAACATAATTTCAATGATTCTAATTTCACACTCCCAAATCCTTATCGAAAAATGTGAGAATTTCAAATTCCTATCATTTATCGAAATTTGTTTAGATTTTAAACTTATATGCACTGACCCTCCTGTAATGAATATGTACAAAGTCACAAAGACTTGTCAACAGTCATTATAAGGTATTCCAATGGAGATCAACTCCATGGAAACTAAGTCTCATATTCAAAGTTCATTGCTTTGGACATGCTTCTTGCATTAAGTTTTCTAATCTTACACAGATAACTTCCACCTGTGGAGACAACTCCATATTCTCATTTTGACTATCACTTCTGAATAAGAGATGCCTCTTTTCAGAATATGTCAATATGGTCCTTCCAAAATTAGCACTATACTTCCAACTGTCCCTGAGCAACCAATCTTTGGTAAACCTCAGATTGTCCTCGACAATTGCTTAATCATTTTAGTCATATCCAATTCTAGACCTTTTCCCTTCTTAATGCCTCTGGGCATTTGGAAAAATTTAGAAATGACAAATGTTATAGCACATGCAATCGATCCTGTACCCAAAGCAAATGGTACACGATTCATGATGTCTCACATAAAGACATGATTCTAGACTAGTCTTTTGCTACAATATTTTTATTTGCCATGTTTTCAAAATTTGACTATGAAGAGGGATGCCGTAATCATAATCGAATTTTGAGAATGCAATATATAGAATTTCCTTAAGTTGAACCAATCCAACATGAAATTCATATATATATTCTTGACTAAAGATGATTAAGGTCTCAATCTAAGCCTTTACAACTGAAATGAAGTATATCCTCTCCCTTAATTATAGCAAAACAACTTTTTCAATCCCTGCAGCCTCACGAATTGAAACTTTTGTTTTCTATAATTAACATTGCTAACTTGCAACACTAACAATAATTATCATGCTCCCACTAACATGATGATTATTAGCATAACACTTATGCTCCCACTAGCTTTGACATGTACTCAGAAATCGGCTGGACTTCTAGAAATCAATACTTTATTGACTTCCTTACCAAAGTTCAGATTTCTGATACGAGATGCTTTGATAAAACTTTATCAAAATCATACACCTTTCCTTAGATAGCATGCATGTGTGTCTAAACAATTTCAGAACTATGAAAAGGGATGCCGTAATCATAGTCTCAATTGTTTAGACCTTTTGCCATCTGCTTCAAATCTACTTGGTGGAAGTGTTTCCTCACCATCATTTTCATGAATCGGAGAGAAACCTTATGACCCTTAGATTTTATGGTGTATGTGTTCTTATCCATGTGAATCGTCAAAACCATAGTCACAAGACAAGGATAATGACAAATCTAAACTCATATGGACTGAACTTATGCAATCTTAACTTCTTGCCACCTGGCAGTACATGGCCTGCCATTGCTTCCAAGTTTTTATGCAACCAATTGAGAACTTTCAGAACTCCTATGCAAAGCCAACTTTAACTAGAATGGGCACAAAATATGTCAACATGATAGGTTATAAACCTCAAGTCGTGTGCTAATGAAGAACCTTAGGTTTTATTCTTGATTAGTTCTTGAAATTCTTTTTAGGATCTTTAAGACTCCCACTATCCTCTTGACATATAAGACTATCTTGCCAAATATTCAAGAGATAGTGCGGATTCTTTATCAAGACAAACACTTCACACAATTGGCCTTAGTTGGTCTTTGTTTTATCCAAAACATCACAACTTACCAATTTCAAATGTACAAGAGTAGGACACTTTTACTCTTACATTTGACAAGTGTTTTAAACCTTTCTTTAAGATATGTCACTCAAGTTACAATCTTGGAGTATGACTTTAAGAATTGTTTTGGAACGAAGTATGACTCATCTTCCTGATCTAACCATTTCAACAATTCGTGACTCCTCTTCTTAGTCATAAGAATGCACTAAGATGACCTTTAGAGGACTAATTGTGATATGATTTCTAAATCATTAAGACGATCACAAACATGATACTAAAGTACTCTCCCATCTTTTCAGATTTGAGAAACTTTTATCTTTCTGCCTAATTTGATTCTTCCCATTCGTTCTGCATACATTGAGACTTTTCCAATGTTTCAGAATTATACTTAAACTTGTAAGTATAACCATATTTACTAAAATTTAGTAAATCAAATAGTCTTAACGAGCTTTGTGGTGGACATGACCAGTGCACAAGAATGTGTACTCGATCCCTTTAGTCCTTCACTTGACTCACACGTCCATGTGAATAAGTAATTAGTCTTGATTTTCCAATGCTTGAAAGTTCTCATTCATCATACTATTCAACTTCCATGATTCCAAGTTTCGGTCCAATTGAAACTTGGGTGATGAGGAACTTTCCTGATTTGGTAAATTTAGACACTACCACAAATGAAAGAATCAAATCCATTTTCCAATATTGCTGTCAGTGGAATCATATAAGCAACAATTTTCCACAAATTCCATTGTAAGGATACTTCAAATAAATAAAATTAAACAATTTTCTTTTATTTTAAAACTTTGTGGAAAACCTTATCCTTACAATCCACATGGAAAATTGTTGTTATCTATTCCTTAGCAATATATCATAACTTCTTAAGCAACTGCTCAAAATTCTGATGCGATCGAAATCCACCTTCGCGATCAGAATCAGCATATACTTCCTTTAAGATTTCTCTCTATTCTTTGATTCTTAACACATCAACATGTGACCCAGTCACATCATGTAATGAGGATCTCAGAATAGAACTTAACAGAGTTAGATAATGGGCTCTACCTGATGTAGAGTCAAACTTATTGACTTTAACATCCTTAGGTAAATTTGGCAGCTTTGCAATCAACGCCCCTTCCTTTGGCAAAATAAACATATGGACCCTTTGGTAATGGGACTATCTCAGACTTAGCCTTTCTCTTTACCATTTGGTCAACCGGGTTGACTATGGCCAATCCCTTTCCATTGGGAAGAGAATGCTTTTTCTGGATTTTCAGTGTCACCATTGTAACTGTCCATAAAGTTTTTGGGAAGTTGATCTTCTAATCAAATTTGCTTTACTATCGTTCCAAATCATTACTGATTCAGCAACACCAAGCAAATAGATATGATCATTAAGGTTCATGTCATAGTCTGTTTCATAGTAGTTCCAAAGGAACTCACTATGTGACTTAGAAAGTGATTGAACATCCAACTTTCTGAAGACTTTCACACCCAACTCTCCCAGCTTGTCAATATGTGACTTCATCTCTAAGATGTGATCACACATAGACCTTTCTTGCCATTAGGGCTTGAGTGATCTTGAACTTGTGGGTTAGGGAGAATAATTGGAGGAGGTGGAGGAAGTAAAGTTCCAAGAGATTTGGGAAGATCATAGATGTCTGAACTAGACATCTTTTGGGAGATATTCAAGATAGTTTATCTAAAGTCCTTAATATAACACCCAATATGAAATACTAAGGCTAGGATCCAACAACCTATTTATAACTGGAAGAGGGATGCCGTAATCCGAGTTATAAAATAGTTGAAGGTAGGTAAATGACGATTTACCAATTTCCACCATGAAAAACGAAATAATGTAATTATTTTTTTAATTGGATTTGAAACTCCTAGATCTTTTGAGATTCATTGAACTTTTCAATGGCATGTTTCAATCTCGAGTGTGCCCTTCAGGTTTTGTGACTGGGATGCCGAGGATCACAAAACAAGGTGTGAAGTAACCATGCAAATACACTTGGTACCCTTAATATTTACCCCTCAATCGATGTGCCGGTTAACCACACGAGCTCCACCGATACTATGATAAATATTAAGTTACCCTTTGCCTACTTTGTTAAATCCAGGTTAGTGTGCCGGTTAACCACACACGCTCCACTAACGGTTTAAACAAATGCAAAGTGTAATTTCATGGATCAGCACCTTATTCACATTTTCCTAAGTAACTAAGATTGGGAATTTATAAGTGTTTAGTTACTTAGTATTTATCATTAATACTTTTAATGAAGGGAGAATTATAGTCCTTGTCCTACCCGTTCGGCTAACGACCCTCCACCAGTCAAGGAAGCGGTGGGTGAGAGTGGACACCCATTAAACTGTCATTTTATAGGCTGTAACCTTATACCCCCCTTATAGACCGGCTTCGTGAATGAGGCCTACTAACGGTAAGACTGACTTGCTCTTATACATATATTTATTATTAACTTATAATACTATAAAGTATAAGGGTTGAATTTTAACTTTTAAAATTCTAAGGGCTAACTTGGAATTAAAGTATTCATGGGGAAAACTTTACAAATTCCAAAAAATTGAGGGCAAGTTTTGAAAATATTCAAAACTAATTAATTCCATAACTTATGTGTTTAAAGTGGTTTTAATTAAAAAAACTCTTCAAGTTCCATAACTTGAGGACAAGTTATGGAAGACTTTAAACTAATAAAAGAATGTAACTTTTCTTTATTTTTGTAACTTATGGAACTAATTAAGGTTACACATTTTATCATTTAATGAAGTGACTCTTGAACCTCCATAACTTGAGGACAAGTTATGGAGTCATAAGACCATTTAATGAGGACAAGACTCTTCATTTTTGTAACCATTGCCAACTTTTTATGAGTTTTATGAAACTTAAATGTGACTTTTCATATAACTTGAGGACAAGTTACAAAAACATATTTTAGAATCAACTCTTAGATTAAAATGGATTGAAAACACATAATCAATTAACTTTTCTATTAATCTAATAAACTCATATGAACATAGATAATTCACATCAATTTTTTTTCAAGTAATTAGCATAACTTTTAAACTAATACAATTCGATTTTTCAGCTAATTTTGCAAGTATAACAAGAAAACAAAACCAGGCTCTGATACCACTGATGGGTATTGAGCACTCTAACACTCCTAAGTGTACATGCAACCCTAAATACCTTGGATCTATGTTTTCTCTATTATACATGCAATTATGAACTTTCCAAGGTATTACCCTATCTAGCATACAATACTTGATACTTGGGTAATCAAATGGATAGAATACATACCTTTGTTTGATGTAGCTTGTCTCCATGAAGCTTGAGTGCCTAGTGCCCCAAGTGTGACACCTCAAATGGTTCACACAACACCAAATGCACATGGAATGACTTGAGAGAAAAATGGAACACTCCTTGAAATCGTCTAGCCCTTATATTCACACATTAGTGGACGATTTCTTGAGCCATGGGATTCTTTTATATGGTGGCTATTAGGGTTACACCATGTAACTCATAACTTTACCCATTCCTTATGCTCCATGGATTTTAACCTCCATGGAGTATCCATGGGTCACCCCATGGACTTAGTCCAACATAAGGAATCTTGGATCACAAGCCCACATATATAAGAATGAATGATTTACACAATCAACCCATATATTTAATTAGTCTCCTTTTGATCACTTAAGTAATTCCAAATTAATTCTTGATCAATACTAATTAAATAACCTTATTAATATATTAGAACTTATAATATATTAACCAACCTTAAGTGTTATTTCTCTCATTATAGTCTATCCAAATGCATGATGCCATGCAACCCAAATGGATCGTGCCGGGTCGGGTCAAGTCTTACCAATTATAGTTATGGACTTAGACATTAATCCAACACATTCTGCACCTCCTTCTTTTCCTTCTTAGCATCGATCACGAACGCTAGATATGATGTACATCCCTTGGCCAAACACTTTCTAGCTTTCATTAGGGAAATGATTCCAGAGTTTACTCTACGTTTGTCTCCGTACACCATAAATGACTCTTTCCCTGGCGGGTTTACTTTTACTATCTTCTTCCTACACAATATTTCTGCATCATTGGAGCTAAGCCAATCCATTCCTAAAACTATGTCGAATCCATTTAACTCGATAGGCAATAATTCCTCGTGGAACTTATTCCCATCTAAGTCAATGAGGATATTTTTCATACGATAGCTAACAGGTACAAACTTGCCACTAGCAATCTCGACTATTATAGCATTAACTAGTCTATCTACAGGCAAAGCTAGTTTTCTACCAAATTCATGCGATATAAAGGAGTAATTGGCTCCAGAATCAAACAAAATTTGGGCAGGCAATTCGTTTACGAGAAAGGTACCTGAAGCGACATCAGCTTCTTCTTTCGCAGCTTCGAGTGTCATCTGAAAGGCTCTCGCCTTCGGCTTTGGTGGAAGATTGGGCTTTGCTGCATCCTTCTTCTTCGGGCAATCCCTCAAAATATTCCCTTCTTCATGGCACCCATGACAGACGTTATTAGTGAAGGTGCATTTATTGGCATAATGCCCTGACTTTGCACCTGTCACACCACTTGGCTTCAGCTCCTCCTCCGAATTTTCTCGAACCAGACTTCGAGAACTTGTTCTTTTTATTGGAACCTGAAGTTCCTTCAAACTTTCTCTTTTCGCCAACTTCAACCTTGCTGGCAGCTCTCCCCTTTATCATATCTTCAACAGACTTGGCAGCCCAGATAGCTGCCTCCAAAGTATGTTCCTGACGTACTGGCACCACATACTCCCATGGAAGTCCCTTTTCGTACCTGTCAATTTTCGCCAGCTCATCTAGGACAATACGCAAAGCAAACTCCATTTTTTCTGTGAAGTTATTCGTATATTCGTCAACGGTCATACTCTCCTTCTTCAACGTTAGAAATTGGTTTTCTAACTCAAGTACGTTTTGGGCCGAGCAATACTTGCGCTTAAAGTGCACCAAGAACTCTTCCCAAGTCATTTTCAGTGGCTCATTAGGGCTTAGGGTTTTCCCCAAAGTGTTCCACCAACGAGCATCACTACCCCTGAACTGACGCACTGCAAAGGTGGTTTGTAACTTGCCTTGGCAATCACAAGTAACCCCCGAATATAAGAAGATTGAGCGATGTATTTGGGGTCTAGAATCATAAATCAAAGGAATGGTGATCGCATCGAAGCCTACAACATATGATAGTGCAAAACGTATAGCTCATCAGCTAACCAGCACAGAAATACAAGTAGGATTTATAGCTGAGTCTCCCGAATCTGGAACGAACAAGCGCAAATTTAATGGGAAGAATCCCATACAATCATTTGAGGAGAGACAAAAGGTGGCAACTAAATATGCAGCCACAACAGCAATACCCACACAACCACGACAGTATGAAGGAAAACTCCCAAAATGCACTCAGTGTAGCCGTCACCATCTAGGTAACTGCTTTATATGCTCTCACTGCAAGAAAAAGGGACACACCGCCAATTATGCAGGAGCAAAACACTTACAATAGAAAATCAAGGAACAAACACTGGAACAGGCTATGATGGAGGAAGATCGTGTTTTTAGTGTGGTGAAATTGGACATATCAAGAAGGAATGTCCAAAGTTAAGGAGTCAAGGAAGTTAGGCCGTTACAGGGCATTCGTAACAGGAAGCAGGGAAGCTATCAAAGACCCTGCAGTGGAATTTGGTACAAGATAAATTTCGGGACGAAATTTTATCAACGGGGGGAGAATGTAACACTAGTCAAAAGTAGGTCAATAACAATCACATGTGATCATACCAATCATGTAATGTGATTTTGTCAAAACAAGTAATGTAGTAAAATTACTATTTATTTCATGATAATTCTAATATAAATATGAACTTTCATACATAATTTATAGTATAAATCAAAGTATACGTCCATACGATTCCAAAAATATACAAAACGTCGAAATCTGTCACACACCCAAACCAGAATGGCGGAAACATTCGGGAGCGGATGACTTCACGTAGTATCATAACAGTTGAATATTCGTAAAGAAAGTAAACACAACCATCATAAATATAATAAAAAGTTACATTGTTGCATATAATACATGTTTCAAAAGGTTATTAAAAATATGACGATTTAAAATGTTTTGATAACAGACGCCTTAGCGTCTCTTCTCCAAAAGCTGATGGTTACCTGTATTACTGATTCCCTGAGAAATACAAGTAGTTTTGAAAAAGTGTCAACAATTAAGTTGGTGAGTTCATAAGCGTTTTTGTTATGAAGGTTGTATGTCTTTTGGTAAAAATAACTGAACGTGTTTCCAGAAAATCCAATATTTTCCATGTATGTTTGGTAGTTTGAAAAAAAGTTCCAAAAACTGGAGTGCAATAGTATCTTTTATGCTAAAATGGTGACAGTAGATATTTTGCATATATAATGTAATTACTGAATGCATTTAAGGGTCTCGTAAATCAAGTACATTTTGATACACCATGTGAGTTTTATAACCATGCTATTGACCCAGACCGCCTGTAACAACGTTCTTCAGGCGTTGCAGTGTTATGACATTTGTCACCCCAGACCTGCCGGTCTAAATGTAGCTAACAATTTAGGTGTGGGATTGTCAATCCCGTATAGATCTATATACAAGTATCACGCTCTCCCTCCAAGAGATTAAGTTTTATAATACAAGACTTGAAATGCATACTCGAAAGTACGTTGAAGATGAGTGTCTCACAAAACATAGTATCAAAAGATTTACGAAAAGGAAAGTCTATATTTCATGTAGATGAAAGTATTTCATTTTTACAGTCTTTATGTAAAAATGTAATCAATAACTCGTAAACTATACCCATTATAGTTATTCGAAAGCGTGTTCCATTTGATAACATAAACTTGGTGTAATATCAACTTTGCATGTGAAGTGTGACATTAGTATTAATGTTGTTTAACATCGCTAAAAAAATCTAGATAAAGTATTTGAAAACATTTCTAACGACGTGTATTCTGAGTATGAGTTTATCTCGTGTTTCACTTGTATTTCCCCCCCCCCCCCTAAAACATGAAAAAGACGTGAAAATGTAGGGGTATGAACTCACCTGGAAAGTGTGGTGATTTGAAGAAAACGAGTTTTTCTCGGGCAGCACTTCGACCGGGAAGTGGTAAGTTTCTCAGTATTCTCGGCGCTTCGGACCTTCGTCGGGGCTTGGATATGTAACCGGGGTGTCGGGGTCATCTCGGGGTGCTAAATGTGGAGTAGAACTGAGAGCGAAAAGGGAAATGAGCAATGAGAGTCGGAACCCTCGCATGCTATTTATAGGGTGAATTCTCAGGATTCATGTCGTGAGCATGGGATGTCTCACGTCTTGAGTTTGGCCCGTAGACGCGATGACTGGTGGTCTAGCTCTGGCACACATCAATCATAGACTCACGTCGTGAGTCTCTCTTGCTCATGTCGTGAGTTTCGGATAAGGTTGGTGTGCGTGCCTCGAACTTCCGAAATTCATATCTCTCGCATATGACCTCCGATTTCGACGTTTTTAGATCCACACGTAGGTGAGAATATACTCTACGACTTTCATTTAGACTACGTCGGCTAATTTTGATTTTAATTTTTAATATTATATTTTAAGTAGGCCGGGACAGGATAATTCCGTTAAAAATCCATAACTTCTTCATCCGATGTCCGTTTTCGTCTGTCTTTTCACTGTTGTACTACTATTGTCGAGATCTTCAATTCTCGTTTAGGTTGCGTCGGCTAAAAATCACTCGATCTTTATTTCGAGTTTTTAGCTGTCTACTACTGTTCTGAAACTTTAGAAAAATCATAACTTCCTCATACGAAGTCAGATTTGGGTGTTCTTTTTATGTATTCTCATGGTTTAACATAATCTACGACTTTCGTTTAGATACCTAAGGCTAAAAAGTATTTTATTGAAGTTTCACTTTTACGCTTAACGGTGTTTTACCGGTTGTGTCGCGGATTTTCGATTGGTCATAACTTCTTCGTTATAACTCCGATTTGGGTGTTCTTTATATATTTGGAAACCTTGACAATATATCTAATGTTTTATGCAACCCAAATGAGACTTTAGAACACTTCATTTTTGACGCCATTTTATTACATCAAAAATAGTTTAATATTATCTGACTTTTTGAACATTACATTGACTTGAAATATCGGGTTGTCACATCATCCCCCCGTTAGAGGGAATTTCGTCCCGAAATTAATTATAAGATAGGCATTTATGGACTAGGGAAGAGATGCAGATGTTTTTGTTTCATATGATCTTTGCGCTTCCAAGTGTATTCAGGTCCTCGCTTGGCATTCCAGCGGACCTTCACAATGGGTATGCGACTTTGTTTTGTTCTTTTAATTTCCATATCCATGATTTCTACTGGCTCTTCTACGAAGTGGAGACTCTCGTTGATTTCAATTTCATCCAGAGGGATGACGAGGGTCTCATCGGACAAGCATTTCTTTAAGTTTGACACATGAAAGGTAGGGTGTAACCCTAATAGCCACCATATAAAAGAATCCCATAGAGGACAACCTTCTCGGTAGTTTCCTTTATGATTTCCAGGCCAGTGAGAGTGTTGTTAGGTACTTGTCCTCTAGCTAGTTGTGTGTTACCCACTTCATCCCAGCACAAAAGTGATCTGCACTTGCGGCCATAGAGGGCTTCGAATGGAGCAACCTTGATGCTAGTGTGATGGCTATTGTTATACGAGAACTCAACCAATGGTAAATGGGTATCCCATGCCTTACCAAGATCGATCACACAAGCCCTTAGCATATTTTCCAAGGTTTGAATGGTCCTCTCACTCTGTCCGTCGGTTTGTGGGTGGTAGGCGGTACTCTTGTCTAGTCTCGTTCCTAGAGATTTTTGTAGTGACTTCCAGAACCGCGAGGTGAATCTACTATCCATGTCCGGGATAATGGATATTGGTACACCATGCAGTCGCACAATCTTCCTTATGTATGTTTTAGTCAGTTTTTCCAGCTTGTCTGTTTCCTTTGTTGGTAGGAAGCGTGCGGATTTGGTTAACCTGTCGACGATCACCCAAAATGGCATCAAGTCCACCTGTTGATTTGGTAACTTGATTTTTAAGCCCATTGCAATCCGCTACCACTCCCACCCAGGTATCTCTGGTTGTTATAGTAAGCATGCGAGCTTTTGCTCCGAAGTTCGTGATAAGACTCATCCTTGGCTCATCCATCCTCACCTCGTGTATACGAGTTGTATATAATTTAAATCAACAAAACTTTCGGTTGGGTGGCTTTGCCCCAAGTCCACAACCAGACAGGGAACAGGAAGTAGGGCGGAATCACACATCCCAAATCTTGTTGAGTCTAAATTATATGCCACTCTTGCATATACACCTAGCAGCGATAGATTAACCTAATGAGTTCTTATACTCTATTCTTGAACTTGACCTGCAGTACAAGTGGCCTTCCTCGGAGATCTCTTGGGTATGTTACAGCTGGTTACTGACTTTTGAGACTTCTTTCGTGCTTTTTGTTTCAAGCTTTCTATCTACTGAGCAGGCTACAAGGTGTGGTACCCCTCGCATGGGTACTTTTGAAGTTTTGAAGTGATAGGCGATATAAGGGTTTGCGTTATGGATTGGAAGAATTTCAGCTGATTAATGAAAGAGTTCTTTTACACGGCTTAAAAAAAATTGCATGGTAAGGATCGAGCCAAACCATGTCGGATGAGGATGTCGGAACTTCTCAACTAAGTAGATATTATGTTATTATGGAAGAGATGATTACTAGGATAATGAATAATTCTATGTACATAAGTTTTCAGCGTCTTCAGTTTTATTCTGTTATTTTGCTACTAATACGAGGGTTCTGATAATTTTGAACTATGAACTTTCATGGGATGATTCCTACTAGGTCTCTCTATCATTGCTTGGTGTACACAAGTCACCTATAATTAAGATTGGTAAGACAGTTGACTGAGCAACCCTGCCCTAAATCCACAACCAAACAAGGATCAAGAAATGAGGCGGGATCACTCACTTTAAATCTACAAATCTTAATTATAAATGTCCCTAATGTTTACACTAAGCCATCATAGCTTACCTGATAGGGTTCTTAGTTTTATATGAATGTTGTGATTTGTTTCGAATGAAAGAGTAATTATAAATTATTGGGGTTTGGAAGCGTACCAAACTATAGTAGGGTTCTTTTATGTTTCCCCATTCTCTGGGGTCAAATTCCTCCTGCTCCCCCGTCGTTCTTCTCTGTTGGACAGTCCCTCTTGTAATGTCCTTTCTCGCCACAAAGATGACATATTGGACTTGTTCCAACGTTGGTAGTTGAAGTGATGAATTTGACCGGAGTCCTACAAAAACGGGCGATATGCCCCTTTATGTTGCATCTATTGCAATGCCGTACTCGGCAGACTCCATGATGATGGTAGTTGCACTTGCTGCAGTGTGGGAGGTTTCCTAAGTATGGTGTGGTCGGTGTTGGGATAGCAGGGCTGATGGGGGTATTGACTGCCCCAGCTTGTTGCCATTCTGTAGCTCCTTGAGTTGAACAACTCCCTTTCTTGTTCTCGAACTTTCGTTTCAGAATATTAGGTTTGAGGTTCGGAGTGTCTTTACAAACAGGCACTCATTGTTGTACTTGGTTAACACCGTGATTGGGGTCGTCGATAACATTTCCACTAACATTTGTGTTGTTAGCATTTAGGCGAGTCATGACAGCTGCTACGACAGCTGTGACCGCAGCTTGAAAAGTAGCCAAATCTATCTGAAGAGTTGGTGCTTTGCCAGCGGTTTGGTTACGTTTCTTCGGAGGCATGATTCTGTTATATGATAAGAAAATGAGTTTGTGAGCGATTATGGTTGGCTCTAGATGTATTCCGATCATTCATGCGAATGTAAGTTATTCATTTTGTTATACTGTTCTCGATGGTTCGATCTACATCCCTATGATGCAGTCCTGGTAAAAGAGTAGAATGAAGTTTCTAGAATGGTTATCAGACGAGTGTCATCCGAACGAAGTTATCTTTGGTTGGTGGATACTATGATTCAGTTTTCGAAAAGATTTGAACGTAATTCATAATAGAGTCTAAAATAAATTGACTTATGAATTTGAGAAGTAATCACCCTTGATTGAGGTTTCGTGATCCGAATTATTGTTATTAGCCAATACAGGAAAAGACGATAAGGTCGAAACCTAATGTGAGTAATGTATTCATTAACTCACTAGGTTGCATTATTTATTAGTTATTATTGTGACGAAAAGACACTCAAACACTTCGCGTGTAACACGCGTGGTCGTCTTCCGTTCTATTCTGGGTGATAATGATTTGTTCTCTCCTGATATTTATAGGGTGTTCTTCTCCTTCGTAGGTATATTGAATTTACGTGCCGTCTTACTTCTGATTCTTACACCGATCTCCATTACTTCATAACGAAGAGTTTGAATCCCGGGGGTTCATGCGAACTTTTCCTCGGTGTTTTTAACAAGGTAACGACAAATTGTGGTTTCTGTAGTTTCCTCTTGGTTGCGAGTACAGGCGGTGTTAATTTCAGACGCATCATCTATCAACTAAGTGTGTGAAGATGGAGATAATGATAAGAATTTCAAGAGTGAGAATAATGAAAGTGATCCGTGAACTCAATCACCATAGTTTAACCATTAAATAAGAGTGTGATTTTGGTAGAGTTCTAACAATAGAAGGATGAAAGTATTTGGACAAAGATTTCCCTAGGAGATTAGACGTTCGCCGATGTCATTGGTAGCAAAGATGTGATAAGTTCGGGAAAAATTGACCTTGGAGTAGGACTCACATTACACCAGAATCGAGAAAATTTTGACAGTACATAGACCTAACCGACTGAAAGTTCAAGGTCTTAACATAAGCATGAAATTTATACTAGAGTCTATGCATAGACCTAATTTATATCCAAAAGAGAGAATATAGTAGACTCTACTTGCGGCGAGAATCGCCCGAATGAGTCCTTGATTCTGCCAGATGATGCTCCATGTCCAACATGCGTCTTTCAAACGTTGCCCGATGCCCTCGAAGTTCCCTAACTTTAGATTGGGTTGTAGTTAGTTCTCTCCGCAGGGTCATATTCTGGTTCATGGTTCTTCTATGAGCAGTCTCCAGATGGCGAATGTGAACTGTATTGACTCCTGCATCGGCATCAACCTCCATGACCCGGATGATGCCTGTCCTTCCCTATTCCTCATTACGAGCGACCCTGCGAACCAGAACAGGTAGGATTCTGTCTGCTGAGCCTCCCTCGCTCAGATTGTAGAAGCTTCGGTCTCCGTTGTAGGGTAAGGGTTGACCTTGCTCGTGACTCCATCTGTTCAAGTCTGCTGCCCACAGGGGTGTGGGTCCTTGAAAGTTTTGACGAGGGTTAGGGTTCTGAGCAACTGGAGGTGGATTATAAGCTTCGGATCCGGAACCGTTGTCTTCGGGAAAGTCTTCAGCAAAATCATCGTCTAGGGGAAATTGCGGCTCATCTTTTGGTTCGGCACCGAGCCAACCAGCATTCTCTTGATTAGGATAGTACGGATCTCTAGGAGGATGGAATCCAGCCATTTTTATCTAAGCGAGAATAGGGATAAGAGAAATATAAATATAACTTAAGGGTAAGAAGGTAGTTTTTGTGATAAGACCTACACCGGGTCCTCCTATAATTACCTAGTGTATACAAATCACATACAATCAAGACTCAATAGGCCGTTAGATAAGTAGCTTCACCTTAAGTCCACATCCAAACAAGGAAAAGGGCCTAAAGCGAAATCATAAATCCTAAGCCTATAAAATTCCAATCATGTGTAACTTTAAAGTATGCACTTTGCAATTATAGACCTGCCAGTAAAGGTTTTTAGTTTTTTTTTTTTTTTTAATAAGATTCTATTTATTTGACGATTCCTAGTTCTAACTAAATATCGAGGTTTGCACGATTATTATGGTTTTTATAGTACTATGAAATACTCCTATAGTATTTTAAATTCGTAAGTTTGATTCTAGTATTTTCTTTGGTAAGTTTTTGACTTGTTACTCACTATGACCATTCCTCGACATACGTTGGTCACATCCAAGATAAATATAGTTGATCAGGCTATATTTATTCTCGATCTGATTAAATACTCTGAGGCCTAATCGTAGTGTTCAACTTGTCTTAATACTTTCGTATAGTTTTGACTATGATACTAGACCGATGCATGCATGTACTTATACTTTTATAAAACTAGCATTTTAATTTATTAAAAGTATAGTTTGTGGTTCGATATACTTAGTTCACTATAAACAATGCTCTGATACCAATCTGTCACACCCCCAAACCAGAATGGCGGAAACATTCGGGGGCGGATGACTTCACGTAGTATCATAACAGTTGAATATTCGTAAAGAAAGTAAACACAACCATCATAAATATAATAAAAAGTTACCTTGTTGCATATAATACATGTTTCAAAAGGTTATTACAAATATGATGATTTAAAATGTTTTGATAACAGACGCCTTAGCGTCTCTTCTCCAAAAGCTGATGGTTACCTGTATTACTGATTCCCTAAGAAATACAAGTAGTTTTGAAAAAGTGTCAACAATTAAGTTGGTGAGTTCATAAGCGTTTTTGTTATGAAGGTTGTATGTCTTTTGGTAAAAATAACTGAACGTGTTTCCAGAAAATCCAATATTTTCCATGTATGTGTGGTAGTTTGAAAAAAAGTTCCAAAAACTGGAGTGCAATAGTATCTTTTATGCTAAAATGGTGACAGTAGATATTTTGCATATATAATGTAATTACTGAATCCATTTAAGGGTCTCGTAAATCAAGTACATTTTGATACACCATGTGAGTTTTATAACCATGCTATTGCCCCAGACCGCCTGTAACAATGTTCTTCAGGCGTTGCAGTGTTATGGCATTTGTCACCCCAGACCTGCCGGTCTAACTGTAGCTAACAGTTTAGGTGCGGGATTGTAAATCCCGTATAGATCTATACACAAGTATCACGCTCTCCCTCCAAGAGATTATGGTTTATAATACAGGACTTGAAATGCATACTCGAAAGTACGTTGAAGATGAGTGTCTCACAAAACATAGTATCAAAAGATTTACGAAAAGGAAACTCTATATTTCATGTAGATGAAAGTATTTCATTTTTACAGTGTTTATGTAAAGATGTAATGAATAACTCGTAAACTATACCCATTATAGTTATTCGAAATCGTGTTCCATTTGATAACATAAACTTGGTGTAATATCAACTTTGCATGTGAAGTGTAACATTAGTATTAATGTTGTTTAACATCCCTAACAAAAATCTAGATAAAGTATTTGAAAACATTTCTAACGACGTGTATTCTGAGTATGAGTTTATCTCGTGTTTCACTTGTATTCCCCCCCCCCCCTAAAACATGAAAAAGACGTGAAAATGTAGGGGTATGAACTCACCTGGAAAGTGTGGTGATTTGAAGAAAACGAGTTTTTCTCGGGCAGCACTTCGACCGGGAAGTGGTAAGTTTCTCGGGATTCTCGGCGCTTCAGACCTTCGTCGGGGCTTGGATATGTAACCGGGGTGTCGGGGTCGTCTCGGGGTGCTAAATGTGGAGTAGAACTGAGACAGAAAAGGGAAATGAGCAATGAGAGTCGGAACCCTCGCATGCTATTTATAGGGTGAATTCTCAGGATTCACGTCGTGAGCATGGGATGGCTCACGTCGTGAGTTTGGCCCGTAGACACGACGACTGGTGGTCTAGCTCTGGCACACATCAGTCATAGACTCACGTCGTGAGTCTCTCTTGCTCATGTCGTGAGTTTCGGATAAGGTTGGTGTGCGTGCCTCGAACTTCAGAAATTCATATCTCTCGCATACGAGCTCCGATTTTGATGTTCTTTATATCCACACGTAGGTGAGAATATACTCTACGACTTTCATTTAGACTCTATCGGCTAATTTTGATTTGAATTTTTAATATTATATTTTAAGTAGGCCGGGACAGGATAATTCTGTTAAAAATCCATAACTTCTTCATCCGATGTCCGTTTTCGTCTGTCTTTTCACCGTTGTACTACTATTGTCGAGACCTTCAATTCTCATTTAGGTTGCGTCGGCAAAAAATCGCTCGATCTTTATTTCGAGTTTTTAGCTGTCTACTGCTGTTCTGAAACTTTAGAAAAATCATAACCTCCTCATACGAAGTCAGATTTGGGTGTTCTTTTTATGTATTCTCATGGTTTAACGTAATCTACGACTTTCGTTTAGATACCTAAGGCTAAAAAGTATTTTATTGAAGTTTCACTTTTACGCTTAATGGTGTTTTACCGGTTGTGTCGCGGATTTTCGATTGGTCATAACTTCTTCGTTATAACTCGTATTTGGGTGTTCTTTATATATTTGGAAACCTTGACAATATATCTAACATTTTATGCAACCCAAATGAGACTTTAGAACACTTCATTTTTGACGCCATTTTATTACATAAAAAATAGTTTAATATTATCTGACTTTTTGAACATTACATTGACTTGAAATATCGGGTTGTCACAAAATCTGGCTTCGCGTGAAGAAGTTATGATAAACCGAGCACTATAAAATCTTTATAAAAAGAGGAATTTAAAATAGGCTTAGAACTAGCTATTGTAATCTATTAGAAAGTTGTAGTATTCGGAATTACCTACGTGTGGATATAAAGAACGTCAAAAACGGAGTTCGTATGCAAAAGTTATGGCCTTCTGAAGATTTCGCTGTTAGAAACCCTAATTTGACTAAACTCACGACGTGAGCACAGAAGCTCACGACGTGAGGAGTCAAACCGCCATATTTCGGATCTAGAAGGTGTGACGAGGCTGCGAGGGGATAAGATCGAAACTCACGACGTGAACATTGATATTTCACGACGTGAGGAGTCATTTTGCCACTTTCGGAAGCTAGAAGACGGATGACAAGTCTACGGATGAAAATAAGTTTTTCACGTCGTGAGGGCCAAAAATCTTACTATAAATAGCAAGATCGACCCCAGCCATTCTTACACCTGAACTTCTTTCTCCTGTCTCATTTGCTGAAGCCCTCTTGCATCCCGAACCCCGACGACCTCGTACGCAGACTGTTTCTGCTTAGATTACATAAAATCACGCTACTAAGGTGAGTTTCACGGCCCCACTTTCTAATATTTCGGAGGAAAACGCATGCTAAATATTATATATACGTTATTATTATGTCTATATGATAGTATATTAGTATCAACGTAGATAGTTATAATAACCGGGATATAGTTATTTCGTATTTGAAAGTATACAACTATCATAAAGTTGTTAGCATGTTATTGTTATAGTAGTATACTAATGTAGATCTTGAGTTACACTTAGGATTCTATATATATTTTGTGTGCGATATAGTTCCAAAGTTATACTCGGAAGTTCTATATGTTAATTGATAAGTATGTTGTTATTGTTGGTTTTATGTCAAGATAAAACCTGGTTTTAATTCTAATTATAGCTGTTGTACTGCCTAAGTATTATAAATATTAGGAGTAATGTTAAAAGCATAGTCTAATATCTTAGGGTTTTAGACACGAATATGATTTTACTACTAGAACTAACGAAACTCGACAAGTCTACATGAGCTATTGTATTCATCAACTAAGATTGGAAATCTTAGGGAAAATCCTCTGACCTGTAACCGTTAATCCCGTGTGAGCGAGGAAGTCGTGTATGAATAACATACGGGTTGACAAACCCACTCGTCGTTGCTAGCTACAACAAAACCATGTGCGAGTGACGAACTGTCCTTTTGTTTGTTTATTGTTCCGACGTTGATGAAGCGTGTGGAAGTTATCTCAAGATGCGAAACTTGTAGCATCAAGCAGAGGTTTGAAACTAGTCATATAGCCGCGGTTACGGACTCATGGTAGCAAATTGTTAGAAGCATTATACTTTGTCGTTATACAAGTATTAATGTTAAGTATAAGTTTCCCAAACACTTATACTCTAGGTACAAGAAACTGGTAGGTATACTACTTGTATATTAAGTAGATAATTATACCTAACACACATACTCGTATAGAATTGAAATAGATTTATACGTAGCGGTTTTACTCGTATAGAATTGAAATAGATTTATACGTAGCGGTTTTACTCGTATAGAAATGAAATAAGATTTATACGTAGCAACTTTCGTTTGTATGGAATTACAAACACTTATATTCGTAGTATATGAGACTTATAGGTAAACTACTTATTTGGTAAGTAAACTTTTATACCTAGGATATATATGCTAAATGTTGGAGAGTCAAAATGATACTTTCAAAACTATACTTTTGAACTTGGAAAATGTATTATTTTTATATGGAGTCAAAACCTGTGGACTCACCAACTTTATGTTGACGTATTTTAAAATGCATGTGTTTTCAGGAAGTTGATAACTATGATACGAGAAATGACGTTACACCGCCCGGTGTTTCTGCCGACGGCCGGGGTGTGACAGCAATCGAAGAAAAGCCATGGATAAATCTTCGATAATATCCAGCTAATCCTAAAAAGCTTCGAATCTCCGTAGGACTTTTTGGTTGTTCCCACTTCATTACATCTTCAATCTTTGCTGGGTCAACCATTATTCCTTCTTGGTTAACCACATGACCTAAAAATTGGACTTCTTGAATCCAAAATTCACATTTGGAGAACTTTGCATACAACTTCTCCTTTTTCAGAACTTCTAGCACTTCACGCAGATGCTTCTCATGCTCCTGCTTGCTTTTCGAATAGATCAAGATATCATCTATGAATACTATCACGGATTTATCAAGGTATGGTTTACAAACCCTTTTCATCAAATCCATGAAAGCTGCTGGGGCATTGGTTAATCCGAACGACATAACCAAAAATTCATAGTGTCCATATCTTGTTCTGAACGCAGTCTTCTCGATATCCTGCTCCCTCACCTTTAGTTGATGGTACCCCGACCTAAGATCAATCTTCGAGAAATAGCTCGAACCTTGCAACTGGTCGAACAGGTCATCGATCCCAGGCAACGGGTACTTGTTCTTTATCGTCGCTTTATTCAGCTCTCTGTAATCGATGCACATTCTCATGCTCCCGTCTTTCTTCTTTACAAATAACACAGGGGCTCCCCAGGGTGATGAACTAGGTCGAATGAAACCTTTGTCCAATAACTCCTGAAGTTGTGTCATAAGTTCTTTCATCTCTGTTGGTGCTAATCGATATGGTGCTTTTGCTATCGGCGTCGTTCCTGGTAACAAGTCGATACGAAATTCTACTTGTCGATCAGGGGGCAATCCGGGAAGATCTTCGGGAAAGACTTCCGGATAATCACACACCACCGTAACATTCTGATGGGTTTTGAGCACTCTAACACTCCTAAGTTTACATGCAACCCTAAATACTTTGGATCTATGTTTTCTCTATTATACATGCAATTATGAACTCTCCAAGGTATTACCCTATCTAGCATACAATACTTGATACTTGGGTAATCAAATGGATAGAATACATACCTTTGTTTGATGTAGCTTGTCTCCATGAAGCTTGAGTGCCTAGTGCCCCAAGTGTGACACCTCAAATGGTTCACACAACACCAAATGCACATGGAATGACTTGAGAGAAAAATGGAACACTCCTTGAAATCATCTAGCCCTCATATTCACACATTAGTGCACGATTTCTTGAGCCATGGGATTCTTTTATATGGTGGCTATTAGGGTTACACCATGTAACTCATAACTTTACCCATTCCTTATGCTCCATGGATTTTAACCTCCATGGAGTATCCATGGGTCACCCCATGGACTTAGTCCGACATAAGGAATCTTGGATCACAAGCCCACATATATAAGAATGAATGATTTACACAATCAACCCATATATTTAATTAGTCTCCTTTTGATCACTTAATTAATTCCAAATTAATTCTTGATCAATACTAATTAAATAACCTTATTAATATATTAGAACTTATAATATATTAACCAACCTTAAGTGTTATTTCTCTCATTATAGTCTATCCAAATGCATGATGCCATGCAACCCAAATAGACCATGCCGGGTCGGGTCAAGTCTTACCAATTATAGTTATGGACTTAGACATTAATCCAACAGTCTCCCACTTGGATAAGTCTAAAACTATTCTTGCGTATGACTTCAAGAACCGACTGGCAATCGTAGCTCTCAAAAGCTTCCGTCGAACTCTGACCTTGCCGATGATCTCTGACCTTTGTCAATGTCTTGTCCATTAGATAAGGGATCATATATTCCTCCATTCTAGATATCATATGGACTGAGACATGGATTATCAATCATTCTCTCTGTCCATTTGTTGTTTCCCGATTTCCGATTCATGATGACTGACTGATTGAACAAATCAAATCAGTCCTGGCTTGGCCAAGCACTCACATGTATCATCTTTAAATCATCGAGGGGCCCACAGATATCGCTTTTATCCCGAAGGTAAAAGGAATGGATAAACATCGACTCATATGGCTTGTTCTACTACTTTTTGAATCATACACAAAGGCACGTTTTATAACATCGAGTTACCAATGCGTTTTCGTGCAATCAATGTATAACCAACTCATAGTAACAACTCATATCTCTAGGTTTGAAGAATATAAGATATTATCGTCTCATGATCACTCGTGATAAAATCCATGAAGTGATTCAAATGAGCGTGGGTTGAATCCAATACTCAGAACTTATGAGCACTCATGAGTGTTGTAGCACTACTTTGTCCACCAACTTGGACCTCTACAAACCAACCCATGACAGTCTTGATTCATATCTACTTCCAACATATGACCAGACTGTGGATGGTTTGAATAACTTAATCATTCAGGAAGAGCGACTTAGTTATTCTGGAAGTCAAAACATGAAAAGTGAAACACAAGAATAAATGAATCAAATATGGTATCAAACCCTACGAATATAAATAACCACTTTTATTTATCACCATACTGATTACTCATTATTCATTGTTTCGGTTTTATCAACTTTATACTTGAATTAAAAACACTAGTTGTCCCATGCTCCAAGCATGTACACTATGTTTTTCTTAAACAATAGCTTTGCCATACACCAAGTATGCACTCTATGTTTGTCTATGATCCTTACTTTGTGAAATAAACCAATTGAACATAATTTCAATGATTCTAATTTCACACTCCCAAATCCTTATCGAAAAATGTGAGAATTTCAAATTCCTATCATTTATCGAAATCTGTTTAGATTTTAAACTTATATGCACTGACCCTCCTGTAATGAATATGTACAAAGTCACAAAGACTTGTCAACAGTCATTATAAGGTATTCCAATGGAGATCAACTCCATGGAAACTAAGTCTCATATTCAAAGTACATTGCTTTGGACATGCTTCTTGCATTAAGTTTTCTAATCTTACACAGATAACTTCCACCTGTGGAGACAACTCCATATTCTCATTTTGACTATCACTTCTGAATAAGAGATGCCTCTTTTCAAAATATGTCAATATGGTCCTTCCAAAATTAGCACTATACTTCCAACTGTCCCTGAGCAACCAATCTTTGGTAAACCTTAGATTTTCCTCGACAATTGCTTAATCATTTTAGTCATATCCAATTCTAGACCTTTTCCCTTCTTAATGCCTCTGGGCATTTGGAAAAATTTAGAAATGACAAATGTTATAGCACATGCAATCGATCCTGTACCCAAAGCAAATGGTACACGATTCATGATGTCTCACATAAAGACATGATTCTAGACTAGTCTTTTGCTACAATATTTTTATTTGCCATGTTTTCAAAATTTGACTATGAAGAGGGATGCCGTAATCATAATCGAATTTTGAGAACGCAATATATAGAATTTCCTTAAGTTGAACCAATCCAACATGAAATTCATATATATATTCTTGACTAAAGATGATTAAGGTCTCAATCTAAGCCTTTAGAACTGAAATGAAGTATATCCTCTCCCTTAATTATAGCAAAACAACTTTTTCAATCCCTGCAGCCTCACGAATTGAAACTTTTGTTTTCTATAATTAACATTGCTAACTTGCAACACTAACAATAATTATCATGCTCCCACTAACATGATGATTATTAGCATAACACTTATGCTCCCACTAGCTTTGACATGTACTCAGAAATCGGCTGGACTTCTAGAAATCAATACTTTATTGACTTCCTTACCAAAGTTCAGATTTCTGATACGAGATGCTTTGATAAAACTTTATCAAAATCATACACCTTTCCTTAGATAGCATGCATGTGTGTCTAAACAATTTCAGAACTATGAAAGGGATCTCGTAATCATAGTCTCAATTGTTTAGACCTTTTGCCATCTGCTTCAAATCTACTTGGTGGAAGTGTTTCCTCACCATCATTTTCATGAATCGGAGAGAAACCTTATGACCCTTAGATTTTATGGTGTATGTGTTCTTATCCATGTGAATCGTCAAAACCATAGTCACAAGACAAGGATAATGACAAATCTAAACTCATATGGACTGAACTTATGCAATCTTAACTTCTTGCCACCTGGCAGTATATGGCCTGCCATTGCTTCCAAGTTGTTATGCAACCAATTGAGAACTTTCAGAACTCTTATGCAAAGCCAACTTTAACTAGAATGGGCACAGAATATGTCAACATGATAGGTTATAAACCTCAAGTCATGTGCTAATGAAGAACCTCAGGTTTTATTCTTGATTAGTTCTTGAAATTCTTTTTAGGATCTTTAAGACTCCCACTATCCTCTTCACATATAAGACTATCTTGCCAAATATTCAAGAGATAGTGCGGATTCTTTATCAAGACAAACACTTCACACAATTGGCCTTAGTTGGTCTTTGTTTTATCCAAAACATCACAACTTACCAATTTCAAATGTACAAGAGTAGGACACTTTTATTCTTACATTTGACAAGTGTTTTAAACCTTTCTTTAAGATATGTCACTCAAGTTACAATCTTGGAGTATGACTCTAAGAATTGTTTTGGAACGAAGTATGACTCATCTTCCTGATCTAACCATTTCAACAATTCATGACTCCTCTTCTTAGTCATAAGAATGCACTAAGATGACCTTTAGAGGACTAATTATGATATGATTTCTAAATCATTAAGACGATCACAAACATGATACTAAAGTACTCTCCCATCTTTTCAGATTTGAGAAACTTTTATCTTTTTGCCTAATTTGATTCTTCCCATTCGTTCTGCCATACATTGAGACTTTTCCAATGTTTCAGAATTATACTTAAACTTGTAAGTATAACCATATTTACTAAAATTTAGTAAATCAAATAGTCTTAACGAGCTTTGTGGTGGACATGACCAGTGCACAAGAATGTGTACTCGATCCCTTTAGTCCTTCACTTGACTCACACATCCATGTGAACAAGTAATTAGTCTTGATTTTCCAATGCTTGAAAGTTCTCATTCATCATACTATTCAACTTGCATGATTCCAAGTTTCGGTCCAATTGAAACTTGGGTGATGAGAAACTTTCCTGATTTGGTAAAATAGACACTACCACAAATGAAAGAATCAAATCCATTTTCCAATATTGCTGTCAGTGGAATCATATAAGCAACAATTTTCCACAAATTCCATTGTAAGGATACTTCAAATAAATAAAATTAAACAATTTTCTTTTATTTTAAAACTTTGTGGAAAAACTTATCCTTACAATCCACATGGAAAATTGTTGTTATCTATTCCTTAGCAATATATCATAACTTCTTAAGCAACTGCTCAAAATTCTGATGCGATCGAAATCCACCTTCGCGATCAGAATCAGCATATACTTCCTTTAAGATTTCTCTCTATTCTTTGATTCTTAACACATCAACATGTGACCTAGTCACATCATGTAATGAGGATCTCAGAATAGAACTTAACATAGTTAGATAATGGGCTCTACCTGATGTAGAGTCAAACTTATTGACTTTAACATCCTTAGGTAAATTTGGCAGCTTTGCAATCAACGCCCCTTCCTTTGGCAAAATAAACATATGGACCCTTTGGTAATGGGACTATCTCAGACTTAGCCTTTCTCTTTACCATTTGGTCAACCGGGTTGACTATGGCCAATCCCTTTCCATTGGGAAGAGAATACTTTTTCTGGATTTTCAGTGTCACCATTGTCACTGTCCATAAAGTTTTTGGGAAGTTGATCTTCTAATAAAATTTGCTTTACTATCGTTCCAAATCATTGCTGATTCAGCAGCACCAAGCAAATAATATATTAACCAACCTTAAGTGTTATTTCTCTCATTATAGTCTATCCAAATACATGATGCCATGCAACCCAAATGGATCATGTCGGGTCGGGTCAAGTCTTACCAATTATAGTTATGGACTTAGACATTAATCCAACACATTCTGCACCTCCTTCTTTTCCTTCTTAGCATCGATCACGAATGCTAGATATGATGTACATCCCTTGGCCAAACACTTTCTAGCTTTCATTAGGGAAATGATTCCAGAGTTTACTCTACGTTTGTCTCCGTACACCATAAATGACTCTTTCCGTGGCGGGTTTACTTTTACTATCTTCTTCCTACACAATATTTCTGCATCATTGGAGCGAAGCCAATCCATTCCTAAAACTATGTCGAATCCATTTAACTCGATAGGCAATAATTCCTCGTGGAACTTATTCCCATCTAAGTCAATGAGGATATTTTTCATACGATAGCTAACAGGTACAAACTTGCCACTAGCAATCTCGACTATTATAGCATTAACTAGTCTATCTACAGGCAAAGCTAGTTTTCTACCAAATTCATGCGATATAAAGGAGTAATTGGCTCCAGAATCAAACAAAATTTGGGCAGGCAATTCGTTTACGAGAAAGGTACCTGAAGCGACATCAGATTCTTCTTTCGCAGCTTCGAGTGTCATCTGAAAGACTCTCGCCTTCGGCTTTGGTGGAAGATTGGGCTTTGCTGCATCCTTCTTCTTCGGGCAATCCCTCAAAATATGCCCTTCTTCATGGCACCCATGACAGACATTATTAGTGAAGGTGCATTTATTGGCATAATGCCCTGACTTTCCATATTTGTAACAAGTGAGTTCCACGCTGCACTTCCCAGCATGTTTCTTCTTGCACCTGTCACACCACTTGGCTTCAGCTCCTCCTCCGAATTTTCTCGAACCAGACTTCGAGAACTTGTTCTTTTTATTGGAACCTGAAGTTCCTTCAAACTTTCTCTTTTCGCCAACTTCAACCTTGCTGGCAGCTCTCCCCTTTATCATATCTTCAACAGACTTGGCAGCCCAAATAGCTGCCTCCAAAGTATGTTCCTGACGTACTGGCACCGCATACTCCCATGGAAGTCCCTTTTCGTACCTGTCAATTTTCGCCAGCTCATCTAGGACAATACGCAAAGCAATCCATTTTTTCTGTGAAGTTATTCGTATATTCGTCAACGGTCATACTCTCCTTCTTCAACGTTAGAAATTGGTTTTCTAACTCAAGTACGTTTTGGGCCGAGCAGTACTTGCGCTTAAAGTGCACCAAGAACTCTTCCCAAGTCATTTTCAGTGGCTCATTAGGGCTTAGGGTTTTCCCCAAAGTGTTCCACCAACGAGCATCACTACCCCTGAACTGACGCACTGCAAAGGTGGTTTGTAACTTGCCTTGGCAATCACAAGTCATGAAAGCCAACTCCATTTCTGAGATCTAGTCCATTACTCCGACAGGATCTTCTTTTCCAGTGAAGGTCGATGGTTTGCAAGTCATAAAGTCCTTATACTTGCACCCATTTCTCTCCACTCGATGGAACTGAAGGTTCATCCCTGTTGTTCAGCAACATTTGCCTCATTTCCTCCCTCTGTTCAGCCATCATGGTCTGAATCACAGCTCGTACTCCAGCCATGGTGATGGGTTCGGGTGCAGCTCCTACTATCGGCACCTGTTCCACCACTTGAGGTTGAGGTTGTTGGTTTCTGTTCGCATTTCCTGCTCCACTTCGAGTTCTTGCCATTACAATCTATATACCGAATAAGGCGAATTTAGGTCTTTATCCTTGTTAGACATGTCAATTCCCTTATCACTCCGAAACGTTTACATGTTAGTTCTAATCTCGTAATCATACGCTTAGAATCCTACACATATAAGGTTTCCAGATCCGGTCGGCAACATACCACAAATCCGAACAAATAATGGCATATATGACAACATATAACATTTAGCACATAAAGGCATTTTAGGCACCTTTCCTAAAATAAACTAGTGCTCGTGTCTTAAATATAGTAGACACTCATATCACAATCATCACTTAGCATTCTAAGTTTAACTCTAGAAATCCTACAATTTCTTAGTTCGCTTAAACTAATGCTCTGATACCAACTGTGACATCCCCTAATTTCTCGGCCAGAAAAGACCGATTTAATTTATGCTTTTTAAAATAAAATCAGAGAAATCTTTTCAAAAGATGTTGCGGAATAGGTCCCCAAAACAAAACACGATAAAAGTTTATCAAACCCTTTCTATAAGAAATGTATAGTTTCATTTCATATCAAAACCTCGGGATGTCATGTTCCGATACAGATCAAAAGCATAAACAAGACATTATAAGCCTTTCAACAGTTATTTACAACTACTGGCCTATAATCCAAAAATCTCTCATCATCCTCCGACTATGCTCGGGGTCCACTACCTGTAATCATAAAAAGCTGAGTGGGTCAGGCTTGGGAGCCTGGTGAGCATATAGGGTTTTTAACCCACAATAATAATAAACTTATTAAGTTCACTAATCAACAATAACCCTGATTACCCATTCCCGTTGTCCTCACTTTACGTCCCTAAACACCTATCACAAGGGACCTAACCTAAGGAATATCATCGGGTTGGACACTACTGCTAAGGGGTTTCCTCAGCCATACATGTCCTAAAGGCAACCATGAGGGGGATTGGAGTACTCCAGCAAACATTTAGTTCACCAACACCTACAAGTAGCGAACCTGCTAGTGTGCCACTGGACTGTCTAGAAAAGTCTGTGGTCATCATCTATACTCCGTTAGACGACTTCGCCAAGAACAACAACAACACCGACACCGAGGCCTCTCACCATTTTAACACACACCGACTATTTCGTCTACCCATGTTCTACCCAACATATTTGTAGATAAAATACATATACAGTTTAAAACTTGTATAAAACATCTGTTCAACAGTCACCTCAAATAAACAATTAATATATTTACACATAACACGTATTTTAAGGTAAATACTTCATATCTATGTGTAAAGTGAAAGTAACTACACACTCACTTGATTTGATGATAATCGGGCAGCAATTCGTTTCCTAAAACGTTCGTTTCTAATAAAACCGAGAGTTTTATTTAGAAACCGGGCTATGCGAAGGTCGGGGTTCGAAACCGAAAAGATAAATTTTCCTGGCTTCTCGGGCACTTCGTGGCGTATTCCGTGGCTTATAATCGATACCGGGGCTTTGGGGGAAGTTAGAATGAAAGAAATATGAGTTTAGGGGCTAAAATTGACACTTTTCCAAAATATACCCGGGAGGTCTCGCACCCTCCTATTTATAGGAGCCGAAGCTCCTGATCCGACGGTTGACAAGCCTCCAGGTGGCGCAGATACGAGGGCTCGCAGCACCTGCTTGTACATGGGCTCGCACGTGGCTGCGCATGCGAAGTGGCTGCTGGCAGCTCCTGATTGGACCGAGGCCTAGTGGTCCGAGGTAGAGGGTTCGTGGCATACTGCGAGGGTTCGGTCACGTGTTAAAGGGCACGCGTCGCACTTCTACTGGACCGCTTCGGATCAGCTCACGAGATCGGATGACTCAGCAGCTCGGACACGTGGCTCGCATGACTCACCAATTTCGGACACGTGGCACGTTCTTAGCGAAGGTGACGTGGCCGAAGCCACATATGCGAAATTTCTCGGTTTCGCGCCAAAACTTCTCAAATCCATAACTTTCGCATACGAGCTCCGTTTTTGACGTTCTTTATATGCACGCGTAGGTAAAATTACGCTCTATAACTTTCGTATAGACTTTGTCGGCTAATTTTGATTTAATTTTTATATTATTATTTTTAACAGACCGGGACACGAAATCCGTTAAAAATTCATAACTTCTTCATCCGACGTCCGTTTTCGTCAAACTTTTTACCTTCGATTCTTGTTTAGGTCGTGTCGGCTAAAAATCACTCGATCTAAAATTCGAGTTTTTAGCTGTCTACTGCTAAGTTGAAACTTCAAAAAATCATAACTTCCACATACGAACTCAGATTTGGGTTTTCTTTTTATACCTACTCTCGGTTTAACGAACACTAGGAGTTTCGTTTAGATCACTAAGGCTAAAAAGTAGTTTATCAAAAACTCACTTTTTACGACATTCAGCACCGAGCCGGTTTTGTCGTGAAACTTCGACAGGTCATAACTTCTTCGTTATAACTCGGATTTCGGCATTCTTTATATATCTGTAATCCTTGTCACGACCACTACAACTTTCTTAATAGATATCGGCTTTATCTAAAATTTATTTTTGACGCTCATTTTTATTCTTAATTATTTAACTCCTAGTAATTAAGCATAAAACACATAATATTCACATAATTCCTTTTCATTTCTTCAAAATGAGTTACAAAGGTTAACCTAGACTATCACCTCAATATTAATGCCTAGGCTAGAAACACGAGTGTTACATTATGTAGGGATATGTGATATAGATAGCTATATAGCTAATGATATGCGGTAGAGATAGCTTTTATAGCTTATATTATATGTGGCATGTGATAGAGATAGCTTGTATAGCTAATATGGTATGTGATATGTGGTAAAGATAGCTTGTATAGCTAATATGATATGTGGTACATGGTAGAGATAGCTTTAACAGCTAATGTGATTTATTATATGTGTTAGAGATAGCTTTTATAGCTAATATGATATGTGTTATGTGGATTGTGTGTGTATGCTCTGGGGGACTCACTAAGCTTCGTGCTTACGTTTTACAGTTTTGGTTTCAGGTATCATCGATTTGGAAATGAAGGGCTCGGATTGATCGTAGTGCACACACCTATGATTTCCGCAATGAATAATTTTGGGATGAACGTTGATAAATGTTTTACTTAAGGATGATTTGAAATGTTTGAAATAAATGGTATCAATGTTTTAGCTATATTAAAAATGAAATTTTTACGCTTGATTTTTGTGTCGTTACAAGTTGGTATCAGATCCTTGGTCTGAGGGATTAGAACATACTTTCAGGTGTGTCTGAACTCAAATTGAGGATCTGTAAATTTTCAAAAAGAAAAATGTTTTCAAGGAAAACGTTTTCTAAGAGAAGAACGGGTGTGGTGCATGCAATTAGCCGATCTCAAGTAAGTTTCCCCAGAATACCCATATATGTTATCTGTTATGACTTGGTTTTTGGTTCTCAGAATCGCATGCTAGTTAGGGCAAGGGAAGATTGCTTTATATGTTGTATGAGTTGGTAGACTTGAGGATGGATTGGCTTGATATGTGATGTTTGTAGCTTTGGAGATACTATATGCCATGTTGTAATAAGAATGACTATTGGTATTGGTAACTGCTAAGTGTATGTTTTGAAAATTCTATACAGTTAGGATCGTATAGCCTTAGAATAACTGATTTGGACTTATTTCCTGTGGTCTTAGGGTAGAGTCTATTATTCGACAGTCTATTAGATCCTATTATGTGTATAATTTGCATGCATAAGGCAGCCGACATTGAGGATGGATGGATGCAGATAACACGATTTATCGTATGTGGGTTGAATGTTCCATGATAGTCCGTTCGATCGGAGTGCTACTGCACGAATGTTGCTTGCTTTGTGCTTTATGGAACTCTTGAGTGATGGGAGTCAACGACTAAGTGGATATGACGATATCCAGGGGGTGGATGACTAGAATCATGGGGAGTTCTTTCGCAGCTGATGGCAGGGTGAGGTTGGGAAGCTAGGAGAGCCTAGGATATGCTCCAGTGAGCTAGTGGGGTGGTTCAATGAAGTTGGGAACCTAGGGGGAGCCTAGGAGTTGCTTTGGTGGGTATTGTGTTGCTGCTTTGCGGATGTTTGGTGCACCAGTGGAGTAGATAACTTAGATGATTTGGGAGGATTGTTGCGGAAAGTATGGATAGGTGTGGAAGGTAGTATGGGCCCGTACTACTAAAAGCACATGATCCGTACTCGGATCAGTAAGAGTATTGGAGACTCTAAGAAGCTTATGGGAAGGAGAGTTCTTGGTTAAGATCTGATAGTAGTTGCCGTGCAAAATGCAGATGAGCACGCAAGGGAAGGACCAGGGTTTGGTCCCGGCTCCAGTGATGAGCCAGTTAGGAAAAGGACTGCCAGGATTCCGAGTTCACCTTGGATCTCTTGTATCAGGCGGCAAGGATTGATTGTGTGATTTATTGTGCTTTAGGATTTGAAACTATGTCTTGGGAATAGTTGTAGCCGGGTTAGAGCTGAGGTTGCTCCAACTACGTTAGTTCAGCCGTTGACGATTGAGTTGGTGAGTGTGTCAGGGTGCGAGACCCTGAATGATATGTTTCCCAGAGCCGAGGATAGAAGATTCATTAGGAGTACCTCAATAAGAGAGGTTCAGTTCAGGTTAAATTAGTGGAGGATCTCGCGCGGAGACCCAAGAGTTCGGATCAGCCTTTGAGAGGCCAACAAGACGGATTCAGTGCAACGCTTGTGGAAACTGCACGACGAAGTTTCGTTCCAAGGGTTTGGATTGTCATTGGGATCAGAATGAAGTGTTACATCATGTTCTCAGGGTGGTCGAGGTAACACAGGAGGTGGTTATCAGGATTCCTTCAGATGTTGGTGGATATGCTATCTTCTGCCACTTCAGGTGGATTTCGAGAATTTGCATCACTTTGGAATTATGATAAGTTGGATCTCGGATCGGTTCTTTGTTATAGTCTGAGTGAGTAAGGGTTTTCAGATGCCAGTCAGCATGCCGAGGAATCTTCAGACGGACGTATCTCGCAAAGTGGGTTCCACGTATATCGCGATTGCTTCGAGTCGTTGTCGGAATCTGTTCAGTGATCTGGGTTGCTACAGGTGTAGCAGGTTTGGCCACTTCATCAGGGATTGCTCATAGGGGGTAAGTTCGTTTTATTTTCATTGTGATCAGGTAGGTAACTAGGAGGTCGACTATCTGACGATTAGGGAGGAGCAGTGAGTGCACCTGCTCCAGTCATTTTCGGGGTTGGTTCTGATGGGTTTTGAGCATTCTAACACTTCCTAAGTGTATATGCAACCCTAATAACCTTGAATCTATGTTTTCTCTATATACATGCAAATTTCTTTTTCAAGGTTATTTCCTAACTAGCATGGCATGGGGATTACATAAAACATAAAAACTAGTAGAAATACATACCTTGTTGTTGCTTGGATTCCTTCAAGACTTTGTGAGCCTAGCACCCCAAATGTTGTGCCTCAAATGCTTCACACAACACCACAAGACTTGGAATAACTTGAGAGAATACTTCTAGCACTCAAAATAGGTTATGCCCTCTCTAGTAACACTAGGTCCACTAGGTCTACTAGGTCACCATTTTGCTAGCCATAGGGTTTCTTTTATAGTGTTGTCCCAATTAGGGTTTACACATGAATGCCCTTAATTGTCATGACTCTTGATTTCCCATGACCCATGGATTTGTAACTCCCATGGACTATCCATGGAGCTCCATTTGGTTACATCCATAACCCATAAACCATGGATCATTAATCCACCATAAAAGAATTGATGATTGTCATAATCAACCCTATATATTTAATTAGTCTCACTTTGATCACCAAATTAATCCTAGATTAATACTTGATCAATACTAATTAAATAATACTATTATTAATATATTAGAACTTATAATATATTAATAATCATAAGTGCCTTATTCTCTCATTTAGTCTATCCAAGTATTGCAATGCCATGCAACCCAAATGGACCATGCCGGGTCGGGTCAAGTACATACCAAATAAAGTTATGGACTTAGACACTATATCCAACAGTCTCCCACTTGGATAAGTCTAATAACTATATTTGCAAATATGACTTCAAAATCCGACTAGCAATCGTAGCTCTCTCAAAGTCTCTCGGAACTGAGATGATGATGATACGCCATTTAAGATAAGTGATCATATAATCCTCTGTTCTCATGATATCAGTCTGACAAACACATGGAACATGGTCTTACTTATTGTCCAGCATTTGTTTCTCGATCTCTGATTTGTTTCGACATAGAACTAAATTGAACACATCAATTAGGTTCTGACCGGGCCCGGTACATAGGTCAAAACCAAATCATCGAGGGGCCCAGATATCGCTTCTATTTCTAGAAGGAACAGATAAACTTCGACTGATATGCTTGTACTAACTACTTGTTGAATTATTCACAAAGGCACGTTTTATAACATCGAGTTACCAATGCGTTTTCGTACAATCAATGAATAACCAACTCATAGTCAACAACTCATATCTCTAGGTTTGAAGATTTATATGATATTACCGTCTCACGATCACTCGAGATAAATTCCATGAAGTGATGCAAGTGAGCGTGGGTTGGATCCAATACTCAGCCCTTATGAGTACTCATGAATGTTGTAGCAACCATTGCATTGTCCAAAGCACTTTCAGACAAATCATACAAGCCAAATTCATGACAGTCTTAAATCAATACTTACTTCCAAAGTTTGACTGACTGTGGATGGTTTGAATAATAACATAATTATTCTGGAAGTAAAAACATGCAAAATTGAAACATAGTAAACAATCAACACAAGATAGTAACACCTTACTCATAAATAAATAACAACTTTTATCTATCATCAAATGTCAATTACATTTTACAAGTTTCAGGAATCTAATTATTGAAACTAATATCATCCCTCAGCCCAATGCGCCTCGCATGCTGTAAATGCTTAACCCTGCTCAGTCCCTTAGTGAGGGGATCTGCCAGGTTCTCATTTGATGATACCCTCTTAGCCACGAGGAGTCCTTCTCTTATTCGATGTCTGATGAAATGGTATTTTCTGTCAATGTGCCTAGACCTCCCGTGATCTCTTGGTTCCTTAGCCAAAGCAACCGCACTTTCGTTGTCACAGAAAATTTCCATTGGCTCTTTTATAGCTGGTACAACTCCAAGGTCTCCGATGAAGTTCTTTAGCCATATCAACTCCTTAGCTGCTTCACTTGCTGCTATGTACTCTGATTCACAAGTAGAATAAGCTACTGTCTCCTGCTTGGAACTTTTCCAAGTAATTGCCCCTCCATTTAGGATAAAGACCCAGCCTGACTGAGAGCGGAAATTATCCCTATCAGTCTGGAAGCTAGCATCGCTAAATCCTTCCACTCTCAAGTCATCACTGCCTCCGAGGGTAAGGACCCAATCCTTAGTCCTCCGCAGATACTTGAGAATGTTCTTTACCGCTGTCCAGTGTGCCTTGCCAGGGTTCCCTTGATATCTACTGACCATGCTCAAAGCAAAGGCCACATCAGGGCGAGTACAGGTCATAGCATACATGATTGAGCCCACAGCGGAAGCATATGGTATATGACTCATTTCAGCTATTTCAGCCTCTGTACTCGGACTCTGAGTTTTACTCAGCTTGGCATTACTCTGGATTGGTAATTCTCCTTTCTTGGATTCTTGCATGCTGAACCTCTTCAGCACCTTATCCAAGTAAGTACTTTGACTAAGTCCAATTAGTCTCTTACTCCTATCTCTCAATATCCTTATCCCTAGGATATAGGCAGCTTCCCCAAGGTCCTTCATAGCGAAACACTTCCCAAGCCAGGACTTAACCTCCTGCAAGGTTGGGACGTCGTTTCCTATGAGAAGTATGTCATCCACATACAACACCAAGAAGCTAACTATGCTCCCACTAGCCCTGACATACACACAAGACTCATCCTCACTCCTAGAAAAGCCAAACTCTTTGACTTTCTCATCAAAGCAAAGATTCCATCTGCGAGATGCTTGTTTCAATCCATAAATGGATTTATCAAGTTTACACACTCTATTAGAGTATCTTGTATCGACAAAACCCTCTGGTTGAGCCATGTAAACATCCTCAGCCAACTTTCCATTAAGGAAAGCGGTTTTGACATCCATTTGCCATATTTCATAATCATGAAATGCAGCTATGGCTAACAATACTCTAATAGACTTAATCTTAGCTACTGGTGAGAAGGTCTCATCATAGTCAACTCCCGGAGTTTGAGTAAAGCCCTTCGCAACCAGTCGCGCTTTACAAGTGTGTACCTTCCCATCCATGTCGGTCTTCTTCTTGAAGATCCATTTGCACCCAACTGTCTTACGACCTGGTACATTGTCAACCAAGTTCCAAACTTGATTGTCGTACATGGACTGAATCTCGCTGTCCATAACCTCCTTCCATTTAGCAGACTCAGGGCCTGCCATGGCTTCCCTGTAATTATTAGGTTCATCCAAATCTATTAGTGTACTATCACTAATAAATGTATCACCTTCAGTGGTGATGTGATAACCATAATAAAAATCAGGTGTGTTCCTCACCCTAGTGGAACGTCTTGGAGGTACACACTCATCTATCGGATCAACAGTAGTTTCCTCCTCAGGTTGGTCGATAACATTTGAGGTTCCTTCACCACTTGACTCTTGAAGCTCTTCAAGGTCAATTTGCCTCCCACTGTCCCCTTGGCTTATGAATTCTCTCTCACGAAAGACTCCTCTTCTTGCTACAAAAACCACATTATCACTGGGTCTGTAGAAGAGGTAACCAAAGGATCTCTGTGGGTAGCCGATGAAAATACACCTCTCACTTTGAGGTTCAAGCTTATCATGAGTCTCACGCCTCACGAAAGCTTCACAACCCCAAATCTTGATGTGGTCCAAATTGGGAACTTTCCCAGTCCACATCTCGTGAGGTGTTTTGGCAACCTTTTTAGTAGGGACTAGATTAAGGATATGGGCGGCAGTCTCTAAGGCATACCCCCAGAAAGAGATTGGTAACGAAGCTCGACTCATCATGGAACGAACCATATCCAACAAGGTTCGATTGCGCCTCTCAGCTACACCATTCAACTGTGGTGTTCTGGGAGGTGTCAATTGTGAGACAATCCCACATTCCTTAACATAGTCAAGGAACTCAATGCTAAGATACTCTCCTCCTCGATCGGATCGGAGCATCTTGATGTTCCTGCCCAATTGATTCTCAACTTCCTGCTTAAACTCTTTGAAATTTTCAAAGGTTTCTGACTTATGCTTGATTAAGTAAATATATCCATATCTACTGTAATCATCAGTAAAAGTCACATAATAGCGATTAGCATCCCTTGTAGCAACTCTGAAGGGCCCACACACATTCGTGTGTACAAGGTCCAACAAACCTTCACCCCTATCACAAGTACCTGTGAAGGGTGACTTTGTTATTTTTCCAAGTAAACAAGACTCGCAACTATCATCTGACTTGAGGTCAAATGATTCCAAGACTCCAGCCTTTTGGAGTTGGCCTATGCGCTTCTTGTTAACATGTCCAAGACGACAATGCCACAAGGATGTTTTATCCAAGCTATTTGAAGAATCAATATACAACACATTATTTCCTAGATTGTCTACAACATTCACGGCTTCATATACACCATCACAAGGTAATGCTTTAAAGTAAAATACATCATTGTAATAAACATTAATAGCACCATTTTTATTATCAAATGTAAAACCTTGTTTGTACAAGCCATGAAAGGAAATAATATTTCTCGCCATTTCGGGCGAGTAACAACACTTATTCAAATCTAACATTAACCCATTATTAAGCAATAAAGAATAAACTCCTATCTTGGTAACAGGTGATGCTTTCCTGTTGCCCATGACTAAGTTTATCTTCCCGTGCTCCACTTGCTCACTTCTTCTTAGTGCCTGCAAATCAGTACAAATGTGAATACCACAACCTGTATCAAGCACCCAAGAATTAGCATTAGATGAGTTATTAGACAATATTGTGTAAATACCTGCATGGGTGGGTTTAACCTTCCCATCCTTTACATCTTGCAGATATTTAGGGCAGCTTCGCTTGAAGTGTCCCTTATCCTGGCAATAGAAGCACTGTGCTTCCTTTGGGTTTGAAGAAGGAGTAATGGGACCTTTCTTTGTCCCACTTGAAGAGGAACCATCAAGAGTCTTACTCTTGGTACCCTTCAAAGGGTTTTTCCTCTTCTTACCCTTTCCCTGCCCAATAGCCAGAACAGGGGCTGTTGAAGGAGTAGAAGTAGCAACCGCTTTACCCTTAAGGCCATTTTCAGCTGTCCTTAAGAGTCCTTGAAGTTTGCTAAGTGTGACTTCCTCCTTGTTCAAATGATAAGTCATACGAAACTGATCATAACTTGGAGGTAAGGAATGGAGAATGATGCCAATTGCCATTTCCTCAGGAAAGTCAACATTTAGCTTCAGTAACCGGTCAACGAACCTTTGCATCTTCTGCAAGTGACCGGTGATGGGTTCACCATCCTTCATCCTTGCGGTTATCATGGAGGAGATGATTTCATACCTCTCCTGACACGCGCTCTGATGGTACCTTTCCATCAGATCCAGGTGCATCTCATAGGGGTAGAAATCTTCATAGGATTTTTGAAGTTCAGGAGTCATGGTGGCCATCATGATGCATGCTACTTTAGTAGCATCCTTTTCATGTGCAACAAACTCCGCAAACTCTTCAGGAGTAGCAGTGGCTTCATTCACAACCTTAAGCTCCCTATCGAGGACATATTCTTTGTCCTCATAGCGGGTAATCATTCTGATGTTTCTGATCCACTCATTGAAATTGGATCCATCAAATATGACCTTACCACACAAGTTCATAAGGGAAAAGGAGCCTGTTGGGTTTGAGCCAGAAGCATTGTTGGAAGACATCTGAAAGGAAAGAAAGACAAGTTTCATTAGATTAGGAATCCTTAATAATTCACCCAAATGAAATATTAAGGCTAGGATCCAACAAACTATTTATAGTTGGAAGAGGGATGCCGTAATCCATACTATAAAATATTTGAAGGTAGGTAAATGACGATTTACCAATTTCCACCATAAGAACGAAATATTTTATTATTAGGTTTTATTGGTTTTGAAACTCCTAGATCTTTTGAGATACATTGAACTTTTCAATGGCATGTTTGAATCTCGATTGTGCCCTCTCAAGTTTGTGACTGGGATGCCGAGGATCACAAACAAGGTGTGAATAACCATACAAATTGACTTGGTACCCTCAACAATATTACCTAATCGATGTGCCGGTTAACCACACACGCTCCACCGATCTATAATAAAGTCAAGTTACCCTTTGCCACTCTTACTAGTCCAAGTTAGTGTGCCCGTTAACCACACACGCTCCACTAACGACTTGGTAAGGTACAAAGTGTAATTTTATGGGCTAGCACCAATTTCACATTTTCCTAAAGTAACTGAGATTAGGAATTTATAATGTATAGTTACTTTATAATTCATTATACTTTTAACAGGTATTTAAAGTCGTATCCTACCCGTTCGGCTAACGACCCTCCACCGATCAAGGAAGCGGTGGGTGAGAGTGGACACCCATTAAGTCACCATTTTATAGGCAACAACCTTATACCCCCCTTATAAACCGGCTTCATGAATGAGGCCTACTAACGGTAAGAATGACATATTCTTATACATATCTATATAATAAAATTATAATAATAGTATAAGTGTTGATTTTTAAACTTTTTAAAAATCTAAGGTTTAATTTGGAATTAAAGTATTAAAGTATAAGACTTTTCAAATTCCAAAACTTGAGGGCAAGAATTGAAACTATTCCAAGTCTCTTGAATTTGTAACTTATGAGTTTTAATGATTCATAAAAATGAAGACTCTTCATTTTATGAAACCTCTTTAGTTCTTTAATCACAATTAAAAGAAGTGACTTTTGGTTATCCATAACTTGAGGACAAGTTATGGACACCATCATAGCCATTAAGATCATGAATTAAACACACATGGTGGTTACACATAATTCCTATGATCTTCTAAAAACTCATAAGAACACAAATTCATGTCAAGCAATTTCAAGAAATCATATAAACATATACAATACTTGAAAATTGATAAAAGTCATGTAAAATGGGTTAACATAATCATTATCATTTTGAAAAACATATTTTACAAGTCTAAAACAGATTGGGATAATGATCTTAATCCATTTCCAGCAACAAAACTCGAAAAAACTGCCCAGCACGCTCATACTCGTCGAGTGCACTATTCTACTCGGCGAGTAGAATGAATTTGTTCATGGACTCGGCGAGTCCTCCCCATGGACTCGGCGAGTCCAGTCGTCAGAATGCAGAATTTTCGATTTTTTAAGCAGTTTTGCATCAAGTATACAGAAAACGAACCTAGGCTCTGATACCACTGATGGGTTTTGAGCATTCTAACACTTCCTAAGTGTACATGCAACCCTAATAACCTTGAATCTATGTTTTCTCTATATACATGCAAATTTCTTTTTCAAGGTTATTTCCTAACTAGCATGGCATGGGGATTACATAAAACATAAAAACTAGTAGAAATACATACCTTGTTGTTGCTTGGATTCCTTAAAGACTTTGTGAGCCTAGCACCCCAAATGTTGTGCCTCAAATGCTTCACACAACACCACAAGACTTGGAATAACTTGAGAGAATACTTCTAGCACTCAAAATAGGTTATGCCCTCTCTAGTAACACTAGGTCCACTAGGTCTACTAGGTCACCATTTTGCTAGCCATAGGGTTCCTTTTATGGTGTTGTCACAATTAGGGTTTACACATGAATGCCCTTAATTGTCATGACTCTTGATTTCCCACGACCCATGGATTTGTAACTCCCATGGACTATCCATGGAGCTCCATTTGGTTACATCCATAACCCATAAACCATGGATCATTAATCCACCATAAAAGAATTGATGATTGTCATAATCAACCCTATATATTTAATTAGTCTCACTTTGATCACCAAATTAATCCTAGATTAATACTTGATCAGTACTAATTAAATAATACTATTATTAATATATTAGAACTTATAATATATTAATAATCATAAGTGCCTTATTCTCTCATTTAGTCTATCCAAGTATTGCAATGCCATGCAATCCAAATGGACCATGCCGGGTCGGGTCAAGTACATACCAAATAAAGTTATGGACTTAGACACTATATCCAACAGGTTCAAGGGCTTAAATGCACGAGTTATGACTAGTTTTTAGTAGACTTAGTATTTGTGCTTGGAAGAGCCATCGCGATTGCCGAGGGAAGAGAGAGTTGTTGTTGAGCTTTTGGTTAGACCATCCGTCCTTTGGACTTCGAGATTTGAGCGTGATATCATTTTTTTAAGCATCAGGAGTCATTGATGTGGTTGGGATTCAAGAAGTGTTAGTTTGTTTGCAGGAGTTGTGTTGGTTTGAGAAACGTTACTTAGGGTGCACTAGTTTCGTAAGCACCAGTTGTCAGCAGACTGATCATTGGAACGTAAGAAGGATTGGGAATCGTTCAATTTCATATGCCAAGTGGACTTAGTCGAATCTAAGTGGGGGAGAATCGCGCAAGTATTCGGGACAGGAGCAGGGATGAGACCGGGATGAGTTTCTCACCCTCATCAGGGAAAATGGCAGCTCAAGTGGCTATTTGGTTTGAGGGTTGTGTGAGTTTGGGATTCGATTAAACTCCCTAGCATGTGAATCGTGTTTTCTTCGGGGCTTGATAGCAGAATTTGGAGAAGCAGGTTGGGGCTCCAGTTATGAATTGGGTTCAGTTTGGGTGTGCGGTCGAGTGCATGCTCGACTCTATATGTGTTCGAATTGATAGATTAGGGGTAAGGCATTGGGCTGCGGTTGTGTTAGAATGGAAGTGTTGTAAGTCCGCGGGTGTAGCCGTAGCATTCACGAGGTTGTTGGATATTGTTGGAAGTGTTGTAAGTCTGCGGGGGTAGCCGTATCATTCACAAGGTTGTTGGATAGTGTTGGAAGTGTTGTAAGTCTGCGGGTGTAGCCGTGGCATTCATGAGGTTGTTAGATAGTGTTGGTAGTGTTGTAAGTCTGTGGGTCTAGCCTTAGCATTCACAAGGTTGTTAGATAGTGTTGGAAGTGTTGTAAGTCTGCGGGTGTAGCCGTAGCATTCACATATTCGTTCAGATTACATAGGCCAAAGTGGGCCAGTTCGCAAGGTTGTGGGTAGGTCACAACACAATTAGAATCGGGAAACGCTAGGTCAAAGGGGACCGGGCATGATGTATGACTACAATTATTCTGGTAGCATTCACCTTTTGCATCGATTCAGTGGCGACAGGTGGTCAGCCTATCATGATCGGATGGATCAAGGGATTGAAGGAGCCATGAGTAGCGGTATAGATAGGGCAGTGATTGTCAGACGAGGTATCCTTCGGAGGCCATGTAGAATTGTTGTACGTGTGTTTTTGGCTCAGCAATCGGGTAGGTGTCCGGTGTTCCGGAAAGTTGGCAGACAAGTTGGGACCAGGGAGGTTCCGATTGTTCTTCAGGAAAGCAGTTATGTGACAGCAAGAGGAGTAGGAGCGACTTCAGTGATTTGGGGCCAGTGTGTGGAATTGCTTATTATTCAGTAGCCACAGTTGACCGGTGATTTTGTTCTTTTGGAAGCCTCAAGGTATTACGGATGGAAAGTATTTTATTTACGCTGGGTTTCTTGTGGAATAAGTTACATGATCATTCGATGTGGGCAGTCGGTCAGGGAAACAGACCATCTAGACACTTCAGATTTCAGATGGAGCAGATGTGATCAGGTTGCAAGGAATTTGTTCATCTTCGGGTTCTAGAACCCTACGAGGGTTGGTTTCTGTTGCCTTGGAAAGGCTATGGTATGCTCGGGGCTGTGGCCATATTGCTCAAGTTATTTGGCGTAAGGAATGGTATGGAATGATTTCGAGGACGAAATCTAATTTAAGTGGGGGAGAGTTGTAACATCCTGTTCCGAATCGATTCCTAGTCTTAGGCTGTGGCCCGAAGATCGGTCATCATAAGCATTAGGGCTTTTGAAATGGTAAGATCTAGGCCCATTTGGGTGCGGGCGATGCATTACAAGTGATCCGGGTGTTCGGTTCGTATTTTGGAACCTAGGGGTATTTCAGTAAAGTGTCAGTGCGGGCTATTGTGGAAGATGGATTTTTTTGCGGAAGGTCTTAAGAAAGGTTTGAGTTGCTAGAAGTGTAGGGCTTCTCGTTACCTTTCCGTGGATATAAGGATCGTCAGAATCGGGCTTATAACGAAGAAGTTATGGCCTTCGGAAGTTTCGTGGTTTTTAGGCTTAGCCGAGTACACGGGGCGTACACAAAGAGTACGCGGGGCGTACTAGTGAAGAAGGAAGTATGCTGGGCGTACCTTGGAGTACGCTAGGCGTACTGACCAGGATGGTCGCGAATGTTCTTCGGAGTACGTTGGGCGTACCATAGGTACGATGGGCGTACGCAAGTCAGATCAGAACCCTATTTTAGGGTCTTGGACCCTATTTAAGATCCTTATCTCATAACCTAACCCTAATATCTTCAGCCTCCATCCCTCTAAACCCTAGAAATCGACCCTTAGCCCCCATTTAAGTGATTGTATAGCTTCAAATGGATTTTTGTGTGTATTGGTGCTTGAGGATGAAGAAGGAACTTCTTGAAGAGTCATTGTTTGACTTGGAGCTTTTGGATCCAAGCTTTTTGCACCCAGATCTATCTCCTAGAGCTATAAAGTCTTAACCTTAACAACTTTTTCATGTAGATCTAGCTAAGTGGTACATTGTTATGGTTTGGTCCCAAGGATGAAACTTTATGGTTAAAATCTGATTCTTAGGCTTAGAGTTGCCACTCTCAATGTTAAATGAGTCCCTAAGGCAGAAAGTTGCCATCTTGGAGGTCTTAATGGGTTCATGCATGGTTTAATACCATTTTCATGGAAGTATATTATCCTTTTTGGAGTATGAGCTTATGTGGGACATGCAAAGTCACCAAGTCCGTGACTTTATGGATTTAGACATTAGGAGGAACTCAGATCTGTGGTTTGAACTTATGGCTTAAAGAATTAAGTGCTTAATGGAAGAAGTGGGTCTGGAGGGTAGTACGTTAGGCGTACAAGAAAGTACGCGCAACGTACTGCTGAGTACGCCCTGCGTACTCAGTCAGGTTGGATTTCGTACTTTTGGCTTAGGGTTTGGGCCATCTGTTGGGCCTAGATTCTTGGGCCCTAATAGACTATTTGAGTGGTTATGTTATGGACTAATTGAAGGATTGGATCTTAGGATGAGGCCCAATAAGGAGTATGGGCCCAATTTAGAAAATTGGGCCATTAATGGGCCTTTATGGATCTTATGGTTTTGGACTAGGTGTTTTGGGCCCTATTGGGCCATCAGCTTTTGGGGTTGATATTTGTGGAAGCGCATTATGGTTTTGATCCCTATTTGGAAAATTGGGCCATGGATTGGGTCTTGGGCCATTAGTGGATTAATTGGCCTTTGGGGCCTTTCAGATTATAGCTTGGGCCAAAGTTTTGGTCAAGGGATTGAATGGGAGTATAATGGTCTTTTACCACGGGTATGAAGTTATAGTTATGGATTAGAACCTAGTTGATAATTGAGTATATTGATTGTTAGTGACAGCTCGGGAAGTTGGCGGGTAACAACTAAGGATTTCATTCAGGAAGCTTCGGCATTCGAGGTGATTCTTCCCACCATACGAATGGGTCTAAGGCACCAAGGTCGGCCCATTTTATGATATGCGGTACACTAGTTGTAGTAGAGATATGTGGTATGATAGTTAGCTTTATGCTAGGTTGTATGCTAGTGATTATGTTATGTTTGCATGAAAGACCATGGGGGAGCCCATGGAATTTGGATGTAACACCATGTGAGGGAGCCCATGGCTGTCCGGCAGGGAAAGACCTTGGGGGGAGCCCATGGTACTTAGGTATAAGACCATGTGGTGAGCCCATGGCATCCTTATGTAGGGATATGTGGTAGAGATAGCTTTATAGCTAATGATATGCGGTAGAGATAGCTTTTATAGCTAATGTTATGTGGTAGAGATAGCTTTTATAGCTTATATAATATGTGGCATGTAATAGAGATAGCTTGTATAGCTAATATGGTATGTGATATGTGGTAGAGATAGCTTGTATAGCTAATATGATATGTGGTACGTGGTAGAGATAGCTTTAACAACTAATGTGATTTATGATATGTGGTAGAGATAGCTTTTATAGCTAATATGATATGTGTTATGTGGATTGTGTGTGGGGTATGCTCTGGGGGACTCGCTAAGCTTCGTGCTTACAGTTTACAGTTTTGGTTTCAGGTATCATCAATTTGGAAATGAAGGGATCGGATTGAGCGTAGTGCACACACCTATGATTTCCACAATAAATGATTTTGGGATGAACTCTGATAAATGTTTTACCTAAGGATGATTTGAAATGTATGAAATAAATGGTATCAATGTTTTAGCTATATTAAAAATGAAATTTGTACCCTTTATTTTTGGGTTGTTACAAAATCTGATGGTACGATTTTTAAACCACAACAGATTTCAAAACCAAATGTACCATCGAAAGCAGTAAACAAAGAACGAGTTGCTAAGAACACTGTCTGTCAAAAATTTTCAAATAGTTCAAAACAAAATTTTGAGTTGAAATTTAAAAGTGTTGAAAAAGAAAATGCAACTTCAAGTGACAACGTAATTCCCAGTACTTTTAAAATAATTGGTCTGAGAAATGTTGTTGCTAAACAATCAATTGTTGAATATGATTTATGGATCAATGAAAAGACCATGGCTTTTTGCTTCTTTCCCAAGGCATCTCAGAATCAATCCTTCGAGAAATTGGTTGCTCAAAAGTCACAATCCAAGTCCAAAGCCCATGCCAAAGTCCCAATACCTAACTCGGGGCCTATAATCTCCAAAACTTCACTAATTTTGCAGACACTATGTGTTTTGGAACAAGATACAATATGGTATATTGATAGTGCTTGTTCCATGCACATGACGGGGCAGAAAGACTTTCTACGTGATCTAAAACTCTCACCAAATGTTGGCTATATAAAGTATGGCAACAACTCCAACTCTCAGATCTGAGGTTATGGCATCCTCACCAATGGCAATTTCTCAGTCTCAAATGTGGTGTACGTAGCTGACCTGAAGCACAATTTGATTAGTGTATCTCAACTTACTGACTCTAACCGAAGAGTTGAGTCTGCAAAAAGCACAATTATGTCATGACAGAAGATCGAAAAGAATGTCTCATTAAATCGAATCACAACAGGAATATGTATCCTCTAGACATTAACATGATCATTGGCAAGTCTCAACGCTGTCTTCTCTCAAAAACCTTTCCTGACATCAGTTAGTTATGGAATAGGAGGCTTGTTCATCTAAACTTTTGATATATGAATGATCTTGTTTCCGGAGAAATGGTCAGATGTTTGCTTCTCCTCAAGTTCGAAAATGATCATTTGTGTGTTGCGTATGAATGTGGGAAGAAATCCAAGAAAGGTCATCCTGTTATTCTTGAAAAATCAAATTCGGAACCATTAGAACTCTTGCATATTGATATTTGTGGACCCTCCACTGTAGAAAGTATGCACCACAAGAAGTACATTCTTGTGATTGTAGATGATTTTACAAGGTTCACCTGGGTCTTTTTCCCCATGCTGAAATCTGAGACAACCTCTGAACTTATCAATTTTATCAAAAGAATTGAAGTTCTCGTCAAACTACGTGTGAGACGAATCCAAAGTGATAATGGCTCGGAATTCACCAATGTCACCATTGAAAAATTCCTCTCAGACAAAGGCATTGACCATAATTTCTCAGCTCCCTACACTCCTCAACATAATGGTGTGGTTGAATGAAGAAATAGACGCCTCGTTGAAGCTGCTCGATCGATGCTCAACTTTGCAAATCTTCCACTTTATCTTTGGGCTGAAGCTGTGTCCACAACCTGCTTTACTCAAAATCAAAGTACCATCAATCTTTGACTCAACATGACACCATATGAAGCCATGAATGATTGTAAGCCGAGTATCTCTGTTCTACATGTATTTGGTTGTCGGTGCTTTATCAAAAACAATTGTGATAAGCTTACGAAATTTCAACTAAAATCCGATGAAGTAATCTTCCTTGGATACTCTGCAAAATCAAAAGTTTATCGAGTTCTGACTCATCAGACTCGTGTTCTTGAAGAAAGCTTTGATGTCACCTTCAATGACAACTATGTTTGGAATTCTGGCCCAACCCATGTCACAACCCACATCATGGAGTCCGATGCTCCATCGCCAAGATGTTCGAATCCTCAAATTATTCATGAAGTCGATTTTGAAACCCGGTTCGGACCATCAAAAATAACTCTTGATTCGGAATCTCGATCAAGTCAATCCTCATCAATTGTAGCTCCAATCTCACAAAATGTTTCTGGTCCGCCTCCCATATTTCCTCCATTTGATTCGGAACCGATTCAACCTTTACAGGTTGAGGGGGAGAATGGTGTTCCCTATCTTGAATCAAATGTTCAGGGATTCCAAGATGCAGCAGATCAATTTACTAAATTCGATCATATTCCGGACAACAATGACGGTAATGCTAACTTCTTTGACTTTCCAAACGAAAATGATGTTGCTATCCCCGGCTCAAAAATGCAGGGGGATAATCATCCTCTAATTCAAGTTATTCAGGGGGAGCAACATAACCCCATTGCTGATGTCGGATCTTCTGCTGCACAAGAGCTTCCAAGATTACATATCTGAACCAAGGATCATCCTCCCAACCAAGTTATAGGAAATCTCAGCGCTGGCGTTCAAACTTGTTTTGCTACAAACATCCAAAACAAATGTCATTTCTTGGCATTTATCTCAATGGTTGAACCAAAATCCATCAAGGAAACATTAGAACATGCTAACTGGATTATAGCCATGCAAGAAGAGTTAGCAGAATTCGATAGAAATGAAGTGTGGAATCTCGTCCCTCCTCCTCAGGATCACCCTATTGTTGGTACGAGATGGGTTTTCCGAAACAAACTAGACAATAATGGAGTTATTATCTGAAACAAAGCAATATTGGTGGGCAAAGGATTCACTCAGCTTGAAGGACTCGATTATGACAAGACATTTGCTCATGTTGCTCTTCTTGAAGCCATCAGAATCTTTCTTGCTTATGCAGCTCATAAAGGCTTTAAAGTTGACCAAATGGACATTAAGAGTTCTTTTATTAATGGTGAACTTGATACCGAAGTTTATCTACAACAACCTCCCGGTTTTGTCAATCTTTCTTATCCGAACTAATGCTACAAACTCCGAAAAGCTGTTTACGGCCTCAAGAAACCTCCTTGCGCCTGGTACGAGACTCTCACATACTTTCTTAAGCGTTCGGTTTCAAAGAGGAATTCTTGATCCTACCCTCTTTCGAAGATCAAACGGAAAACATCTCTTGTTGGTCCAAATCTACATTGACGAAATCATTTTTGGATCCACATATTCATCAATGGTTGGTGATTTTGCCAAGTTAATGGTTAGCCGATTCCAAATGAGCATGAATCGTGAACTAAGTTTCTTCCTCGGTCTCTAAGTAAAACATACCAACATAGGAATATTTATTTACCAAGAAAAATAAATTTTCGAGCTTCTCAAAAAATATTCGATGGACACTTGTGCCTCTGCAAAGGTTCCTATTGGTTTCGGACATAAGATATTCTTAGACCCATCAGGTGTTGCTGTCAATGAAAAGAAGTATAGGGGAATGCTTAGGTCGCTACTCTACATAACAGCAAATCGTCCGGACAATTGCGTGCCAGATTTCAAGTCAATCCAAAGATGTCTCATCTTTTGGTTGTTAAGAAAATATTCTAATACCTCAAACATACAAAGAATCTCAGAATCTGGTATCCAACAAATGAGAATTTCCTCCTTCAAGCATACTCCAATTCAAATATATGGTGGTCTTCCATTGGATAGAAAAAAGCACCTCTGGTGGCTGTCAATTTCTGGGTAGAAGATTAGTAAGCTGGTCATCTAAGAAACTGAATTGCATCGCTCTTTCAACAGCTGAAGGCAAATACATTGCTGCTGCTAGTTGCACTTCTCATGTTCTTTGGATGAAGTCTCAGCTTCTGGACTATGGTTATTGATTTCAACAGATTCCAATCTACTGTGATTCTAAAAGAGCCATTGCAATTTCTCATAATACAATTCGGCACTCTATGACGAAGCACATTGATATTTGGTACAATTTTACCGAAAATCATGTTTTAAAAGGAAACACTAAACTTATTTTTGTTCCATCTGACGATGAAATTGATGATGTCTCTACTAAGGCATTAGATGAAACAAAATTTAATGGTTTTATGAATAAAATGGGTATGATGAGGCCCGATCCTCAATTCTTCCAAGAGGCGTGTACTCTCTGATGGAAACATTGGAAAGTAAATTAACTCCGAAGTTAAAATTATTTTCTTCTCGGAATCATTTCTACTCAGAATATATTGGATCATTTTACGTGTTTTCCTGTTTAACCTTTTCTTCTATTTTAAGTTGTACAACTCACTCAATCTCTTGAAGTTCATATGACCAATATAGTCACATTGGTACTTTGCTCTGATCTCACCTCGGAATCTACCTCAAAAGGATGTTATGAAGTTCACCTCAGAATTAAAGTCTGAAATGGTAATGAGCCTTCACCTCTTACCCCTATCCGAGCTCTGACTCTTCACGTCTTGGAATCTCAAAATCTGTTTATAAAATATGTCCCTCTAAGACCTTCTTGCATTTTACCTCTGATATTTAGTTTGATTCTGTGTAATCTCGAACTTTATATCATGTACAAGGGTTTTCATTTTCTCCACAGAATTATCTTATGTAAATACATCTGAGATCATCCTTATTCTGAGATCCACAGTTCTAAAAGAAGTTCAAAAGGTTTTTCATTAATTTTTGTTTCCGAAACATTTTCTTAATTGAATTAACGGTTATTTTTTAATGATTATCCTTTAATCCTAAATTATCGTGCTTTTTGCACACGTCTCGAAAAAGTGCACATCTTTTTAACTGAAACAACGGTTTTCCACTTTGCATGTATTTCCATTGTACCTTTCATCATTGCAGCTCAAACACATGCCAACTTTGGCAACACATTTAATGCAATCCAGTTGCAAATCAGGTTTCATCTTTACACATTTTCTTAATCCGACCCGATTTTCCCAACTATATAAGGATTTCAAAACCCATTAGTTTCTTTTACGCTCTCATTCTCTTCTCCAAAATACTATTTACAAACTTTTTCTTCAAGTTCCCAAACCTGCAACAATGGCATCCTCACAAAAAGCTCATGAACTCACAAAAACTGTTCCCAAGAAGAAGTCTTCGAAAGGCTCTGCTTCATCCTCCTTCACAGAGGCCTTTCTTTGTGATACCACCCAACTCTTTTCTCTTGATCCCATGGACTATGATGAGTCCATCAGAGTAATTATCGAGTTCATATCCCGTCATCCCATTTCCATTTCACTCACAAAAATCCCCATTCCCCCAATTCCACTTCATCTCCTTCATACCGCTTTTGACCGAATCAAGATTGAAGATAGGGTTCTCGAAATCAAAATAACTAGAGATCGTATTGTACCTGTCTCCAACAGACGTTTTTAAAAGCAATTAGCATACTAGAAAACCCAAGGGTTTTATCATACAAGAACCATCGTCTGAAGAGTTTCAGACGTTCCTTAACGATATTGGGTATGTAGAAAAATTCAATACAAAGAAGTTCAAGAAATCGGCAGTTCCTGGCCTATGGATGGTACTTATGCACCTCATCCTTCGAGGTATCTCAGGAAAACATGGAGGAATAGACACCATGAGAAAATATTACTTATATGTTGTCTACAGTATCTACTTAGGGAAGACGAATGTCGTTGACCTAACCGAGGTCTTGTGGAAAGATTTTCGGAAGTTTGTTGTGAAGAGAAAGCCTCAAGAGATTTCGAGTCCGAGACTCTGGGCTCTTACCATTCCACAACTCTACTGAGAGAGGCAAGAACGAATTCCTATCGACACCATTCCGAAAGAGGTATATCTCTTTTTCAAGGCTATCAAAACTTACAGACTTCCGAACCAAGCATCTTTCGAACCCACACATAGACTGCCACAACATATGTTGGCCACTCTACCATCCAAGTCCCCTCATTTGAAATATAATTTAGAGAAATCAACTGTGTACAACCCTGCACAGTCTATCCCAATCTCCGTTAAACCCATCTCGAATGTGGTCAGACCAGTTTTGACTGGTGGAAATGAAAAGAAGGTAGAAAAGAGAAAGGCCTCTCCTATCAAGCCAAAAACCAAAAAAAGAGCCAAAGTCGATGTTTTCTCTCAAAAGGAATCCATCGAGGACATTCCGAATGACTTGGTCATCCGCTCACCCCCTGGCCACTCTTCCAAAGTACCATTTGGAGATTCAATAGCATATGAACACACTCATGGGGAGTCTCCTCATAATCCACCCTCACCTTCCCAACAAGGTGATGTCGGTTTTGACAAAAGTTCCTTGCACCCCCATGGAACACACCCACAAGTTACCTTGGATATCCCTGCTCTTTCTACAAAAGCACGATTCGAGGCCCTTGCCTCAGATCCTAAGCTTTATGAAGCTGGGGTTGTGCCTCCAACTTCAGAAGCCACAATTGGTCTGATACCTAGCTCAGGTAAAGGACGACCAGGTATTAATGACCCAGATTGGTTAGATTTTGTCAGCAGGGCTCACACAATACATCCAAAGCTTACTCGTTCACAAGTTGAAGCAACTCTCATCATTATGAGAAATCAAGATATTCAGAGCAATCTTCCATTTCTTGCTCCCACCGATGAAGTTACTGACCAAGAATTTGCATCAGGAAAAACCCATCATGACACCATCATCTCGGACGATCTTCTGAAGTCTCCTCACCATGATTCCCTCCATATAGATCCTGATGAAGAACACTCGACTGAATTTATGTTTGACGACGATAGTGAATCCGTTCCTGCTCCTCTAGTCTTTTCTTCATTCCACTCTCTACAGAAGCCATCATCATCAAGACCCATCTAGGATTTCGAACTTTGTCATCTTCCTTGGAGCCTGTTGATGAAGAAATTCTTGCCGATGACCAAGTCCAGAACACTCTTTAAGATGAAACCAAAACCAATCCTCCCAAGTATAATCCAACTGAACACAATCCTGCTCTTTCTGATCCTCCAGTCAACAAAGAAGGAAACAAAGACAAGTCTGAGAGTTCCACCTCGGACACTGGATCATCAGCTGCAAACTTTGCTGATCCATTTTCCCTATTGGAACTCCGAGACAACATCTCTGCTACAATCACCAAGGTGGAGTTCCTTGACAAATCTGTTACACATATCGATTCCAAGATCGATGTCACACCCCGATCCTTGTCGGAATCGATCGAGGCGTGATATATTGTTCAAAGTCTCATGACAACTATGTTATAATATGATTAGATTCAATTAAGTACTAAGTATGCAAACAAGATCCACAACATACAAATACAAATCCAAATATGAACAACATTTATTACATCAAATTTAAATAGTCTTGTGGATTTCTAAGGCACAACCTATTTTTCATCAACTTCATTCTTCAAATCTGCATCATGGGTAAAAACAGGTCAACTACGAGAGTTGGTGAGTAATCTAATTTTAGTAGAGAAAATTGTGAAGTTGAAACCTTTATAATTGGAAATTTGTTTTCTTTTGAAGTCGGCAAACAATTGTATTTGAGATAACGGTTTATAAATCAAAATTTGATTAACAAATGATAACAACAACAATAAGTCCTCACCCTATATATACATATGTATATATATATATATATATATATATATATATATAAATATATATAGGATGGAGCATCTAATCATCATACACACTCAACCACGTGCGATCAATCACCTTAGCGTCCCAAGGCGGGGTGGTCAACCCAATAGCGCTATTATTGTCCATAACGTACCTCAAGAATACGGGCATAGTCATGGAGATTAGACTAAAAATGGTAATGCACTACAAGTACATGTAGCGTAAACAAACAATAGTTATACAATTAATGACTCACGTATAAATGTCCCAACAATGTCTCAATTGTGATAAAACAATAAAATGAAGTTGGAACATATTAGAACCACATGATACACCCCAAAAGTATTGAAAATTATAAAGTATGGGGTAGATTACTCACTTTAGTCCCAAAACGAAATGCGTGTGTCGTACGATAGACGGTTCGGGTCAAAATGACGTAGAACCTAATATAATTAATAGTTTTGGTTTAGGAACTGCTAAACGAGAATGGAGTATTAATACAAATAATTAGACACATATTATTATATTAGATGAATTAACAATAATTCATTTCGATTATAATATTAAGGTATTTATTTGTTAAATAAATTTTAAATTGAATTACTTACTTTGCATAATTAATTTATATTTTTAATTTAGGCCAGATTTTAATAATTTCTTATTAAAATAATAACTTGCCCAATTATAATTATTTACAGATTTTAACAATTATTTATATGAAATAATCATTAAAATGCATTTTTACATGCTTAAATACTTAGAAAAATAGTTTTAAATAGTAAACAGTATTGAAAATTTATGAAATTATTAGGAAATCATTATTTCATACAATATGAATTACTGTAAAATTTGTATATTTTTCTGAACTGTTTTAGTATTTATTTAATATTTTAATGATTAAACAACACAAAATTCGGGAAAAATAGTAAATGATTCTCAAAAAATATGTAAAATTAACCATAGTTTTATAACATGATGTAGAGCTCAGTGTATAAGTTTCAGATATTTGTGACTATGGGAAGTATTTTTTATATATTTCATTATTAATTAATCAATAAAATCATAAATAATAGTAAACAGTAATATAAATGCATGAAACTTCATATATCATGTTTAATCAGTATACATGTCATCCCAGAATTTTCTCAGAATTTATTGAATGCAACAAGTATTTTATGTGAATTATTGCCCTACTTTATTGAAATAATTATGATAATTCAATAAAAATAAGTTATTTTCTGAAAATTTCCAGAACTTCTTATTTTATTGATGGTATTCTGAGAAAAATCAGGTTTATGAAAAAAATGAGTTTTAGATATTTTGGTGGATTTAATTTGTTTCTTGTATGAATTTGAAACTTTTAACAACATACCTTGATGAATGCTTCAAGAGGGATGAAGATTTGAGTATAATAGATTGTTCTTGGATTGAATATGAGTATTCTTGGAGGAAATTTCGAGATTGAGAGTGAGAGAAAGAATAGACAATGTTTAAGTGGTGAAGAGAATAATGTGTTGGGAGAAAAATGAAAGGAAAGTGGATGGGAGGTGTGAGTGGGAGACCATGGGAATAATCTTTTTGCTTTTGGTGGTCTTCATAATTTCCCACTAACACAAGCATCTTTTACATAATTAATATAAGAGTTTTATAAAATTTAATGTAAAGTTTATAAAAATAGAGTTTTATAAAATTTAATGTAAAGTTTATAAAAATGAAGTTTTATAAAAGATGAGTTATTATTTGATTATAACAATCTACTTTGATTTGAAGTTTAATTATAGCATTCAAGTTTGATTCTTTTAAATTTAATTAGAGCATTATACTTTGATTTGATTTTAATATGGTATCATAATTTAATTTGATTATAGTTATAACGTTGTACTATACTATGTTGCTATTAACGTCAATTTATATCGTAGTGTATGAGTTTTGATCCTATTAGCGTCAAGTAATCTTGAGTAGGGTCTGAATGAGATTGCGAGAGGTTTTGTTTGTGATCTTTTTGAGTGTCCGGCTTCGCAACGCAAGGTCCATAGACCCCGTTAAGCCATGATTTAGTGTCCTACACAATCCCGATGATTGTGCAATAGTGTTTTATCGCTTTGGTTCATTGTTTAGCACTGTTAAGGCTAAGGAAAATCAAACACATGAACTTTCCAAATGATGTTTTCTCATTAAAATAGCGAATTGTACAGTGATTACATAACGTAAACCCTATCATACAAGGGTTAATGGAGTTGACCGGTTTGACTAGTTGACTTTGTTTGACTTTGACTTGACCGAAATTTGATGGTCGTCACATCATCCCCCCGTTAGAGGGAATTTCGTCCCGAAATTTGCATTTTGATTGGGACTTCAAGAGTTTGGAAAAAGATGTGGAAAACTTTTCGTAGTACAAGAAATTGATTATGGTGAGGAACAACCCTCCTGATGTCACATGATGACCTTGGAAATTTCTTATTGTAACTTGAACTGAGCCAATTTAAAAGGAGTTTATTGTTTTGGGATGATAGAGTATTCTATGTGTGCTTTTATACTCCTTGTTTTATCCTTGGTATTACCACTATGAATATTTTATAACGTAGTTAGCGAGTTCCATCATTACGAATGTTTCAACAAATTTTGACGAAATTTGCAATATAAGTCCTACAAGTTCTTTTATAGTCGATTGACGTAAACTAGTCGTATATCATTAAGATTGCAAGGGCATTTTGGATGGGTGACCCCGCCTTAAGCCCATAACCAAACAAGGAACAGGGAATGAGGCGGAATCACACATTCTAAGTCCATAGAATCTTAATGATATATGACCATAATGTTTACACTAGCCCTCATAGATTCTAGGGGAGTAGTTTTATTGGGCTAGAAGTAGGAATTGTAGTTTAAAATAAAATAGTTATAAGCCTGCTATCTTCAAACTTGGGCTTTGGCCCCTCCCGATTCCTAATCAGAATGGTCCAATACTCTTGCCCGATCCAAGTCGAGAGTTGATTCATGTGGCTTGAGCTTAGGCTTGGGTCTTAGAGAAAGAGGCAATGCGTCAGGCTGGCTTCACAGAGCTGCGAAAACTCTTCTCTCTCGACAATGGATAGATAACATGCCTCGGCTCTTCAGGCCCACATTGCCTACTGGGCCAACTCAAATGAACATCCACATTGTTACCCCACTTGGGTTATAGGCAAGTGTTACCAAGCCCAGTATCAAGAAATCAAAATCGATTCATCCCTATTTGCCCAATTCGCTGCCTATCTCGCCTGCTGTTCGTTTCTCGCTGTCTCGCCAAGTCAGTCGCCTGGTCTCACTCTCGCCAATCGCCATCGCCTAATGCCCAAATCCCTATTCACACTTTACAGAAATCAGGTATGTAATCCCGAGACCCATAACCTGTTCAGCTGTTCTTTCTTTTCTGATTGTAAGATTGTTGATTGTTGGTGTTGGCGTATTGCACTGCTGCTGCTGTTTTCAGTCAATCTGTTGCCTATTTATGCGTTAGTACTGTCTTACTGAGTTTCTTTTTAATTTGGCTGTCATTTGTGATTTGGCGATTTTCCAATTTGATTTATAAGTTATGAACTTATAGATTTGGTTATTGATTTGGTTATGCTTAACAGCTTGTCAGCTTCAAACAAAACTGAAAAGTGACAACAAAGATTGATTTGGTTATTGTTAAATGAGTTATTGGTTATTGTTCTAATTTTGATTTTGATTTTTTTTTTTTGTTAATTTCAGTTTATAATATTTTCGGCCCCCCTCCCCCAAGTTAATTGTTCAAGCTCCGCTACTGATAGATTCACTGGTAAAAACCCTGAGTTTTTACATAGATGATAAGACTTATTTGGGTTTTGCCGTGTTCCCAAGATTCATGGTTTATAGACTTGAATAGATGCTAGTTTTAGTAATAAAAAGAAATTTAGAATTTAAATGTCGATGTTAGATGCTTGTACTGATATTTAAGGGGTTAAAAAAAATAAAGTTTTATTAGTCAAGAATATGTAGCTTCAAATTCAAGAATATGCAGTAGGCATGTGATGCATTAAATGCATGAGGCACAAAAGTCCTAATTTGCAGCAACATATACGTATATGTGTGTGAATTGAAGAAGAAGGTTACGGCTCAAAGACCATTCATTTCCTCTTTATTTTTTATTTATTACTCCTCCCACTTACCTTATATAAATCATCACAGAAGAAGGTAACGGCTCAAAGACCATTCATTTCCTCTTTATTTGTTATTCGTTACTTCTCCCACTTCCCTTATATAAATCAGCACATTCTTACCGCGACTCTTTAACTTCTCCCTCACAAATGGATCCGCCTGCAGATCATCAAAACCCCATAGATGACCTCGATCGGTTTCAGTACTTTGATCATCAGGATCTGTTCAGGTATATATAAATGTCACTCATTACACCATCTTTCGCACAGAAAAGTGATTTTGTTTATATTGATCAAAACATGGTTTGATTTTTTTTTTGCAGTGGTGACCTGCTCAACCATCAGGATTTCGAGTTGTCGGAAAAATCGCATGAAGTGCTTGATCAGAATGTTTCCACAGTACTTAACAAAGATCAAAACATCATTTCTAGAAATGAGTTTCATGATCTTGATCCCCTTGAAGACCCCCTTGAAGATATCAGCTTATGGGATTGTTGGGAGGATGGTAATTTACCATTGGTTAGTTTCAGTGAAGATTGTAAATCCGGTGGTGAGGCTATAGGTAGTTCTAGTGCTGCCACCACTGATCACGGTGACCGGAAGGTGGCAAATAGATTGAGACCATTGGAGTTTGAAGAGATAGCGAAGTACTTTGAGATGCCGATAATCATGGCAGCAAAGGAACTAGGGATAGGGTCAACATTGTTGAAGAAAAGATGCAGAGAGCTAAACATAAACAGATGGCCTCATAGAAAACTTAAGAGCCTTCAATCCCTCATTCAAAATGCCAAGGTAAACTACGATAATAACCTTCTATACATTACTCATGCATGTATGCATGCACTTGGTAACCAAAGTAGTTTTGGTATTTTCTAAAATTTTAATTATTAGTTTCTTTATAACATAAACATAGGCCCTAGGCATATGCCACATCGAATCAATTGTTTTACTATGATTTCTGATTTATATTTACATAAACTTAACTCATTGTAAATTTTATGAACTCACACGAAAAATATATTGCATCTACCTAAAAAAATAGGAGTTGGGATTAAAGGAGGAGGTAGAGACGTTAGCAGGGCACAAGAAGATGATGGAGAAATTGCCAGGTATGGAATTGACAGAAAGAACAAAGAAGCTTAGGCAAGCTTGCTTCAAAGCTATTTATAAGAAGAGAAGACTTAACAATCCTTAGTCCTTACCTTTTCTTTTAGCCATTTTGTTATAATTAGTGGATTTTAATCTACATTGTATATGTTTTTCTCTTGATAGATTGATACCTTTTTTAGTTTCATTGTGTTTGTCTATTGATTTTTTTATGCAGAAAATTTTGTATAATTTGGGTATTATAGTTTGTATTATGTATTTAGCTATATTCTAGATTGCCGACACGACTACGCTGACGACTCTATACCAGAGGTCTATATAAATAGACTTATGAATTTAGTAGGAATAACTTGATTATAATCTTGTGATTTGTTCCATGTCTGATCTACTCCTAAGATTCACTCGACATGCCCCCAGTTATGTGTAATTAAAATTTTATTAGACTGTTGATCCTAATGAGTCTACCCTAAGTCCACAACCAAACAAGGAACATGTCAACTATGAGAAACACGTATATGGACTTGTGAGTTATTTGTAAATTGATTAGGGAAATAAAGTTTTTTTTTTTTTATAGACATTGTTGGGTAAAATAATTGTAAAACACTTGTTGGGCAATGGTTAGGAGTGTTGGGCACCTTTTGGGCTTTCCATGGTTACTAAATGTGAAACATGTAGCACTTGTGTGGGCCCCCACAAAACTAAGTTTTCACATTTCTTTCCCACTTCTAAGCCCATTAGGGAACTTAATAGTCCAATGAGTTGGCCATTTTGGAGTGTATCCTTTCGGATACGTTTGATAAGGTCGGGTATTTTGATGGCTCAAAAGTAATGTGAATGACGCGTTTTGGCCTATAGGTTTGGGAACTCTCGCCTTTGGTCCCCAGATAAGCAAACTGGTCCCTCGGTTGATTGGGATGTATACGAATGCTTACCTAGTCAGGACTTTCGGGCTACCGGCACCTCCCCCTTCCAGTTACTACGCGTCCATTACTATGATCCTACCCAACTAGAGTGGATGACTTTGAATTTCTATGAGCTATAAGGAATACATATATGTATATACATTTTGTTAAACAACTTGAGTATGTGTGTGATTTTCAGAGAAAGTGGAGAATATTCACAAGTGTATGCACACATATAAGTGTCAGGAGTAATACGTATGCACATAAGGGAGCAATTAACACACAAAGGTATTCCTAGGATTTTCTAAGTGCGAATTGCATGCAGTTGTGTGTGCATTTTATAAACTAGCATACGAGAGGACCCTAGAGGCTATAGACTAGGTCAAGGCAATTAACCTAATTCCCTATAGTCAAGGGCTCTGATACCAATCTGTCACACCCCGATCCTTGTCGGAATCGATCGAGGCGTGATATATTGTTCAAAGTCTCATGACAACTATGTTATAATATGATTAGATTCAATTAAGTACTAAGTATGCAAACAAGATCCACAACATACAAATACAAATCCAAATATGAACAACATTTATTACATCAAATTTAAATAGTCTTGTGGATTTCTAAGGCACAACCTATTTTTCATCAACTTCATTCTTCAAATCTGCATCATGGGTAAAAACAGGTCAACTACGAGAGTTGGTGAGTAATCTAATTTTAGTAGAGAAAATTGTGAAGTTGAAACCTTTATAATTGGAAATTTGTTTTCTTTTGAAGTCGGCAAACAATTGTATTTGAGATAACGGTTTATAAATCAAAATTTGATTAACAAATGATAACAACAACAATAAGTCCTCACCCTATATATACATATGTATATATATATATATATATATATATATATATATATATATATATATATATATATATATATATAAATATATATAGGATGGAGCATCTAATCATCATACACACTCAACCACGTGCGATCAATCACCTTAGCGTCCCAAGGCGGGGTGGTCAACCCAATAGCGCTATTATTGTCCATAACGTACCTCAAGAATACGGGCATAGTCATGGAGATTAGACTAAAAATGGTAATGCACTACAAGTACATGTAGCGTAAACAAACAATAGTTATACAATTAATGACTCACGTATAAATGTCCCAACAATGTCTCAATTGTGATAAAACAATAAAATGAAGTTGGAACATATTAGAACCACATGATACACCCCAAAAGTATTGAAAATTATAAAGTATGGGGTAGATTACTCACTTTAGTCCCAAAACGAAATGCGTGTGTCGTACGATAGACGGTTCGGGTCAAAATGACGTAGAACCTAATATAATTAATAGTTTTGGTTTAGGAACTGCTAAACGAGAATGGAGTATTAATACAAATAATTAGACACATATTATTATATTAGATGAATTAACAATAATTCATTTCGATTATAATATTAAGGTATTTATTTGTTAAATAAATTTTAAATTGAATTACTTACTTTGCATAATTAATTTATATTTTTAATTTAGGCCAGATTTTAATAATTTCTTATTAAAATAATTACTTGCCCAATTATAATTATTTACAGATTTTAACAATTATTTATATGAAATAATCATTAAAATGCATTTTTACATGCTTAAATACTTAGAAAAATAGTTTTAAATAGTAAACAGTATTGAAAATTTATGAAATTATTAGGAAATCATTATTTCATACAATATGAATTACTGTAAAATTTGTATATTTTTCTGAACTGTTTTAGTATTTATTTAATATTTTAATGATTAAACAACACAAAATTCGGGAAAAATAGTAAATGATTCTCAAAAAATATGTAAAATTAACCATAGTTTTATAACATGATGTAGAGCTCAGTGTATAAGTTTCAGATATTTGTGACTATGGGAAGTATTTTTTATATATTTCATTATTAATTAATCAATAAAATCATAAATAATAGTAAACAGTAATATAAATGCATGAAACTTCATATATCATGTTTAATCAGTATACATGTCATCCCAGAATTTTCTCAGAATTTATTGAATGCAACAAGTATTTTATGTGAATTATTGCCCTACTTTATTGAAATAATTATGATAATTCAATAAAAATAAGTTATTTTCTGAAAATTTCCAGAACTTCTTATTTTATTGATGGTATTCTGAGAAAAATCAGGTTTATGAAAAAAATGAGTTTTAGATATTTTGGTGGATTTAATTTGTTTCTTGTATGAATTTGAAACTTTTAACAACATACCTTGATGAATGCTTCAAGAGGGATGAAGATTTGAGTATAATAGATTGTTCTTGGATTGAATATGAGTATTCTTGGAGGAAATTTCGAGATTGAGAGTGAGAGAAAGAATAGACAATGTTTAAGTGGTGAAGAGAATAATGTGTTGGGAGAAAAATGAAAGGAAAGTGGATGGGAGGTGTGAGTGGGAGACCATGGGAATAATCTTTTTGCTTTTGGTGGTCTTCATAATTTCCCACTAACACAAGCATCTTTTACATAATTAATATAAGAGTTTTATAAAATTTAATGTAAAGTTTATAAAAATAGAGTTTTATAAAATTTAATGTAAAGTTTATAAAAATGAAGTTTTATAAAAGATGAGTTATTATTTGATTATAACAATCTACTTTGATTTGAAGTTTAATTATAGCATTCAAGTTTGATTCTTTTAAATTTAATTAGAGCATTATACTTTGATTTGATTTTAATATGGTATCATAATTTAATTTGATTATAGTTATAACGTTGTACTATACTATGTTGCTATTAACGTCAATTTATATCGTAGTGTATGAGTTTTGATCCTATTAGCGTCAAGTAATCTTGAGTAGGGTCTGAATGAGATTGCGAGAGGTTTTGTTTGTGATCTTTTTGAGTGTCCGGCTTCGCAACGCAAGGTCCATAGACCCCGTTAAGCCATGATTTAGTGTCCTACACAATCCCGATGATTGTGCAATAGTGTTTTATCGCTTTGGTTCATTGTTTAGCACTGTTAAGGCTAAGGAAAATCAAACACATGAACTTTCCAAATGATGTTTTCTCATTAAAATAGCGAATTGTACAGTGATTACATAACGTAAACCCTATCATACAAGGGTTAATGGAGTTGACCGGTTTGACTAGTTGACTTTGTTTGACTTTGACTTGACCGAAATTTGATGGTCGTCACAATCGACACCAAAGTGTCCGACCTCGACACAAATCTTGATGCTATCCTCCAGTCTCTATCCGAACTAAGAAACCCCGGGCCTCTGATGCAGAAAGGGCAGCACAGCTGGATCAACTTATCTCCCTCCGACTCAAGCACACCATTAAGGAGGTTCAACAAAAATATAACTCAAGTCCGGACTACTACGTTGACACAATCACCACTATGCTCAAGGTTCATGATGACATGATCAGTGCCACAAATGAATTGATCAAGCAAACCCGTGTTAGGAATGAGAAGCAGATTCAGAGACTGGAGAAGGAAATAAAAAAGAAGGACGAAATGAATCTCATCATGCCGCAGGTCCTTCTGAAAGTCATTCGAGCCTGTTGGAACATAGTTGACGTTCCGAATAACAAGTTCGATGAGATGATGTCCATCCTTGTCTCCCTGTTCGATCACTTAAAAGCTCAGGCACATACCAGTGAAGTGTAACGCCCGCAGATTTGGTCTAGTCAAGTTAGAGACAATAAGCATCAAAAATGAGTTTTTGATGGAAGATTATTTAGAAGGAATAATATTAACAAAGTATTATTATATGTTACAAGAGTTCCGTACATATAAATAATGCCGAAATCCGATTTGTAACTAAGAAGTTATGGCTCGTCGAAGTTTTATGGCAAAACCGACACGACACCGGGAGACGTAAATAGTTTATTTACGATAGAGGAGTTTTTAGCCTTAGTAATCTAAAAAAAAGTTGTAGTATACGTTAAGCCGAGAACATACAAAAAAAGAACGCCCATATCTGACATCGTATGAGGAAGTTATGAATTTTCTAAGATTTGGCATAGTAGTGCACGGCCCGAAACTCGAATTTTAGTAAGAGTGTTTTTTGGCCTACGTGACCTAAATGAGAGTTGAATATATCATTAATAGGAACTCAATGATAAAAAGACAGACGAAAACGGAGTCCGTATGTAGAAGTTATGAATTTTACGCGGACATTTAACAGTATATTCTCCTCCTACTGTTAAATTTAATATCGGTCGATAATTAGCCAACGGAGTCTAAACGAAAGTTGTAGATTATGATCCCACCTACGCGTGAATATAAATAACGTCGAAAACGGAGCTCGTATGCAAGAGTTATGATTTTTCTAAGTCGGGAGGGTGCTATGCGAGTTTGGGTGATGTGGCGCGATCACAGCCGTTCCTTTCTCCCCAAGAAAAGCCATCAGATGATGACACATCACACTGAATCGGCGAGTCAGTGACCCAAATCAGCGAGACCAGCTGCCTGGCAGCCTATAAATAGAGGTCTCGGGTTCCCTCATTCTTCACATCATTCCAACCTCTTCTCTCTCTCTAAACTCTCTCTATAGCCCCCAAACCCCCCCTAAGCCTAGGTAAACTCCCTAGCTCCCGAAGGAATCCCCAAGGCTCCCGAACCCCCGAGAAAAGAGCCTTTTGGCTCGGGATCGCTTCTCCAGCGAAGCCCGGTTTTCGAGAAAATCCGCTGTAAGTGAGCTACGCCTAACATATCTTTAGTAATAGCTTATGTCCTAATATAGTAATGTTATTAGGACCTTATAATGAGTATTTGGGCTATTTTTATGAGTTATATAAGTGTCGTTATCATATCTTTTTAACCACTCGCGGTACGGGGAATCTGGTTTGGAGGGCCGCTTGGGTTGCTGGATTCAGAAGTGCTTTAGGCCAAAATGATCATGCCCTCCGGTGTTCCATGTCTGGCCCCTGTCTATACATAGTGGGTGAAGAGTATTATTTAACGCTTATATATTAGTAATAATAGGTAGACTACTAATTAGTCTTGTCGAATCTTAGACTAAACTCTAGTGGTAATGATACTAGGTTTTGTCGAAAGAAGTTGTTTTAAGTAAACGAAGCGTTGTCCGAGTACCGAGTCACCACCTTATCAGGTGAGTGCCTAGTTACTTTCATCTTACACATAGATATGAAGTTTTTAATATAAATTACGTGCTATGTGTGAATTTTATCTGTATACTTGCTATCTATGCTGGATGAACAATTTTATACATGTTTTAAATGATTTAAATTGTATATATATTTTATATCTACAAAATATGTTGGGTAAACATGGGTAGATGAAATATGAGTCAGATGATGAGGTGACAGTTGACATAGACCATGAGCTGAGGGTGAGAGGTGGACGATGTGAGAAGTCTTTTACCCAAATGATGGCCCCGTCATCTAGCAGAGTATGGATGACAACCACAGACTATTCTAGACAGTGCAGTGGAACACTAGCAAGCTCACAACCTGTAGGTGTTGTGAACGATGTGTTCACCAGTGTACTCTAAAAATCCATTGACATGTATTGCGAGTGCACTCTCGAAAATGATATTGTCAATAAACGAGATAACCCTGGCAGTTGTGCCCGAAGGACAATACCGGCAGCTGCGCCTCATAGAGAATGTCACAATTCTGGCAGCTACGCCTAAGTGATAGAACTAGCAGATATGCTTGACAGTTGTGTCATAGGAAACGATGGACTTCGTGCCTATTCCTTAGGACAATCCTTAAGAATGAATGAAGAATACCTGACTCTTAGGGTAGATCCTTAAGAAGAGAATGGGGATAGGTAATTGGGTTGATTAATTGTTTGATGATTAAACATAATAATTATATTATTATCGGTTGAAAACCCTATGTACTCACCAGGTTTCCCAACATGACCCACTCAAGCTTATTTGTATCACAGGTGTCGATAGGAAGCTACTTTACACTGAGAGATTAAAGAGATGTAAATCACTAGTGTAAATAAATGTAAGTTCTGTTTATGCTTATGGTTCTATATTGACGAAGACATCCCGAATGTTTTAAAATGAATAAAAACACATTTCTTCGAAAATGCTTTGATAACGTATTTATTATGTTTTTCTAGGAACAAATTCTGCAACACTTTTATTAAAAGAGGTACTCTGATTTTTATAAAGCATAAACAAAATCGGTCTTTTCTGGCCGTGAAAATGGGGATGTCACAGTTGGTATCAGAGCATTAGTTTAAGCGAACTAGGAATATGGATTTATTTCTAGACTTAAACTTAGAATGCTAAGTTATGATCATGAGGAGTGTGTCTAATAAATTTAGGTAATACACCTGAATAGACACAAGCACTAGCTTATTTAGGAAAATGCATAACATGCTTTTCTGTGCTAAATAATTTATGATATGCATTATATGATAGGATCTATGGTCTGTTGCCAACCGCATCTAGAAACTTTATGTGTTCAGACTTCTAAATGTTTAATTACGGTATTAGAACTGGCATGTAACTTTTCGGACTAATAGGGAGATTTACACGTCGATCGTAAATAAAATCTTCTCTATCTAATTTCTCGTAACTCCACACCGAACGTCTAAATTCGACGTATAGATCGACATGGTAAGCACTCAAAGTGGATTCGGAAACAATAACTCGCAGCCTGAGCCACAAGTGATTGAGCGTGCACTGGAAATAGCAGCTGCACCCGAGCCAATCACGATGACAGGATTACAAGCAATGATGCGGATGATGTTGGATCAACAGATGGAAGAGACAAAGCGTTTACTTCAGCAAAGTAAGGACGAGCTTACTATGCCAGTACGCCAGGCACCTACTCTTGAGGCAACCATCTGGGTTGCTAAGTCTGTCGAAGAAATGATTGACGATAGGATCGCCATCAAGGTTGAAGTTGGCAAGAAGAGGAAATTTGAGAGGTCTTCAAGGTCTAACAAGAACATGTTCTCAACATACGGAGCAGGAGGTGAAACAAAATGGTGTAACAAGTATGGAAGGAAACACAACGGGATATGCCCTAAGGAAGTGACTTTCTTCAAATGCGGGAAGACTAGTCACTATGCCCACAAATGCTCAACCAATGAGGTTGTTTGCCTTAAATGTAGTGGAGAGGGACACTTCAAGCAAGATTGTCCGATGAGAGCTACAACGCCAAATGTACCGCTGAAGCACTATGAGAGATGCGACGAAGAGGTGACTTGCTACAAATATGGAAAGACAGGGCATTACGCCAGGAAGTGCACATCCAACAAGAGGGTGTGCTACAGATGTAACAAAGAAGGGCGTTTACTTAGGGACTGCTCGAAGAAAAATGAAGCAGCAAGAGCGAATGCACCTCCAAAGCCAAAAAGCATCCTTGACGAAGCAGCTGACAATGCAATGAATCAGAAGTGAGAATTGATATCCGAAGATTGAGTCATGAAGTAGCCATAGTATCGTAAGGGTAGCCTATTAGAGGCATAGTCTAGGGTGAACTTGAACACCTATGTAATCGTTTTAAGAAATAATATAAAACCTTCCTTTTTTTATCTGATGTGTTAAATGATTGTGTGATTTTCTTGCATGGTGACTTGGATAAACTGCGAGACAATTCTTGGGACGAGTATGAGTAGGTGTGAATGGTAGTAGAGGCGTATACTACCGGAAGCACAGGACTCACACTTGGATGAGGGAAAGTCACAAGGTTACCAAGAAGCTAGTAATTGACTTTGTTTTATTCAAAGTATGTCGTTACCATCATTTCGGTAATGATTAAGAAGATGATTGTTATTCCGACCCTAGTGGTCATATCAAAATGAGTCCGACAACGATGAGTATGTTACGTGGTTTAGAGACCTAAGTTCGATGTCACATCTTACTTAAGCCAGAAGATTGAAATCAAAACGATCAGTAGAGGTATCGCGATAATTGCTTGTAGCTAGAAATGCTACCTTTTAAGATGTGATCAGAACATGAAGGAAAGTATATTTCATTCCAGAATTTGACTCTAAGAGACCTGAGTCTGAGCGTTGCAACATAGGATGATAGGTCATTAGAATATGACACATCGGTCCATTGTAGTAATCAAATAAACTTACCTTAAGTTTGTTAAGAAAAAGAGGGAGTCTCTGATATAGAGCGAGGTTGTGACATGAAGGTCATGATTGAAAGTCTAATGAGGCATAGCGAACGAGTGGAAGATCAAGCACTGCTTGCAGTCAAGAAGACCAGGAGTTAGATACGCATTCGAAGAAACATAAAAGTTATGATTATTACCTAGGATGAAGAGATAATGCATGGAGTCATTGTACAGCCCTGTTTCATTGATAATTTTGGGACGTAATCATCCTAAGGGGGAGATAATTGTAACGCCGGCAGATTCGGGCTAGTCAATTTAGAGACAATGAGCATCAAAAATGAGTTATTGATGGAAGATTATTTAGAAAGAATAATCTTAACCAAGTATTAGTATATGTTACAAGGGTTCCGTACATATAAAGAACGCCAAAATCCGAGTTATAACAAAAAAATTATGGCTCGTCGAAGTTTTACGGCAATACTGACACGACACTGGGAGACGTAAATAGTGAATTTACGATAGAGGAGTTTTTAGCCTTAGTAATCTAAACAAAAGTTGTATTATACGTTAAACCGAGAACATACAAAAAAAGAACGCCCAAATCTGACTTCGTATGAGGAAGTTATGAATTTTCTAACATTTGGCACAGCAGTGCACGGCCCGAAACTCGAAATTTAGTTCGAGTGTTTTTTGGCCTACGCGACCTAAATGAGAGTTGAAGATATCATTAATAGGAACTCAACGACAAAAAGACAGACGAAGACGGAGTCTGTATGTAGAAGTTATGAATTTTACGCAGACATTTAATAGTATAATCTCCTCCTACTGTTAAATTTAAGATCGGTCCAGAATTAGCCAACGGAGTCCAAATGAAAGTTGTAGATTATGATCCCACCTACGCTTTGATATAAATAACGTCCAAAACAGAGCTCGTATGCAAGAGTTGTTATTTTTCTAAGTCGGGAGGTGTGACAACCCGAAATTTCTATTATGTACAACCATTCACTTCAATAGGAGTCAAAATTGTTTCTGCTAATTTTCAAGCTTTTTGGAATAAGTTTAAGTATTTTGAGATTAGTACTTCAGGAGATAACAGGAGAGAGGATGCCCTAGGGTTTATTGTGCAACAATATAATTCCAAAACTCCAAGAGTTTGGAGTTTACGGCCTAAACAAAGGGGTTTACAGCCGTAAACCCTAAAAGAGGGTATAAATATGACACTTCGTCATTATTTATCACTTTTCACATTTTTAAGATCCAAAATCTCAATTCTCTCTCAAGTATCATCGACTTTTCTTCTTGATCTTCAACATTGTAAGTGTTTCTAGCCCTAAAAAGTTGATATCTTACTTAATCTAGTGATCTAACATGATTCCATCCGTGAAATCATTCCAAAAGTGTAGATCTTCAAGTTTCACCAAGAACACACACTAGTGTTCTTGGACTTTTAGCACCTTTTCAAGCTTCTACCTAGTAAGTACTTCTATCCTAGAGTATTATAGATCTTGTTACACTTCTAAACATCAAGAAAACACCCAAGAAACCAAGGATCAAGGGTGTTTACGGTCCAAGATGTTCTTGGACCGTAAACCCCAAAAAGGGTGCCAAAGTGTGCCCTAGTCCCTTCTAAGCCTTGGAAACTAGCCTAGATCCATTCCTTGATGTGTTTATTACTTGAAAACATCAAAAGACCACAAACCATTTGGGTTTACGGCCGTAAACCCAAACGGAAATGGTCCAGGGACCGTAAACTCCTAAAAGGAGTGAAATGGTGCCCTAATCTCTTCCTAAGGCTTAAACATGAAGTAGGAATGCTTCTTGTGATCTTTAAGGCTTCAAAACACAAGATGGTCATGAAACATGAGTTTACGGCCGTAAACTCATGGGTTTACGACCGTAAACTCATTGAGTTATGGTCACAAAACCGTAAACTCAAATAAAGGGTTCCCTTGAACCCTAAACTCAATAACAATGTCCTACAACACTTAGATGAAATCCTTAGGACTTATAGCACTTAAATAAGGTGTTTTACATGTCCTAGGATGTCTTAACTTTGTTAATTAGTTGTTTAAAGACTAATTGGATACATATATGTGATATTATATGTTAACTAGGATCATCGTGTGTGTACAAGTCTTCACTTGACACCTAGCATCCTATACATTCCGTTCATCCAAACCACTCACTACAGGTGAGTTCATACCCCTTAATTAACCTTTTAAATGTTTTTAAATGCTTTTATGGGGGGGAATACAAGTTGAACTATTATAGTTATTATATCAATCACATGTGATTAATAACTACCAAACAAGTGGATTTCTTACTTTTCAAATTGTGTTATCAAACTGTTTTACTTCAAACTGTTTTACAAACTCTTTTACATATCAAATACTTTTATTAAACTCTTTTAACTTATATTTTGTGTATCTATATGGATATAATTATATAAGTAGGATTCAAAGGACTTAGGACTGATAGATCACCTTACTTCCTGTTCCTTGTTTGGTTGTGGACTTAGGGTATTCGGGTTATTTGTCCGAAGGTCATTTGAATCCTAGTTATATATCATGTATATGTGTATAGATATAAAAGGTAACTTCTTTCATTCAGTTCAATGCCTTTGGGTAGCAAAGGTATACAAACATGTTCATATACACAAACAACATTACTAGTAAGCTATAATAGGTATAGTTTAGGAAGATACTATTACTAGAACAATGAAACATACAATGAGTCAGTTCATTCATGAGTAATACATGGTGATGAGAAACAAACATAATACATAGTGATGAGAAACACACATAATACATAGTGATGAGAAACAAACATAATACATAATGATGAGAAAAAAACATAATACATAGTGATGAGAAACAAACATAATACATAGTGATGAGAAACAAACATAATACACAGTGATGAGAAACAAAACATACAAGCTAGACAGAGAAAGAACACACAATACAGCTAGCACATACATATACATATACATATACATTACTTACAGTTATGTGAGCCACTTAACGGGGGCATGACACTAACTGTCATGACCCGTTTTGTATCCAGAATCTCCTTAAATGGGGAGAGTATGAGTTTGTGTATAGATCTATACTGGATTGACTATCCTACACCTTGTTGCTCGCTACAGTGGGACTTGCAAGTCTACGTGTGCCAAACGTCATTTCTTACGACGTCTTACATCGTTGTTTTTCTATAGAGTCGGTAACAGGATACAGGCCGATCACATGGTACTTTAAATAACAATTGGTTTAAAGTAATTAGTACAGCAGTAGTTACTTAATACAACACTACATTACTATTTCATTTTCCCTTTACTTTTACTTTGTGATATTCACACAATAAACAATAATGTAAAAACTATATTTTTGGTTAATGATAGTCAGATTTGGGAAAATACACTCTTACAAGAGACACACACACAAATACTAGATGCCTTGGTAGAAGGCTACTTTTTGTAGGAAACATAGGGTTTTCTAGGAGAGTTCAAACAATTACAAACTTTTACAAAACTTATACATTACAGACTTACAAACACTTTCATACAAACACAGACATTAATATACTTATGATCTCACCAGCTTTAAAGCTGATAAACTCTTTCAAAATAACTTGTATACTCAGGTCACCAGTAGACAGGTACCGGTGCCAGGTTTTGAGAAGATAGAGCTCGTTCAAGACTCATCTTTTATTTTTGATGTATATTTTGGTGTCTATATAACTTGACAGAACACACTTGTATGAAAATATATTATTAATGCAATGGATGATGTTGTTGCTTGTTTACTACTTTGCATTGTTGTGATACTGAACATGACGTCCTCCTCCCCCGAACGTTTCCGTCGTTCCGGTTTTGCGGTGTGACAGATTGGTATCAGAGCATTGTTTATAGTGAATCGAGTGTATCAACCCATAAAAGATATACGAACTATAAACACAGCGGGATTAAAATACTCTGATAGAGAGTTTGTACTTTTAAATAATAAAATATTTAACTAAGTATACATACCTGCATTCATACTAAAATCAGTGTCACTAGGACAGAACAAACATATTACGATTGTTGGACAGCACAAGTAGACGTAGAGACATATGGTCAACCCTGGGAAGATGTAGCCTGATCAACTACATTATCCGAGGAGTGATTAGCATGTGCCTAAGTATGGTTGTGAGGTTGCAACAAGTATAAAAACTTACCAACACTACTACAACGAGAACAGTAGAACAAAACATAAACTTAAAATACTATAGGAGTATTTTGTGTTGCTATTAAATACCTATCTGAGAACTAAAGGTCTTTATTAAGTATGTCAATAGTTGCGGAGTGGATACGCTAAGGTTATATGTGTCTAGGATATCATAGACTTAGAATCTGTGATCTTCGCTTTACTTCCTGTTCCTTGTTTGGTTGTGGGCTTAGAGTTAGGGTCGCTTATTCGAAGGTCTATCATGTCTACGTTACATATGACTGGTATGCACTACGCAAATGTTGGAGTAACTGATAAAGATCATCTTACAATTATCTAATTAGTTCGTCTATTTAGTTATTTCGTTATCCCTTTTCTTGCATAGATTTCATGGCTGGATTCCATATCCCCGGAGACCCGTACTATCCCAACCACGGCAATGCAGGATGGCTGGGAGAAGAGCCAGAAGATGATCACCCAATCCCTTTGGATGATCACGAAGCTGAAGGCTTTTCTGATGGTTCTGACTCAGAGGCTGAAGTCAACAACCTACCCCCAGCTGCTCAAGACCCAAACCTGAACCCTCGTCCAGCATCTCAAGGACCCACACCTTTGTGGGCCACAAACTTGAACAGATAGAGTCAGGAACAGGGTCAACCCATACCCTACAATAGAGACAGAAGTTTCTACAACCTCACCGAGGGAGATTCAGCTGACAGGGTCCTACCCATCATGGTCCGTAGGATTGCTCGGAACACTGAGCAAGGTCGAGCAGCTATTGACCGAGTAGTGGAGATTGACGCCAACTCTGGCGTTAACACCTTGAGTCTGCTCATGAAAGGACTCAGGTCCGCAATGCAGTTCTGCAAAGGGAACTTGCTGAAACCCAAGCTGAAGTCAGGGAACTTCGAGCTCAGCAGGCAAGGTCTGAAAGACGTGTGAGGGACATAGAACGTCTTTTGACAGAGTCAAGAACTCACTCTAGTAGTTCTCGTCGCCGTTAGAGTCTGATCGACTTCTCTTTTGGATGTAACCTAGTTAGTGTAAAAACTCTAGTCTAATTTCCTATCTTTGTAAATCTTAGACCCGTTAGGTCTTTATTAGGTAGTAGTCTGTCAAAATTTTCCATCTTGGTTGATGTAAGACCTACTTCTAGGTCATTTTTTTTCGAACTCATTACATCTGTAATTCCAGTATTATTGACAGATATCTAATCTCATGGAAATTATATCCAAATGCTTTCGTTTACAATCAATCGTGTTATTCATTTGTGCTGTTGGACTATAGAGAGTTAGTCCATGAGTCATTCTTATCTATTTCCTTTTAAATTCTTATCAATATCTTCGTATTTGTAAACTTATAGTTGAAAGGTGCCTCCACGTCGATCGACAAGACGTGATCCTCCTGCACCAACACCACCTGCTCCTCAATTCGATACGACAGCTCTAAATGCTGCTGTAGCTACGGCTGTGGCTACAGCCATGGCACAATATCATTCTTCTGGTTCCACTGGAGGAGGAACCCCTGTCCTATCTACTCATGGTGAAATCCATGTGCGCTCCAGAGAGTGCTCCTACAAGGACTTCACAAACTGCAAACCATTGTCCTTTAAAGGGACTGGCAGAGTCATTGCCCTATCGCAATGGTTCGAAAAGACAGCGTCGGTCTTCGAGATCTGCTCCTGTCCAGAAGGGAGCAAGGTCAAGTTTGCTGCTTGCACCTTCGAGGCAAAAGCCCTAACATGGTGGAATAGCCATGTCAAGTCACTATCCCTTATAGTGGCAAATGCTATGGGCTGGGAAGCCCTGAGAGAACTAATGGTTGAAGAGTACTGCCCGAGGGGCGAAATCCAAAAACTGGAGGAAGAACTGTGGAGCCTAACCATGAAGGGCTCCAACATAGTCTCATACACCGCCAGGTTCTGTGAACTTGTGGCCCTCTGTCCTAACATGGTTCATACGGATGGGAAGAAGATTGAAAGATACATATGGGGGCTGGTGCCTCCATTCCAAGGAAATGTTTTGGCTTCAAACCCCACTACATTCGATAGTGCCAAGCGATTGGCACAGCGGCTTATAGACCATGGGATTCGTACCCCGACCGCAACAACAACCCTGGCCATCTTGGAACCCGCCAGAACTGCTGATTCCAAGCGGAAATTCTGGGATGACAAGAAAAAGAAGAAGGCTGCCAAAAAGCAGCAGATCGTGGCAGTTCATAGTGCGATAGCACCTGCCACTGCTGCTCCTCCAGTAAAGCAGTACGCTGGAAGTTTGCCCAAGTGCAACAAGTGCAACTTCTACCACGTAGGAGCCTACCGGGAAATGCAGTGTTTGAACTGCAACAGGAAGGGGCACACTGCCCGTTTCTGCAAAGCTCCGGCGAGGCGAATCACCCAAGTCCCTGACGCTGATGTGAGCCAAACTTGCTACGGTTGTGGCGAGGTAGGCCACTACAAAAGGAACTGCCCGAAGGCAGGGAATGCCGGTGGAGTGGGAAGAGTTCTGGCCATAGGCCACGAGGAAGCAGTTGACGACCCCACAGTGGTCACCGGTACGTTTCTCCTCGATAACTCTTATGCATGCATACTGTTTGATAGTGGAGCGGAGAGGAGTTTCATTAATAAAAAATTTGCTCATTTACTTAAGCAAAAATCACGAGCACTTAAAGAACCGTTCACTGTAGAAATGGCTAATGGAAAGACGGAGAGCACTAGCAATATATTCATAGGGTGTACCCTAACACTAGATAGCCATTCATTTTCGATCGACCTCATGTCGGGTTCTATTAAAAGTTTCGACGTCATTATCAGCATGGATTGGTTGAGTCTTCATCGTGCCGACATCATGTGTTACGAAAAGGCTGTACGCCTTAATCTGCCGTCTGGCGAAACTCTAGTAGTTTATGGCGACAAACCCGGCACGAACCTTCGTATCATCTCGAGCATTCTAGCTCAGAAATTCTTGCGAAAAGAATGTCATGCATTCCTTGCTCATGTGGTCGATGTAAGCCAAGAAACGAAAGACATTCAGAACATTCCAGTAGTACGCGACTTTCCCGACATCTTTCCGGAAGAACTCCCAGGATTACCTCTGCAACGTCAAGTTGAGTTTCGAATCGACTTAGTTCCAGGGGATACTCCCGTAGCCAAATCGCCCTATCGTCTAGCACCTGCAGAGATGCAAGAACTGTCCTGTCAACTTAACGAACTACTCAGCAAGGGCTTTATAAGACCAAGCTTCTCACCCTGGGGAGCTCCAGTCTTGTTCGTCAAGAAGAAAGACGGATCGTTTCGTATGTGCATCGACTACAGGGAGCTCAACAAACTGACCGTCAAGAATCGTTATCCTTTGCCTCGTATTGACGATTTATTTGACCAACTTCAAGGGGCGAACTTATTTACAAAAATCGACTTAAGATCCAGATATCACCAACTACGAGTGCTAGGGGAGGATGTTCCAAATACATCCTTCCGAACTCGTTATGGGCACTACGAATTCGTAGTGATGCCGTTCGGATTAACAAACACGCCTGCTGTATTCATGGACTTAATGAATAGGGTGTGTCGTCCTTACTTAGATCAGTTCGTCATCGTCTTCATCGATGAAATACTTATCTACTCTCGTAGTAAGGAGGAGCATAGTCAACATCTGCGACTAGTCTTAGAAACCCTTCGTTTGGAGAAGCTCTATGCGAAGTTCTCGAAATGCGAATTTTGGATCCGACGAGTCGAATTCTTAGGGCACGTGGTTAGCGAAGAGGGAATACATGTGGACCCTTCCAAAATAAAAGCCATTGAGAACTGGTCAGCACTGAAGACGCCTACAGAAATTCGTCAATTTCTAGGTCTTGCTGGCTACTATCGCAGGTTCATTCAGAACTTCTCCCGCATTGTGAAACCTCTTACGACATTGACCCAGAAGGGCGTGGCCTTTGACTAGGAAGAGAAGCAGGAGAGAGCGTTCCAACTGCTCAAAAGAGCCTTGTGCACCGCGCCAATACTATCCCTCCCCGAAGGTATAGAAGCCTTCATTGTCTATTGCGATGCGTCGAATCAAGGGCTCGGATGTGTTCTGATGCAGCGAGGTAAGGTCATCGCCTATGCCTCGAGACAGCTAAAGACACATGAGGTCAACTACACTACCCATGATCTTGAACTAGGAGCAGTTGTGTTTGCTCTGAAGATCTGGAGACACTACCTATACGGTACAAAGAGCACAATCTTTACAGCCACAAGAGCCTACAACACATATTCGACCAGAAGGAGCTCAACATGAGACAACGACGGTGGGTCGAGCTACTCAATGATTATGAATACGAAATTCGTTATCATCCGGGTAAAGCCAACATAGTAGCTGACGCCCTAAGTCGGAAAGAATATTCTGGTCGTAGAGTCAAATCATTGACTATGACTATCCATTCACACTTGACCACACTAATTAAGGAGGCTCAGCTCGAAGCTTTGAAACCTGAAAATATGGCGGGTGAATCCTTGAGAGGGATGGATAAGAACTTGGAGGTTAAGGGTGGCAGAGCTTATTTTTTCATGGATCGGATCTGGACCCCGAAACTTGGAGGTGTCAGAGACTTGGTCATGAACGAGGCGCACAACACCCGTTACTCCGTCCACCCAGGTTCAGATAAGATGTATCTGGATCTTAAAAAGCTATACTGGTGGCCTAACATGAAAGCAGAGATTGCTACCTTCGTGAGTAAATGCCTTACTTGCGCCAAGATCAAGGTCGAATAACAGAAACCCTCCGGTCTACTACAACAGCCAGAGATACCGGAATGGAAGTGAGAGCGGATTACTATGGACTTCATAACCAAGTTGCCCAAGACAACGGGTGGACTTGATACCATATGGGTCATCGTCGACAGATTGACCAAGTCCGCACACTTCCTGCCTATCAAGGAAACAGACAAGATGGAGAAACTTACAAGAACTTACATTAGGCAGATTGTACGACTGCACGGTGTTCCCATATCCATTATCTCAGACAGAGATAGTAGATTCACTTTGAGGTTCTGGAAGTCGTTACAAAGTTCCCTAGGAACTAGGCTGGACATGATTACAGCCTACCATCCACAGACAGACGGGCAAAGTGAGAGGACTATCCAAACCTTGGAAGATATGTTGCGAACCTGTGTGATCGACTTTGGGAAAGCATGGGATACTCATTTACCCCTTGTCGAATTTTCCTACAACAACAGTTATCACACGAGCATAAAGGGTGCTCCATTCGAGGCCCTCTATGGCCGAAAGTGCAGATCCCCTCTGTGCTGGGCTGAGGTGGGTGATACCCAGTTAGCTAAAGGACGAGTTCCTGAAAGCACTCTCACAGGTCCGTAGATCATTCGGGAAATGACAGAGAAGATCGTTCAGATTCGTGAACGATTGAAAGCCTCTAGAGACCGACAGAAAAGCTACGCTGATAAACGAAGGAAACCGTTGGAATTCCACGCGAACTCAGTAACGTACATTCTACTTTCCACGTCTCGAACTTGAAAAAGTGTCTGTCCGACGAGACTCTTGTAATCCTACTCGACGAGATCGAGATCAACGAGAGCCTCAACTTCGTGGAAGAACCAGTAGAGATCATGGACCGGGAGGTCAAGCAAACGAAACAAATCCGTATCCCGATAGTGAAGGTTCGCTGGAACGCCAAGCGAGGACCTGAATTCACTTGGGAGCGAGAGGATCAGGTGAAACTGAAATATCCTCGTCTTTTTACTTAGTTATTTGTAACTACTTATTCGCTTAAACTCTAATTTCGGGACGAAATTCCTTCTAACGGGGGGATGATGTGACAACCCGAAATTTCTATTCTGTACAACCATTCACTTCAATAGGAGTCAAAACTGTTTCTGCTAATTTTCAAGCTTTTTGGAATAAGTTTGAGTATTTTGAGATTAGTACTTCAGGAGATAACAGGAGAGAGGATGCCCTAAGGTTTATTGTGCAACAATATAATTCCAAAACTCCAAGAGTTTGGAATTTATGGCCTAAACAAAGGGGTTTACGGTCGTAAACCCTAAAAGAGGGTATAAATATGACACTTAGTCATTATTTATCACTTTTCACATTTTCAAGATCCAAAATCTCAATTCTCACTCAAGTATCATCGACTTTTCTTCTTGATCTTCAGCATTGTAAGTGTTTCTAGCCCTAAAAAGTTTATATCTTACTTAATCTAGTGATCTAACATGATTCTATCCGTGAAATCATTCCAAAAGTGTAGATCTTCAAGTTTCACCAAGAACACCAAGAACACACACTAGTGTTCTTGGACTATTAGCACCTTTTCAAGCTTCTAACTAGTAAGTACTTCTATTCTAGAGTATTATAGAGCTTGTTACACTTCTAAACATCAAGAAAACACCCAAGAAACCAAGGATCAAGGGTGTTTACGGTCCAAGATGTTCTTGGACCGTAAACCCCAAAAAGGGTGCCAAAGTGTTCCCTAGTCCCTTCTAAGCGTTAGAAACTAGCCTAGATCCATTCCTTGATGTGTTTATTACTTGAAAACATCAAAAGACCACAAACCATTTAGGTTTACGGCCGTAAACCCAAAGGGAAATGGTCCAGGGACCGTAAACTCCTAAAAGGAGTGAAATGGTGCCCTAATATCTTCCTAAGACTTAAACATGAAGTAGGAATGCTTCTTGTGATCTTTAAGGCTTCAAAACACAAGATGGTCAAGAAACATGAGTTTACGGCCATAAACTCATGGGTTTACGACTGTAAACTCAATGAGTTATGGTCAAAAAACAGTAAACTCAAATAAACGGTTCCCTTGAACCCTAAACTCAATAGCAATGTCCTACAACACTTAGATGAAATCCTTAGGACTTATAGCACTTAAATAAGGTGTTTTACATGTCCTAGGATGTCTTAACTTTGTTAATTAGTTGTTTAAAGACTAATTGGATACATATATGTGATATTATATGTTAACTAGGATCATCGTGTGTGTACAAGTCTTCACTTGACACCTAGCATCCTATACATTCCGTTCATCCAAATCACTCACTACAGGTGAGTTCATACCCCTTAATTAATCTTTTAAATGTTTTTAAATGCTTTTATGGGGGGGAATACAAGTTGAACTATTATAGTTATTATATCAATCACATGTGATTAATAACTACCAAACAAGTGGATTTCTTACTTTTCAAACTGTGTTATTAAACTGTTTTACTTCAAACTGTTTTACAAACTCTTTTACATATCAAATACTTTTATTAAACTCTTTTAACTTATATTCTGTGTATCTATATGGATATAATTATATAAGTAGTATTGAAAGGACTTAGGACTGATAGCTCACCTTACTTCCTGTTCCTTGTTTGGTTGTGGACTTAGGGTATTCGGGTTATTTGTCCGAAGGTCGTTTGAATCCTAGTTATATATCATGTATATGTGTATAGATATAAAAGGTTACTTCTTTCATTCAGTTCAATGAATTTGGGTAGCAAAGGTATACATAGTGATGAGAAACAAACATAATACATGTTCATATACACAAACAACATTACTAGTAAGCTATAATAGGTATAGTTTAGGAAAATACTATTACTAGAACAATGAAACATACAATGAGTCAGTTCATTCATGAGTAATACATAGTGATGAGAAACAAACATAATACATAGTGATGAGAAACAAACATAATACATAGTGGTGAGAAACAAACAGAATACATAGTGATGAGAAACAAACATAATACATAGTGATGAGAAACAAACATAATACATAGTGATGAGAAACAAACATACAAGCTAGACAGAGAAAGAACACACAATACAGGTAGCACATACATATACATATACATATACATTACTTACAGTTATGTTAGCCACTTAACGGGGGCATGGCACTACCTGTCATGACCCGTTTTGTATCCAGAATCTCCTTAAATGGGGAGCGTATGAGTTTGTGTATAGATCTATACTGGATTGACTATCCTACACCTTGTTGCTCGCTACAGTGGGACTTGCAAGTCTACGGGTGCCAAACGTCATTTCTTACGACGTCTTACATCGTCGTTTTTCTATAGAGTCGGTAGCAGGATACAGGCCGATCACATTGTACTTTAAATAACAATTGGTTTAAAGTAATTAGTACAGCAGTAGTTACTTAATACAACACTACAGTACTATTTCATTTTCCCTTTACATTTACTTTGTGATATTCACACAATAAACAATAATGTAAAAACTACATTTTTGGTTAATGATAGTCAGATTTGGGAAAATACACACTCTTACAAGAGACACACACACAGATACTAGATGCCTTGGTAGAAGGCTACTTTTTGTAGGAAACATAGGGTTTTCTAGGAGAGTTCAAACAATTACAAACTTTTACAAAACTTATACACTACAGACTTAGAAACACTTTCATACAAACACAGACATTAATATAGTTATGATCTCACCAGCTTTAAAGCTGATAAACTCTTTCAAAATAACTTGTATTCTCAGGTCACCAGTAGACAGGTACCGGTGCCAGGTTTTGAGAAGATGGAGCTCGTTCAAGACTCATCTTTTATTTTTGATGTATATTTTGGTGTCTATATAACTTGACAGAACACACTTGTATGAAATTATATTATTAATGCAATGGATGATGTTGTTGCTTGTTTACCACTTTGCGTTGTTGTGATACTGAACATGACGTCCTCCACCCCCGAACGTTTCCGCCGTTCCGATTTTGGGGTGTGACAGGAGGGTGCTGTGCGAGTTTGGGTGACGTGTTGCGATCACAGTCGTTGCTTTCTCCCCAAGAAAAGCCATCAGATGGTGACACATGGCACTGAATCGGCGAGTTAGTGACCCAACTCGGCGAGTCCAGCTGCCTAGCAGCCTATAAATAGAGGTGTCGGGTTCCCTCATTCTTCACACCATTCCAACCTCTTCTCTCTCTCTCTCTCTAAACTCTCTCTCTATCCCCCAAACCCCCCCCCCCCCCCGCCGAAGCCTAGGTAAACTCGTAGCACCCGAAGGAATCCCCGAGGCTCCCGAAGCCCTGAGAAAAGAGCCTTTTGGCTTGGGAACTCTGCTCCAGCGAAGCCCGGTTTTTGAGAAAACCCGTTGTAAGTGAGCTACGCCTAACCTATCTTTAGTATAGCTTATATCCTAATATAGTAATGTTATTAGGACCTTATAATGAGTATTTGGGTTATTATAATGAGTTATATAAGAGTCGTTATAATATCTTTTTAACCACTCGCGGTACGGGGAATCTGGTTTGGAGGGCCGCTTGGTTGCTGGATTCAGAAGTGCTTTATGCCAAAATGATCCTGCCCTCCGGTGTTCCATGTCTGGCCCCTGTCTGTACATAGTGGGTGAAGAGTATTATTTCACGCTTATATATTAGTAATAATAGGTAGACTACTAATTAGTTTCGTCAAACCTTAGACTAAACTCTAGTGGTAATGATACTAGGTTTTGTCGAAAGAAGTTGTTTTAAGTAAACGAAGCGTTGTCCGAGTACCGAGTCACCACCTTATCAGGTGAGTGCCTAGTTACTTTCATCTTATACATAGATATGAAGTTTTTAATATAAATTACGTACTATGTGTGAATTTTATCTGTATACTTGCTATCTATGCTGGATGAACAATTTTATACATGTTTTAAATGATTTAAATTGTATATATATTTTATATCTACAAAATATGTTGGGTAAACATGGGTAGATGAAATATGAGTTAGATGATGAGGTGAGAGTTGACATAGACGATGAGGTGAGGGTGAGAGGTGGACGATGTGAGAAGCCTTTTACCTAAATGTTGGCCCCGTCATCTAGCAGAGTATGGATGACAACCACATACTATTCTAGACAGTGCAGTGGAACACTAGCAAGCTCACAACCTGTAGGTGTTGTGAACGATGTGTTCACCGGTGTACTCTAAAAATCCATTGACATGTATTGCGAGTGCACTCTCGAAAATGATACTGTCAATAAACGAGATAACCCCGGCTTATATAATAGTAATAATAGCTAGCATATTAATTAGTCTCGTCAAACCTTAGACTAAACTCTAGTGGTAATGATACTAGGTTTTGTCGAAAGAAGCTGTTTTAAGTAAACGAAACGATGTCCGAGTACCGAGTCACCACATTATCAGGTGTGGTCATAGTTACTTTCATCTTACACATAGATATGAAGTATTTAATATAAATTACATGCTATGTGTGAATTTTATCTGTATACTTGCTATCTATGTTGGATGAACAATTTTATACATGTTTTAAATCATTTAAATTGTATATATATATATATATATATATATATATATATATATATTTTATATCTACAAAATATGTTGGGTAAACATGGGTAGATGAAATATGAGTCAGATGATGAGGTAAGAGGTGAAATAGACCTTGAGGTGAGGGTGAGAGGTGGACGATGTGAGAAGCCTTTTACCCAAAAGCTGGCCCCGTCATCTAGCAAAGTATGGATGACAACCACGGACTATTCTCGACAGTCCAGTGGAACATTAGCAGGATCGCAACCTATAGGTGTTATGAACGATGTGTTCACCGGTGTACTCTAAAAACCTATTGACATGTATTGCGAGTGGACTCTCGAAATTGATACTGTCAATAAACGAGATAACCCCGGAAGCTGTTCCCGAAGGACAATACCGGCAGTTGCGGCTCATAGAGAATGTCACAATTCTGGCAGTTGCGCCTAAGTGATAGAACTAGTAGATGTGCTTGACAGCTGTGTCATAGGCAACGATGGACGTCGTGCCTATTCCTTAGGACAATCCTTAGGAATGAATGAGTGAAGAATAGCTGACTCTTAGGGTAGATCCTTAAGAAGAGAATGGGGATGGGTAATTGGGTTAATTAATTGTTTGATGATTAAACATAATAATTATATTATTGTGGGTTGAAAACCCTATGTACTCACCATGCATCCCAACATGACCCACTCAAGCTTATTTGTATCATAGGTGTCGATCCGAAGCTACTTTACACTGAGAGATTAAAGAGATGTAAATCACTAGTGTAAATAAATGTAAGTTTTGTTTATGCTTATGTTTCTGTATTGACGATGACATCCCAAATGTTTTAAAATGAATAAAAATACATTTCTTCGGAAATGATTTGATAATGTATTTATTATGTTTTTCTGGGAACAAATTCCGCAACACTTTTATTAAAAGAGGTACACTGATTTTTATAAATAAACAAAATCGGTCTTTTTTGGCCGTGAAAATGGGGATGTCACATGAAGCCTTTGATGCCCTTACCAAGAAAATGAAAACAAGCTTCCAAAAGGTGTTCGATAGGCTCTCGGAATTAAAAGCATCAGCCACACTTGCCTCAGAAGCTAGGTCATCCGATGCAAGAGGGGTAGAAGGAAGAAAAAGGGGTCATACCATCTCATGGAAGCCTGCCTCGGAGTTCTGTCTCTGAGATGAATCTGATGATGATGATCCTTAAATTTTGTCCACATATATCCCCTCTGACAATGATGATGAAGAAGATGAAGAATTCGAATACATTTCAAATGTTGTGGTTGGACTTCAAGCTCCAATTTTTTTTTTCGGTGAAAGTTCTTCCAGAGGAAGAGAAAAGGATATGGTTCGCAGTTACATGGCCATCATCCTTGGTAGATGTCCGTCAAAGAAGCCGTGAAATGACTAAGGTGAAGACTAAGCTCACAATCGATGCATTCCGAGCTACCCAGTCGATGCTGCCTCTCATTCCCTCGCCAAGAATTTTCCCAATCTATAAAGGTTCTCCTCTTCGGAAGCCTGGCAACCTCCCGAAAGAGCCTCTAATTCCTCCTCCACTAGAGTTCACAATAGATTAAAACATTCAACAAGTCATTGATTACTTGAACAAACAACAAGACAAAGGGAAGAAGCCCATCTCGGAACCAAACAGCCCTCATCAGACCTACAAGAAGCCCGATGGATGGTCACAAGCCGAAATAGATCAAGCCCTTGAGGAGAGCATTCAGATCCAATCCCTCAAGGAAAATTTGAATCCAATGTTGGGCTTATGCCCTTGAGGAGAGCATTCAGATCCAATCCCACAAGCCGAAATAGATCAAGCCCTTGAGGAGAGCATTCAGATCTAAGCCCTTGAGGAGAGCATTCATGTATTATGATCTACCGAAGCAAGATGCAGACCAACTCGATCTTCCAATTTCTCTGTATGGAAGATGTTACATCAAATTTGCTCCTCTTCACCCAGATGATGATCCGATATCGATTGTCAGGACAGAAAGAGAAAGACTGAAGTCATTCTACTCCATGAACGCATGTCCTCAAAAGGAAGTGTGGTCTCAGAAGAGAATTACAAATATCACTGGGTTCGGAAGAAAAAGTCTTAATCAAATTCGACTTGGACTGCTTGTTGCACCGGTATCACATATTTTGGAACAAATCGAAGCAAATCACCATCACGGATGCAAACTTCCCCTCCATAAATCTAAACAACGTCTTGATTATTGATGCTCACTTCTGAACTCTCCAAGACGGTCAAATGAGCATTGTTGGCTACAGTGGTGCGATGAATTATCTAAAGGACTATGTTATGGAGTTTTGTCGATGTGACTTCGAGCTTGCACATCTGTTCGAAACTGAAAATTTCTTGGCCAAAATTGACTACGAGCTTCCTGAAGCAGAGATTCTGGCAGAAGGGCCATGATGAACCAGTGCTGGGATATGTCTACATGCAAAAGAAGGACCAACAAGAAGGACTTCTTCCGAGTCCTAGACAAGGATCTAGTCCCCACTAGGATTCTTCAAAAGTTCATATCAAATGCAGCTAAGTCAGATGCTCTGGCGCATGTGAAAAGAAAATTCATCAATCAACTCCAATGGTACCTGGAAGTTCAGAACTGGCTATACAGAGCTTATGTGTTTATCAGATATGAAGCCAACTAAGCTGACAAGATTGCTAAGTTCACTTGGGGGGAGAGTGTTAAATCATGAAAAATGAACCTCTAGCAATCAATCAAGATCCGAAGTCAGCTGAGTCCAAGATAACACCAAGAAGAGTAGAAGTTACGAGTTGAAGATCATTCTGAGATGTAGTACAATTCTGAGATTAGCTGTCTGTTCTAGCATTTAATGTATTTTGTCTTTATTAGTTGATGAATCGTAGAATCTAGTATTAATCAAAGTCAAATCTAATGCAGATTGAACAAACGATGTAAATAAGATCTGGTTTCTGCTCATCTATGCTTTCAACATTTACAGAGAAAATAGATAGGTTTTGTAAAGGACTCTTATCTAACTCTAGTAAAGTTCCCTATTTATAGGAACAGTGAAAGCATACAAAAAATACTAAGGCATTGACACTTAAGCTTCATACGAAATACGCCTCAGTAAATAAACTTAACAAACATACAAAGGGTACAAAAGACTTCGATATATTACAACTAAATTCAACCCTTACAATATCCCCCTTTGTAATAATGTCGACCTTCGTCAGTTCAAGAGTATCTGTATAGCATACAACATAACCCTTCGAATCTCAGTGTACCATGAGATAATCTTCTTCAGCTCCTTCTTGTTTGCTTCGTTATTCTTCTTGCAGCTATTCATACGAACAATGAAATTCGTATATTGAGAAGTTGTGTATCTTTCCACTTCGGAAGCTTGAAATAAGAATCTTTTGGCATTCCTATTTTTATATTTCCCAGCAAAGACTAAACCAAAAGGCTTCAAAAAATTTCCCCATCTGCATACTTCTTCAACTCAGGTTGAGATAAAGGAAGTTCCATTGGAACTTTTACTGTCAATCCCTTTGCTGTAGCTAACTCAACATCAGTAAGTGCTAAACACTCATAATAATTGTCAATAAAAATCTTGATGTGAGCCAGCCCAAGTCGAAAAACTTCAGGATCAGTTTCTCGAAGATATGAAGCATCTTTATCCTTTAACAATAGTGCAACTTGTATCAGATCATACAAATTCATTAAAGGAAAGTATGCCACTGAGAAATCACAAACTTGCCCATTTTCCCTCGAAACAATGAAGCGAAGATTCTGCATCATATTTTCAAATAGCACATCCCTCTTTATGCTAATTAACTTCTTTATCTTCACTAGTGACCAAATCTCCTCTGGAAGCTTTCCAAGTACAGCATGAAATCTGATCTTCATGTAAGTGTACTCATCATCATTGTCAAATTTCTCAGCTATTTTGTATTGAGCCATAATAAACATCATCTCATTAATGGGAAAATCCAATTGACTCATGTCTGTGTTTAGAACAACATAGCTATGCTTTGGCTTCTTTTCGAAAGCATACATATGATTATATGCAACTTTCAACTCTATTGTTTCATAGTTGTAATGTTTTGAAGGATCACCCTTGTTCATCCCAGGTGGATCATTCGCACGAAGTCGCATAACGCTTTGCACGATTCGTAGCTTTTCAACCTTAGCCTCTACTTCAGCTTTCTTTTCCTCCTTTGACTTTTCAACCACAATCGTTTTGCCTTTGTCTTTTACAGAAGAATTATCAACATTTTCCTTAGGCTTCGAAATACTGCCACCTTCCCCAATCACTATTCCTTTGGAAATTTGTCTTGAAATTGGCTTCATTGAAATTGGCATTGTTGTCACAATAGTCGAAGTAACTGGTCCAACAGTTGACATGATTGGTTTTGTTGTTGGAATCTTTGAAGAGAACACCGTTCCAACAAACTTTGCATCTGTATGCAAATCTTTACTACCAGCCTTCGAACCACCAACATCCTTTTCTCCCCCTTGCACCCCTGTGAAAACAGGTGGGGCATTCGTTGGAAGAAGGCTCGAAATGTGAGAAAGAGGAGCTAGTTGTTTGTGGAAAATAGCTTCAAAATGAACGAACTTTTGAGACAAAAAATACGGAGTTATCAACGGAGAGGAAACTGATTTAACAGTTAAATATTTTAGCTCCTTTAGCAGCTTGAGCACTTCCATAAAGCTTTGACTTTCCGTTGTAGAAAGTTGAGTAAGTTGAGGACTCAAATCTTCGTACAACTTGACATATTTGGTAACAGCATCACAAATAATGTCAACTTTTTGATTGATCGAAGCAGAATCCTGTTGCACAATTGAAATTTCCTTTTGCATATCCTGTCGAAGCTCCTGAAGTTTCAAATTCACATCTTCCCTTACTTTCTTTACGTCCTGAACGAATAGCAAATTTCGTTCCTTCACCAAATGCTTGAATTCTTTCACCTCACTTCTAAACATTGAAGTTAGAGAATTCACTCTTAACTCATCATTTTGATCATTGTGATCAACCTTCTCCAAGAGTCGAATCTCTGAGTCACGAACCATTCCAGACACTATACTCACCACCTTTGCTTCAAAGGTGTTTTACAGATTATCAACTTCCATACTGGAGACAGACGAACTACTCCCCAAATCTGCTTGAGATTGATGAATAGAATTCAATTTGTTGTTGAGAATCTTGAATTGTTTCATCATCATTAACATATGATCAGGAAAGTTATCTTCTTCATCATCAAACTGCAAATCTTCAAACGTGCCTCGAAAACCTTCATTGTCAGTATCAGTTTCAACAACAGTTGAAGTTTTAACAGGTGAATCGATTTTGGGGGAATGAGTGGATTGAGATGGAAAAAGAGTTGTAAAGGGTTGATGAAGAATGTTTTCAAAGGTTGGGGAACTTGTAGTATTCGGAACAATAAAAGGAGGTAATGACACAAAAGTATCTGTGATCGAAGATACAGGAATACCTTGAGTAGTAGCTTCAACTTCTTTGTTCGACTCTCCCTCACCCATGTTGACATTTACATCCGTATCTGATACGTGTGTAACAATGCCTGAAGTTCAAACCTCCTCAGTATGTGATTCAGTTAACGAAACTTCGGGTGGTATGACAGTAGTCTTCTCAGGAGTAGAGACAGATTGAAAAATAATTGTTTCTGGTGTTTCAGGAACTATTTCTTCTTCAGAAGACTCCTCTTGGATAACCAACTTGCGTTGCCTTTTCTTCTTCTTTGAAATGTGTTTAGCCACATCTTCAGCTCTATGTTTCTCTGACAGAAGCGAAACTGGAGCTGGAACGTCACAAAAAATGACTCCTTGATGAGAAAGTTGTGGTTTACAAACATTGGAAGGAGAAGATTTTAACAAACCATCAGAAGATTTTCGTGAACCCCTAGTCCTCATCTTTAACCTTCGAAAAACACCAGATTTTGAAGGAATTTGCTCTGCAACTATTGTATCATCAACAGGTTCTACTGGTTTGATGACAACAGTCGAAACATTTACTTCGACCGTCTCAGGCTTCTTTGAGAGCTTCTTGGATTCATGCACAATCTTCTCAGGAGACTTTTTAGTTTCATGCATAGGCTTCTCTGGTGTAGCCTTTGTATCCTTCTTAGAACGTTTTGACTTCTTGGAAGGACCAACCTCTTCTTTCGATAATAAGTTTCCAGTCTCAACATCTGGATTGACAGTTTTCAAGTACTCAACCAACACTTTGTTGGCTCAACCTTCTTTAACATTGCATCAGGAATCCGAGCAATGTGTGTGAACACTTCTATATCATCCGAAACTTCCTTGGGGAAGTGATACTTCAGAAACTCAACTCTTTCTTCATCGGCAGGTAGTGCAATTCCTTCTTTTTCATAAAAATGAGCAAGGATCAAAATCCAGTACCTGGCACACGAAATGCCTTGAACTACATTTGTGTTTTCGACACTCTTTTGAAATTCCTTCCATAGTTGAGTAGAGTAGTCGACAGAAAGATCGTAGTATAAACCAGCCACCATCGCATAAACCTCCATACGACCCTTGTCTAAACCAACACTTCGACCAGTCAAGCATCGAAGGAAAATTCCAAACAAGAAATTCCAAACAGTTGGAAGAGCTGATTTCTTGAAATCACTGATCTTCGTGAGTGGGGGTTGATGACCCATCTCATTGAACATATGAACAACTTGCGTGTAAGTAAGATTAGTAACAAGTGGAGAATTGGGAATTTCAAGAATCTAACAAAAGATCTTCTTAGACAAACGGATCTTCTTGTCATTCACCAACTGAAAAGTGATGATATCCATGGCTTTACTATAAGTTGCAGTAGAACCAGCCTGAGAAAGCCAAGAGAGAGGAACGACAAACGAATTGAACATCACCTTTGAAAGAATAGAACTTTTTAATGCGACGATAAGCATCTTCAACTCTTCAGGATACAAAGACATATCCCCTTCCACTTTGTAACACCAGCAAAATTTAGTTCAAAAATAAATTCTTCAATAACCTTAATTGGGATAAATGAAGTGAAAGAGATCGTAACTAGGTTTCCAAAAATATAAAGAATATTAAAATCCGAGTTATAACGAAGAAGTTATAACCGACCAAAGATACGCGACAGTACCGGTAAAACACTGTTAAGCATAAAACGAGAAATTTCAATAAAATACTTTTCAACCTTAGGTGTCTAAACAAAAGTCGTAGATATTCCAAAACCGTAAACATACATAAAAAGAACGCCCAAATCCGACTTCATATGAGGGAGTTATAATTTTTCGAAGTTTCGGACATAGCAGTAGACAGCTAAAAACTCGAAATAGAGATCGAGCGACTTTTTGCCAACGTGACCTAAACGAGAATCGAAGATCTCATCAATGATATTACAACGGTAAAAAGTCTGAACAAAAACGGACATTCGGATGTAGAAGTTATGGATTTTTAACGGACTTTTCCTGTCCCGGCCTGTTAAAAATATAATATTAAAAATAAATTCAAAATTAGCCGACGAATTCTGAACGAGAGTTGTAGAGCATAATCTCACCTACGCGTGGATATAAAGAATGTCGAAAACGGAGCTCGTATGCGAAAGATATGAATTTCTGAAGTTCGAGGCACGAACTTCGACGCTGTGTCAGAATTTTCAGAGTTCACGACGTGAACAGTCTGAGTGACCATTTCAGAGCCACTTGACAGATGACGCATGCCATGAGCGAATCGGGACAAACTCACGACGTGAATTGGCAAAACTCACGACGTGAACTTCGATTTTTAGCCTATATATAGAAATTGAAGCCTTCCGAGTTTGGCTGCTCATTCCTATCCTCTCTCCCACTTCTTCTCTGTGTTAAGCATCCCGAGACCACCCCGAAGCCCCGATAACAACCCTATCACATGAATCAAGGCTCGAAGTCCCGAAGTTCCCGAGGAACTTGCTTCTTTCCAGTCGAAGTACTGCCCGAGTTTAGTCTCGCCTTCTTCAACTCACCACTTCTATCAGGTGAGTTCATACCCCCTATTTCTATGCTTTTAAATGCTTTTTAAATGCTTTTGAACACATTACGGGGGAGAATACAAGTAAACACCCGGTTATTCCCGAGTGAAAATAGGGAATACTTTGCTATACTTTGCATGCAGTTATTTTAACTATCAAATGGAAGTGTTTAACATACAAAACATCTTACTTTACTTTACCCTCACGGGATGAAACATGAGTATAAATATCATAAGCTCTATTTATACGTTTGCATCATATCAAGGGTAACCACTTTCGTCATGACATCTTTATGCATACAAGAACATACAAATCATTTTATGCCTTTATTATCATTGTGAAAAAGGATAATCATTTCAGAAACAAACATATTCATTTTAATACGGGACTTAATTGAGAATTCGTGAGGCATTCATCTTCAATATACCTTTTAAGGTACCACTAGAAGTCCTGTTTAAAACCAGAATCTCCCGTCCGGAGAATGTGACAAGTGTGTATAGATCTATACGGGACTAATGATCCCGCACCCTGACTGCTAGCTGCAGTCCCCGGGGTGACAAGTGTCATCTCATTTCGACGCCTGAAGAACGTCGCTACAGGCAAATTATGATAGTACGGTTATAAAAACTCACTGGATAGACAATTATTATGGTATTACGTTTTCACGGGAAAAGTAACAGATACAGTTCTTTTCACAATCAAATACAAATCTTCTTATAGTTTTGTTTTATAATAAGACTATACATCATCTTTTGAGCATGTCATAGTTGCTTACAAGTTACGGTCTTGGACATTTGAGACTGCATTTCACTTTTAGGAAAATATAGGATTTTCCTGGTTCAAATACATACAATTTATACAACAATCATTCATACTCATTTCATACACTCATAAGAAAATATCGGATTTTCTGGAAAACATACACGAACTTTCGAATGGCATACATTTTCTCAAAACACTACTTATGAACTCACCAACTTTATTGTTGACACTTTTTCTTTGAAATAACTTGTATTCTCAGGAAAACGCTAAATCAGGTAGCAACTACTTTTGAAGACTAACGCGCTGACGTTAGTAATATCTTTGAATCACCATATTGTATTTGATATTTAAACATGTAACACATACAATCATGTAAACTTTTCAAATCTATTTATATTATGGTGGTGTGTACTTTCTTTACTATTCAATTGTTATGATACTGTACATGACGTCCTCCGCCCCCGAACGTTTCCGCCGTTCAGGTTTGGGGGTGTGACATACTTGATAATTTGTACTCTGAATCCTCATTATTTGTTGAGAAGTGGTGTCTTCAGTTGTTCAGGAAGCAGAATCAACACCAGCCATGATTAGGGTTTTGAAGCTTTGAAGAACAGGGAGAATTTGGGTATTGGATTTCTTTTGTGAGCGTAAAGAGACAAATAACCCGTAAATACTCTTTTTATATGTAACCCTGAATTTGAATTGAACGCGGGATAAGCATTGATTGAGATCTGACGTGGCACCTTAAAAGTCTCACCATTCTGCCAATAAAGTTGTCATGCGTCAAAAAGTAACTGTCACACTGCCTTGAAACCAGGAAACGTCTCCTCACACAGTCTGTTCGTGTCACCTCAAGGAATAGTAACCGTCATCAACCTTCAGATGGAGGTTGAGCTCTTTCGTCTTTGGGTTTAGACACGAAGTCATTTGCTAGACTGTTGAAATCATCAGCCTGAGTTGGTAGTACTCAGAACCTCAAGGATTTCGTGTGTGCGTTGTGCCAAAGAAAAGATAAGAATCAAATTAATAAAAATTTGGATCTGTGATGTCAAAATAAATTTCGACACAAAAGCAGAGAAACCCCGGGCAAAAGTTACTTCATTAATTATCAAGAGAGACAATTAACTGCTTGTGTATGTTCCCGTGAATTACAATCAAATACTTATAGAGAAGTATCGAAGGACTTCTTTTGTTAGGCTAAATGTGTAACAACCCGAAATTTCTATCTTGTACTTTCAGTCAATTCAATCAAAGACAAACTAGTTTCTGCAATCTTTTAGCGTTGTTTAGAGCCTGTTTGAGTGTTCTAAGCCTAGTGTATTCAAGAATCGAGTATTAGGAAGTATCAGCTTGAGTCCATTGTGCCTTAATCAAATTCTTAACTCATTAAGAGGAGTTTACGGCCAACACATGGTTGGGCCGTAAACTCATGTCAACGACGTAAACCCATGCTATATGCATGAGTTTACATCACTTTTCTCCATTTCTTCCATTTCTAGTCAAGAACACCCAATATAATCCCTCAAGTATCATAAGATCTTCACTTTGATCTTCCAAAAATGTAAGAATTCTTTCACTTGAATTGTTGTTATACCTCCTTATCTAGTGATTATACATGATTCATCCATGAAATCATTCCATTTTGCTAGATTTTCAAGTGTTATTCATTTCACCAAGAACACCAAGAACACACACTAGTGTTTTTGGACTTTAATCACCCTATCAAGCTTCTATATTATAAGTACTCTCTCCTAAGCTTTCTATAAACACGAAATACTTGAAGAACACTTAGGAATCATCCAATTGACAAGAACAAAGGGAGTTTACGGCCAAGACAATCTCCCTTGGCCGTAAACCCATATATTGAAGCATATGTTGACTTTAAACACTCCTAAAGACTTCTAAACCCTTGAGTACCTTCCTTTGTGTAATACTTACTGATTATACTACTTGAAAACATAAAGAAATCAAGATCAAAAGGTGTTTACGGCCAAGGCAATCTCCTTGGGCCGTAAACCCTAATTAAGGGTGTAAATGAACCCTAAACCTCTTACTAAGCCTTGGAACTAAGTCTAGAACACCTCAAGGAAGAACCTAGGACTTTAAAACACAAAATGGTACAAGATACTATGAGTTTACGGCCGTAAACTCATAGGGCCGTAAACCCTAGGCCGTAAACTCATATAAGACTTACCATGTTGGTCGTAAACTCATTAGAATGGCCATACACCCTTAGTATGCAATCATATGTGATTGTAGTACTTAAAAACCTAGAGTTTCCTAGTCTAATAGAGTGTTACCTTTCATGATTAGTTGTTTATTCAGTAATTATAAACATATATGTGTCATTATATATTCAATAGGATCTGTGTGTGCTCAAGTCTTCACTTGACACTTATCATCCTACACCAATCTTACATTTGAGTAACTTACAACAGGTGAGTTCATACCTCCACATTTTCATAGTTTTACTGTTTTAAGGGGGGGGGGGGGGGGGGAATACAAGTATAACACAAAGATATTGTGTTATAACAAATGATTTCAAATGGAATACAGTTATGAAAACAAATGGTTTCAAACATCTTATCAAATTAAGTGGTTTTAAGTGGTTATTTCAAAAAGACATCAAGTCACCAAAATGGATTTCCAAATACGAAACTTCTTTTAAATGTTTTATAAACTTATATTTTTCCCCAAAAATCATACTAGTTGTAACACTCGTGTTTCTATCCTAGGCATTAATATTAAGGTGATAGTCTAGGTTAACCTTTGTAACTCATTTTGAAGAAATGAAAAAGGAATTATGTGAATTCTATGTGTTTTATGTGTTTTAGGCTTAATTATTAGGAGTTAATTAATTAAGAATAAAAAAGAGCGTCGAAAATAAATTTTAGATAAAGCCGATATCTATTAAGAAAGTTGTAGTGGTCGTGACAAGGATTACGGATATATAAAGAATGCCGAAATCCGGGTTATAACGAAGAAGTTATGACCTGTCGAAGTTTCACGATAAAACCGGCACGGTGCTGAATGTCGTAAAAAGTGAGTTTTCGATAAACTACTTTTTAGACTTAGTGATCTAAACGAAACTCGTGGTGTTCGTTAAACCGAGAGTAGGTATAAAAAGAACGCCCAAATCTGACTTCGTATGAGTAAGTTATGATTTTTCGAAGTTTCAACTTAGCAGTAGACAGCTAAAAACTCGAATTTTAGATCGAGTGATTTTTAGCTGACACGACCTAAATGAGAATCGAAGGTCTCGTAAATAGTAGCACAACGGTAAAAAGTCTGACGAAAACGGACGTCGGATGAAGAAGTTATGAATTTTTAACGGATTTCCTGTCCCGGTCTGTTAAAAATAATAATATAAAAATTAAAATCAAAATTAGCCGACGAAGTCTAAACGGAAGTTGTAGAGCGTAATTTTACCTACGCGTGCATATAAAGAACGTCAAAAACGGAGCTCGTATGCGAAAGTTATGGATTTTAGAAGTTTTTGTACAAAAACCGAGAAAATTCGCATAGTCACGATTTGCCACGTCACCCTCGCTTAGAACGTGCCACGTGTCCGAGATTGGTGAGTCAGGCGAGCCATGTGTCCGAGCTGCTGAGTCATCCGAGCACCTGACCTGATCCGAAGTGGTCCAGTAGCGATGCGACACGTACCTTCTTGCACGAGACCGAACCCTCGCAGCATGCCACGATGCCTCTACTTCGGACCCTAGACCTCGGTCCAGTAAGGAGCTGCCAGCAAACCTTCGCAGGTGCGAGCCATGTGTTAGCCATCCCCTGCGAGTCCTCGGATCAGCACACCTGGAGGCTTCTCAGCCGTTGGATCAGGAGGCTCGCCCCTATAAATAGAAGGGTGCGAGACCTCCCGGGGGTATTTTGAAAACTTGTCAATTTTAGCCCCTAAACCCATATTTCTTTCATTCTAACTTCCCCCGAAGCCCCGGTATCGATTATAACCCCCGGAATACGCCACGAAGTGCCTGTGAAGCCCGGAAAATTTATCTTTTCAGTTTCGAAGCCCAACCTTTACAGAGCCCGGTTTCTCAATAAAACTCCCGGTTTTATTAGAAACGACCGTTTTAGGAAACGAATTGCTGCCCTATTTTCATCAAAACATGTGAGTGTGTAGTTACTTTCACTTTACATATAGATACGAAGTATTTAGCTTAAAATACGTGCTATGTTTAAATATGTTAATTGTTTATTGGAGGTGACTGTTGAATAGATGTTTTATACAAGTTTTAAACTGTATATGTATTTTATCTACAAATATGTTGGGTAGAACATGGGTAGACAAAATAGTCGGTGGGTGTTAAAAATGATGAGAGGCCTCGGTGTCGGTGTTGTTGTTGGTGTTGTTGTAGTCGTCTAGCAGAATATAGATGACGATCACGGACCTTTCTAGACAGTCCAGTGGTACACTAGCAAGTTCGCAACTTGTAGGTGTTGATGAACTAAATGTTCTTTGGTGTACTCTAATCCCCCTCGTGGTTTCCTTTAGGACATGTATGGCTGAGGAGTCCCCTTAGCAGTAGTGTCCAACCCGATGATATTCCTTAGGATAAGTCCCTTGTGTTAGGTGTTTAAGGACGTAAAGTGAGGACAACGAGAATGGGTAATCATGGTTATTGTTGATTGGTGAACTTAATAAGTTATTATTATTGTGGGTTGAAAACCCTATATGCTCGCCAGGCTCCCAAGCCTGACCCACTCAGCTTTTTATGATTACAGGTAGTGGACCCCAAGCATAGTCGGAGGACGATGAGAGATTTTTTTTGGATTATAGGCCAGTAGTTGTAAATAACTGTTGAAAGGCTTATAATGTCTTGTTTATGCTTTTCATCTGTATCTTAACATGACATCCCGAGGTTTTGATATATATATGGAAAATATATACCTTCTTAAAGAAGGGTTTTGATAAACTTTTATCATGTTTTATTTTGGGGACCTATTCCACAACATCTTTTGAAAAGATTTCTCTGATTTTATTTTAAAAAGCATAAATTAAATCGGCCTTTTCTGGCCGAGAAATTAGGGGATGTCACACTAGTATACATATATTTATATAAATAAGGTTTAAAAGACTTAGTACTGACAACCCACTTTGGTTCCTTTTCCTTGTTTGGATGTGGGATCACAAGTATAAGTTGTTTGTCCAAGTGTCATTTAAATTTTAGTTATATATATATTTGTATATGTATACAAGTATAAAAGTTATTTAATTAGATTCAATTACCCTTTGTAACATGTTGAGCAAAGGATCCCATACATGAATACTCGTTAACAAATCAGAAAGTACATATAAATTATAATATGTATAATTTATGATACACAGAACATAAATTCACGATACTAGTATACTAGAGTACATGGTTTTACAAAAACAAAGGTTTAATTCAAAACTATTCAATTATATACATTCATTCAAATACATGTTAAGAGTACTAAATTCAAGATTATACTATCAATCATTTACTTCAGAATGATTGGGTTTTCATAATTAATATACATGTAACGTTTATATGCTTTTATGAGACAAGTAGTACAGATTGTTTAATTCATTTTAAACAATATAGTAAAGTCCTGATATTATAACCAGAGTCTCCAGCAGGGGATCGAAACAATGGGTGTATAGATCTATATTGGGATTAACAACCCCGCACTCGGACTGCTAGCTACAGTCAGGCATATACGCCTGTGAGTGACAATTGTTATCATCAACTTTCAACGCATTCATAGCGTTGGATCATGCCATCTAGTTAGTATGGTTATAATAACTCATTTAAAAGATATTAACAATACGTTAGTGTATAATTAACTAAACTTAAGTACATTTTCAAAGTACTAGTTTACAAGATACAGTTTACAAGATACAGTTTACAAGATACAGTTTACAAGATACAGTTTACAAGATACATTTTACTAGATACAGTTTACAAGATACAGTTAACAAGATACAAGTTTACATAAAGTTTACAAACAAAGAACATTGGTTTACAAATAGAACAGTTTTATACAAATACAACTACTTTTCATATACAACAGAAAATATAGGATTTTCTGGAAACAGTTTACATATTCAAGAAACAGAAAACATTCTTACAAAACATAAATACTTATACACTCACTCAACTTTATGTTGATACTCTCTTTTCAAATTACTTGTATTCTCAGGGAACCCGTAGACAGGTACACCCGAGCTTTTGAAGATGGAGCAGTTTATGTTTTGTCTTTATCTTTTGTACAACTTTTTGGTTTCAGTATACAATTTGAAACACATGTAAATATTTATACTTTTTAATACAGTGGTTGTTTGTACTATGATTACTATATTACATGTGTTGTGATACTACAAATGAAGTCCTCCACCCCCGGACGTTTCCGCCGTCTGGTTTGGGGGTGTGACAAAATGGGTTGTTTAAAATTTCGTTACATATCAACCTAAACATAAGGTAAGTAATTGTAACAGAAATTACTTGTTTGACCAGTGTAGTCAGTGACAAGTGTGCTTTGGATTATATTGATAGTGACTTGGAAAGCAAATGAAACTCACACAGAAATCATTTTCATGAAAAATTTGTTCTGGATCCTGTTGGGTAACAAACATCGTGGGCTTCAATAGTTTGATCATGATCACACATGAGAAATGAATATGATTTTGAGTTTCGAAAAATGGTACAGAAACAAATGTTTCGTTAAAACTAGAACTTAGTTCCTCGTCAATTCCTTTCTAAGATAGATTTTTGGGTTTCACTTTCATCACGGCCTCATGACGTCAGATCATAAACACAGAAGTTTGATATGCCTAAGTCATGATTGGTTTGATCAATGACCTCTCAGACATATGTCATTTTGTGTGAAATGTGTGAGAACGTTGTGATGAAAAAGATTGGTTTTGAGAAACAAATTGTACCTCTGTTATTTTCGGACAAAACAAATAACTCTTAACTTATGTGAGAAGATTAAGGTAGCTCAATTGACTAATGTGAATATAAGCCTGGCTTGGGAAGAAATTTTCGTATGAAAAATTTCATTAAGACTTTCATAAACACACATTGAGTCGACAGAGGCTTGAGTCGACATGTTGCAGCATGCTTCTAGGGACAGTCTAACTAGTACATAGTTGTCGAAAGTTTACCTTCCCATAGAAATGCAAGCATGACCCTTAAAAAAAATTTCGTATAATCTGCACAAAGTAACAACAAAGAGAATAACAAAAATCTTTTTGATATTTTTGATTTTTCTAACAGAAATAAAATATTTTTGCGTTTTTGTGAATTTTTCGAAAAAGAAAACAATGAACAAAAGAAAATCTTTTTGGAGTTTTTGATTTTTCGAAAATGAAACAATAATACCAAAATAAAATCTTTTTTTGAGTGTTTGATTTTTCGAAGATAAAACTAAGAACCAAACTTACGAAAAACATTTTTACAAACAAACGAAAATTTGTAAACAGACTACAATTTGCCATCCTTACAAAAATTTGGCAAACGAACGAAAATTTTGTACCGCACAATTATCATGAAAATTGTCGAATTCGAAGCGTGTCGAAGCGTTGACTATGAACAGTAACCGCTGAATGACGTCTTATTGCCTCTGAATCGACACACTTGTATGACACACCTTTGCTATACATTCGAAATCCTTCCTGGAACAGAACTCGGTTCAATCATTCCCAAACCTGTCAAAATTCTAATAAATGATTTTTCATCCAAAGCTTTTGTAAAAATATCAGCAAGCTGATCAGTTGTTTTTACAAAATGGACTTCAATGTTTCCATCTTCCACGTAGTCTTTGATAAAGTGATAACGAAGAGCTATATGTTTTGTTTTCGAATGTTGTACTGGATTATGACAAATGCGTATAGCACTTTGAGAATCATAGTACAATGGAATCTTTTTCATATTCACAGCATAATCTCTCAACTGACTTTGTATCCAAACAATTTGTGATGTACAAGCAGCAGCTGCAACATATTCGGCTTCAGCCGTAGAAATCGATACACACGTTTGCTTGTTTGACTGCCAACTAACCAACTTTCCATCCAAAAATTGACAAGCACCACTTGTACTTTTTCGATCCAAGGTACATCCTCCTAGATCTGCATCTGAAAATGCCTGAATGAAAAATCCTATTTTCGAAGGATACCACAATCCTAACGAAATTGTTCCCTTGAGATAACGAAAAATATTCTTCACAGCTGTTAAATGTGATTCTCGAGGATTTGCTTAATACCTAGCACAATTACATACAGAAAACATGATATCAGGTCTACTTGCAGTAAGATAAAGCAAGGAACCTATCCTTCTCCTGTATAAAGTAAGATCAACCGCAGGCGTATCTAACGAAGGTGTTAGTTTTGTGCCAACAGCCATTGGTACTCTTAACTTCGTGCTATTTGTCAATTCAAACTTTTCGAGCAAATTCCTTGTGTATTTCTCTTGATTGATGAATATGCCTTCTCTGTTTTGACATATGTTTAAGCCAAGAAAATTATTGATCTTACCCATCATGCTCATTTCGAATTGGCTTTTCATCAAATTTTCGAATTCACTAGACAAAGCAGGGTCAGTAGAGCCAAAAATAATATTGTCAACATAAATTTGAACAAGCATCAAATGATTCCCAACTTTCTTTCGAAATAATGTAGGGTCAACTAATCCTTGCTTAAATTTCGACTGTTTTAGGAAACTGGCAAGAGTTGCATACCATGCTCTTGGTGCTTGTTTTAACCCATATACAGCTTTATCTAGAATATATACATCATTATGATGCATTTCATTTACAAAACCTAGAGGTTGTTCAACGTAAACAATTTCTTCGAGTTCTCCATTGAGAAAGGCTCATTTCACATCCATTTGATAGACATCAAAATCCTTATGAGCTGCATATGCTAAGAATATTCGAACAGCCTCGAGTATTGCAACAGGGGCAAAGGTTTCTTCATAATCAATCCCTTCTTGTTGTGAATATCCTTTTACAACTAGACGTGCTTTATTTCGTACAATATTTCCATCTTTGTCGGTTTTGTTTTTGAAAATCCATTTTAACCCGACAATCGAAACATTTACAGGTTTAGGAATTAATCTCCAAACCTTGCTTCTTTCGAATTCAGACAGTTCAGATTGCATTGCAACAACTCAATCTGAGTGTTCCACTGCCATCTTAACTGTCTTTGTTTCAATTTTAAATATGAAAACATTGAACATGCAAAATTCTTGATGAATATTTAATACCTCATTCTTCGCACGAATCTGAGCTCTTGTTAAAACTCCATCTTGAGGATTTCCAATGACTTGATCTATAGGATGAGTCTTTATCCATTTCTCTAATGGTGGATATGCTAGATCAAATTCCAAAGGTGCATCTTCGTACATCTCTTCATTTTCAGATCCTACAACAGAAACATTATCATTTAGATCATGAAAATCATCGTTTTGATTAAAATTTATTATATCATTTTCCTCTTCAACACGATTATCATTTTGATGCTCCCCCTCAACTAGATGGTCCCCCTCAACAACATTATCCATTCTCCCATTCTCCCCCTCGAAAGAATGCTCCCCCTCAACCAGAGTATTCGAATCCAAGTGCACTCCTTCCACTGGATTATTAAGCATACTTTCGTCAACTCCGGGAGAACTCGTTGTTGAATTAACATCCACTATGTTTTGAGGAATTTCCAAATCATCATTATGCTTCGAAGATTCAGAGTGATGATTATCATTCACATGAACTTCAGCATCCACAGCCCTGTCAGGAATACCAAAAATTAAATCATAATCAAATTCAGATGAATTTGATTCTTCAGTGTCATCAGATGATTCATTAATAATTAGTTTTTGTTCAAATTGCTTTTCAACTTGTTTGACAAAATAATCATCGAAAGTAAGATTGAAAGTTTCTTCAACTTTTCTTGTGCGCTTATTTAACACTCTGTATGCAACCGAATTATGCGAATATCCCAAGAAAATTCCTTCGTCAACTTTTGCTTGAAATTTCGAAAGATTGTCCTTGAGATTCATGATAAAGCATCTACAGCCAAACACATGAAAAAATTTGACATTTGGTTTTCGGTTATTGATTATTTCATACGGAGTGATGTTAAATCGACGATGAATAAAAGAACGATTCTGAGTAAAACATGCTGTTGACACCGCTTCGGCCCATTGATACTGGGGAAGATTCGCATATGTCAACATAGTTCTTGCTGCTTCACAAAGTGATCTATTTCTTCGTTCAACTACACCATTTTGTTGTGGTGTATATGGAGACGAAAAGTTATGTGAAATTCCTTTCTCTGTTAAGTACGACTCCAACACTTTGTTCTTAAACTCAGATCCATGATCACTTTTGATCTTTCGAACATTTTTCTTCAGGCTCATCTCAATCTTCTTAATAAACTCAATCATTGTTTGAGCAACCTCAGATTTTAACCTGAGAAAGTATACCCAAGTAAATCATGAAAAATCATCAACAATAACCAGAATATACCGTTTCTTGTTGAGAGTTTCAACAGTCGATGGTCCAAAAAGGTCAATGTGTAGAAGCTCCAACGGTTCTACAATTTTCGAATCTATCACAATTGGATGTCCTTTTCTGTGTTGTTTTCCTTGTTCACACGCTGCACATAAGGTATCATTATCAAATTTTAAAACTGGTAAGCCTCGAACAAGATCATCAACTACCAACTTATTTAAATTTCGAAAATATAAATGTGATAATCGACGATGCCATAGCCAGCTGATGTCTGATGAAGCTTTAGAAAGTAAGCACACTCAAGGTTTGCCAATGATTGGTTTGATATCAAGAGTAAACATGTCACCATGACGTTTGGATTTGAGCAAAACTTCATTAGTCGTGACATTCGAAATGATGCTGCCTTCTTCGTTAAACACCACTTGATTGCTAGTGCCCACAACAAGTTGTGAAACACTTATCAAGTTATGTTGTAGACCTTTAACATAAGCAACACGTTTAACAGTGAACTTTCCATTTGTGACTTTACCATGTCCTTTCACCTGACATTTGTGATTGTTGCCAAACTTTACTACCCCTGCATTTTCCAAACTTCGATAATCTCTCAAATTTTTTTTTCGTCCAGTCATGTGACATGAGCAACCACTATCGATATACCATTTCTCATCATATTGCTCGTCACATAGCACCTGCAATCAATGAAAGAATTTAGGTACCCAAGGCTTTTTGAGTCCTTGGAAATTAGCTTTGAAAACAGAATGAAATTTAGAATCTTTTACCCAATCACAAACTTTGTTTTTGAGACTATCAATTAAGTCAACATCACTAGGTAAAGGAATAGTAACATAAGTTGTTGTTAGTTTGGGATTGTCACTGACACTTGCCTTCGTCCTTTTAGATTGTAGATTACCATGCTTTTCCTTCGAAACCGGTTGCCAAGTTTTCACCGAAATGTTCGAATCTTTTGAAGACGAGCTTGCAGTTGACGAAGTATTTACATACTTCTCATAGGCTTCGTGAATCTGTTGTTTAGATTATTTCCGTAATTGATACATTCGTCCTTTTCCTTCAAGCCAATGATCAATGTTTTTATCACGAGACAATCCTTTTGTGTGCGAAACTTTGAAGGTTTGTTTTCCTGTTGGATTTGGAAAATTCGGTTTTTGTGGGATGAAATCAACATTTGATTTTGGTCGAAATACCATTGAGTATCGACTTCCATCATTGTTTCCAACACTTATGTTTTAAGAAAATCGATTTTGAAACTGTTGTTTTTGAGAAAACCTTGTTTGATGATTAGAAGAAAATCGTTGTTGTGATGGTTGATTATGAACAGTCTTTGATGTATTTTTGTTTTCTTTTGAAAATGATGAGTTTGAAAATTTCGAAGAATTTGTTTTCGGTTGAAATTCAGATTTAGATTTATTTAGTTGAGTGGGATTTTGCTTTGGATCTGAAGGAATTGCTGAATGAGAAGACTTGTTCTTAATAGAGTTAGTCTTTGTGTTTTCAGTTGTTTTCATATTCAACCAATTTTGTTGTTTCCGAAGTTCCATGGTTTGCCAAAAAATCTTCTTTCGAGCTTGTCTTTTTGAAATTTCATTTTCTTTTGAAAACTTCTCAATTTGTTCTTTAAATTCTTTGGAATTTAATTTGACCATATTTTCATTTTCCACAACAACTCTTTCACAATTTTCGACTTTTCAACCCATTTGCGTTGTGGTTTCTGTCTTTGAAAAATATACGAATTCTTTGTTAATATATTTTCGACTGTGCTTTGATTTGAATAGAAACCTTCGTCTGTTGTTTTCTTGTTGTCATTTTGAACCAGTTCGTTGAGTTCTGGTTTAATGTTCTCAGCTTTTCCAGTAGTAACAAACACTTGATTTGGAAAAACAACATCATCAGTACACTTGAAATTAGGATACACTATCTGATTGTTTCCAAATAATGGGCTCCTTTTTCCGACAACACTTTGTCGAAATTTTCAGTGTCCCCAAATACTTGATAAATAACAACACGGAGAATTTCTTTTTTTGTAGAATCTTTGGTTGATAAGACCTTTTTATCCGAATCATCATCATTTTCATCATCACTGCTATCCGTTTGACTATCTCGATTATCCACATAATCACAATCTTTCGAAGTAGAAGGTTTGTCAGTGTCAATCTTAACCTCCAAATCCTTAAGTTTTTCTTTTCCTTTAGATTTTGATGCAACATTAATGACAGACAACCGAGAACAATCAACATCCTCAATATCACTAATTTCGCTAATATTATCAGAGTTATCTTCAATATTTGCAAAATTAGATTGAGAATCAGATGTCGAATTCTCAGTCTTTTTCAAAATTTTGATTTGTTCTGATTTGGTTAAAGTTTCATTTACAATATCAACTAACGCATTCATATCCATACCTTCATTAATTTTGACCATTCCAGAAGCATATCTATCATCTGGGATTTTGTCAAACTCAGCAATAGTTTTCTCACAGTCATACGAAATATTATCTACCTTCTCTCTCTCAAATGCTAGAAAAGGCAATAATTTTCTATGTTGCTATTTGCTTATTTCACACGAATGATGCAAATCAGTTAATTTTCCATAAAGTCTTTTTTCTGTGTTATAGTAGATATTTCGTTGTGCTAACAGAAGTTTGACATCACTAGCTAAAGAATTTCTATCGCACATGATGTTTGTGATTTGTAGCTCTAAACACTCAACCTTACTTATTTTCGAATCTAAACGCTTCTGAGTCTCTAACAACTGCATTGATAATTTCTTAGCCTCATTGCTAGCAGACACAACAACTGAGTCAAAATAAGTAACAGTTTCATCAAAAGATACTAATTCAGAGTCATAAGCACTTATTAGAATAATAAAAGATTCAAGAATAGAACGTACCTTTGTTGTCATCGGAGACTTATCAGCAGATTCTGATACGAAGCATCTTCCTGTCACCTTATCATCTTCTTCATCAGTATCCTCCTCATACTTCGCATACATTGCACCATGCGTTGGGTTACGCATTTCATCATCATCTGATCCCAAAGACCAGATTTGATAAGTGCCATCTTCTTCGTGTTCATCTTTAGCCACCAAAGACAAATTCTTGGCTTTAGCCCTAACCTCCTCCAGCCTCTCGACATAATACACTTCATCCTTGATTTTGTTTTTCTTTTCTTCTTTCTTACGAAGCATACAATCACTCGATAAATTATTTGCTCCATTGCAGTAGTGACAATCCACACCCGAATCACCTTTCAACTTTTTCTCATTTTTCACTTCAGTAACCTTTTTATCAGTTTTCTCAAACTTCTTTTTTCTCCTCACCAACAGCTTTGCTCACAAAAGTTCCTTTTCCTTAATTTTGGTTGAACTTCGAATTAAAAGGCTTCTTGAAAAACTTTTTGACACGATTGTTTGAGCTATTGCCTCATCGTCCGAATTCATTAAAAATCCTTCTTCCTCCTCAGAATCATCTTTTTCGTATGTTTCTTTCTCAGACACTTTGGATACAAGCGCTAGTGGACCTCCCAGACAAAGCTTCGACTCCTTGGCCATTTCATTCACCTCACTTTCGTGAGTTTTCAATTGATTGTATAAATCACTGAGAGTTGAAGTATCGAAACTCTGCTTATTCTTCCCCATCATACTCACGCTTCTCCATTCTTTACGAAGGCCCATCACGAAAATGAGTTTGAATTCCATCGTTGTCCTAGTGATTCCATAATGATTACAGCGATAAATCAACTCATTCAGACAATCATAATAAACTTCAATTATTTCAACTTCTTTTTGTCTGAAATCCTTCAACTCCACCAAACATTGCTTAACAGAATTGATTTTCGTTTTCTCGCTTCCTTGAAACTTCTCTTTTAGATTATTCCAGATCTCTTTAGCAGTTGTACAACTCCTTACATAGTTGTACACAACAGGAGGCAATGCACCTCGCAATTCTCTTATGCATCGTTTCTCCAGCTTCTTCAAATGATCAGATTGATTTTCAACACTAGAAGTTCCAGAAGATGATCCAATTGGTTGTACATTAGCAGGAGGAATCATATTTTCTAGAGATGCAAGACCATAACTCTTCATCGAGTCCATTTAGGTAATCCTCCATGCGATCAGCCCATTGATACTAGTATTCAGGAATTAGCATCGGAATCTTAGTAGAAGATCCGAGCAGATGAGAGAAAGAAGTCATTGAATTGAGATTGAAGTTCGCCATTGATGTACGGATGATGATTTTTGAGAGTTCAATGAGAATTTGAAAGCAAATAGCAGAATTGAATTGAAATTACCAACAGAACACTCGATTAAACAATTTGATTGCAGAATCAAATTACAACTGATGATTTAGAACAAATTTTCACTTCAAAAAGCATGGAAACTTTTTGAATCAAAATTGATTCAAAAAACTTTTTGAAACAACATGAAAATCAGATCACAAGTTGTGATTCCCGCTCTGATACCAATTGATGAATCGTAGAATCAAGTATTAATCAAAATCAGAGTAAAACTAACGCAGATTGAACAAACGATGTAAATAAGATCTGGTTTCTGCTCATTTATGCTTTCGACATTTACAGAGAAAATAGACAGGTTCTGTAAAGGACTCTTATCTAACTCTAGTAAAGTTCCCTATTTATAGGAACAATGAAAGCATACAAAAAATACTAAGGCATTGACACTTAAGCTTCATACGAAATACGCCTCAGTAAATAAACTTAACAAACATACGAAGGGTACAAAAGACTTCGATATATTACAATTATATTCGACCCTTACATTAGTGATGTAACAGTTCATAGGACATTTCTTTACGTATCTTTTGGATATCAGTTTGTCAAAGACTGAGTATTATCCAGTCCTAGGAATGTTACTTGGTTTGTACTATGTTCCTCCTTCCCCATTTAAGGAGTGAAAGTTTTCACCATTAATCTAGAAGTGAACAATTCAAGTTTTACACTAAGAATAGAAAATATTCTCTTCACGTCATTTTCACTTTTCCTTCAAGTCAAAGTTCTTTCATAACATTCTTATTGTTCAAAAAATACTTTTGCATTGATTACACTTTAAGCTTACTTCATTTATTATCTTGAATACTTTGTTGAATATTCTCTTCAAGTGTCACACCCCAAAACCGAGAACGGCGGAATACGTTCTGGGGTGGAGGACGTCATGTACAGTATCATAACAAAGCATAATAGTAAAGACAAGCAACAACATCCATTGCATTAAGACAATAATTGTAATACAAACGTGTTCAGTACAAATGTTAGACACCAAAAATACAATCAAAATAAAGTGGAGTCTTATGGGTGCTCCGTCTTCTCAAAAGCTGCATCCGTACCTGTCTACTGATGACCTGAGAATACAAGTTATTTTGAAAACGTTTATCAGCATAAAGCTGGTGAGTTCATAAGTATTTAGTGTCATTTCCTGTATAAAAATATTCACAATTATACATTGTAAAAGAAAGTTTCGGTGTTCGAAAATAGTATGAGCCCTAGAAAACCCTATGTTTTCCAGAAAAAGTAGTCTTCACCAAGACCCGATGGTTTGTTTGTTCCTTTGATAATGTACAAGTTTTCCCAGTAGTTATTAGTTTGAAAATATAGTTTTAGACTTTATTCATGTATAGTAATGAGAAAAATGTTTTACCCCAACAGTATCACTGTCGGCCATATGTAATGAAATGCAGGCTCCAGGTAGTATTAAATGTACAATACTCCTCAGGGAGTCTGTTGCCTTTAATTCTTAAAGTATTAATTAAAGGTTTGAATGTGAACTCGTACATAACCATGCTGATTGACGATCGAATCCCTTTGACCCTCCGAGTCATATGTAGTGATGTGACATTTTGTCACCCCTGGGCCTAGACGGCTCGGACTGTAGCTAGCAGTCGGGATGTGGGAGTGTCTGTCCCGTATAGATCTATACACATAATGCCCGCTCTCCCTCCAGGAGACTCTGGTTACGCGGTGATAGCACAAAGATGTGTCGTATCGAGAAATAGTATGCCACATTCTGTTTTAGTAAGTTCTCTTGTATAGTATGTATTGTTCTCTTTGTATAGCATATAGTGTTCTCTTTGTATAGTATGTAATGTTCTCCTTGTATAGTATATAGTGTTCTCTTGTATAGTACATAGCATATATTGACTCACAACTGAACTGACTCTGGTAGTTGTCATGGCAATAGCAGCACTGAGTAGTAATCCTTAACTATACCTATTATAGTTAAATAGTAATGTTGGTTGTATGTCCTTGATATTCAAAGGCATTGAAATGATATGAAAACTTTTATATCTGACACAAATATATAAGATATATAACTAAGAATTCAACGAGAGTCGGACTAATAACAAAATACCCTAAGCCCACAATCAAACAAGAACAGGAAATAAGGTGAGCTATTAGTCCTAAGTCCTTCAAGTCTTACTTATATAAATATATTGGTGTAGATATGGTTTGAGAATAAAAATTAGTTTAAACGAATTTTGGAAAATAGTTTTATAGTGATTTAACACGAAAATAAATTTGGTAAGCATTTGAAAACAGTTTAATTGACAATATAGTTGAAAATATAGAAAATCCCTTTTTGGTGGTAAAAACAGTTAATAGTGTAGAAAATCCTTTTGGTTGCAAGTTATAATTCACATGCGATTGCTACTATAACTTATTTGGTTCAACTTGTATTCCCCCCCATAAAACGGTTAAAGACATTTAAAAAGGTTCATTTAGGGGTATGAACTCACCTGTAGTGAGTGAAGTGGATGGAAACGCCGGGTAGGATGCTAGGTGTCAAGTGAGGACTTGAACACACACACGGATCCTATGTAACATGTAGTGATGTATAAAGTATCTAATTAGTTGTGTAATCACTAATTAAGTGAGTAAAGGCACTTTAATGTATGAAAACACTTTGTTTCAAGTGTTAGGAGTGCTAAAGGTTGCATCTAAGGAGTGTATGGCCTCACTATGGAGTTTACACTTCACTTGGCCACACTTAAGTGTGTTTACGGTTGGGAGACCATTTCCCCCATGAGTTTACGGCCGTAAACTCATGGAAATGGTGAGTTTGTGTGTCTAAAGGTCTCCTGCATCACAAGGAAGGTTCCTAGGATCAATTCAAGGGCTTGGGAAGTGATTAGGGTTCAATTGGGTACTCCATTGGAGTTTACGGTCCTTGGACCACTCCTTGGGAGTTTACGGTCGTAAACTCTAGGGTTTACGGCCGTAAACCCTTGACCACTTCAACCATTTCATGTTTTAGGGTCCTAAGCTCATCTACACTAGTTTCTAGTTCATCAAACAAGCTAAGGAAGGGTTTAGGGGCATCAAAACACCATTTGAGGTGTTTGCGGTTTTGGGTTTACGGTTCTTGAATGTTCAAGAACCGTAAACTCAAGTTTATGGCCAAAAAGTCATGATCTTGGGTTCCTTAGTCCATGCATGCAAGTATCTAAGCTATATCTAAGCATTAGAGAAGGTTTGGAAGTGTTTTGGGGCTTCAAAACCCTCACATAGGAGTTTACGGTTTTGGGAGGCTCCCCAAACCGTAAACACATGCATGTTGGGGTATTTGGATGATCCAACTCGAAATAGCATGAATACCAAGCTAGAAAATCAAGTTAGGGGGTTTACCTTTGATTTTTGAGGCTTGAAAGTGGTGATCCTTGGCCAAACTCGATTTTAGAGAGAGAAGGTAGAGAGAGAAAGCTCCAAGGTGGGGAAAAGACTCTAAAGGTGGACACTCCTCCTTTATATATGGCTGCCTAGTGGGGACCCACCATACACTGTCGTTTAAACGGAGCTAAATGTTTTTACCCGGTAAACTAACCGTAACCCGACTTAGATGCTTTTATTCCGTCATTAAATATATATTATTTTAATAACTCAAAATGAATTATTTTAATAAATAAAAGTTAACGGAAAATTTTAATAGAACTAACTTTTATTATCGGAAACGGGTTACAGTGACGGAGTAAATTTCGGGTTGTCACATCATCCCCCCGTTAGAGGGAATTTCGTCCCGAAATTCTGAATTCAAGTAGTTACGTTATTACAACACAACTAAGCAAAGAGATGAGGATAGTTAAGTTTCATTTGATCCTCGCGCTCCCAAGTGAACTCTGGTCCTCGCTTGGCGTTCCAACGAACCTTCGCAATCGGGATGCGGCTTTGCTTCTTTCGCTTGACCTCTCGGTCCATGATCTCCACAGGTTCTTCCACGAAGTTGAGGCTCTCATTAATCTCGATTTCATCGAGTGGAATTATGAGAGTCTCTTCGGATAGGCACTTTTTCAAGTTCGAGACGTGGAAGGTAGGATGCACATTAGTAAGTTCGCGGGGTAGATTGAGTTTGTAAGCTACGGGGCCGATTCTAGCGAGAATCTCAAAAGGCCCTATGTATCTTGGATTCAGCTTTCCGCGCTTTCCGAAGCGTATCAAGCCTTTCCAGGGTGAGACTTTCAAAAGGACTCGGTCTCCCACCTGGAATTCCAAGGGTTTCCTCTGTTTGTCTGCGTAGCTTTTCTGTCGGTCTCTTGAGGCTTTAAGTCGTGCTCGGATTTGTACGATCTTTTCGGTGGTTTCGCGGATGATTTCTGGACCGGTGAGAGTGCTGTCAGGAACTCGTCCCTTAGCTAATTGAGTGTCGCCTACCTCGGCCCAGCACAGAGGAGATCTGCACTTCCGGTCGTATAGGGCTTCGAATGGGGCAGCTTTGATGCTTGTGTGATAACTGTTGTTGTAGGAAAACTCGACTAGGGGTAAGTGGGTATCCCACGCCTTACCAAAGTCGATTACACAGGCTCGCAGCATATCCTCCAAGGTTTGAATGGTTCTCTCACTTTGTCCATCGGTTTGAGGGTGGTAAGCTGTTCTCATATCCAGCTTAGTTCCAAGAGCCTTCTGTAGTGACTGCCAGAACCTCGAGGTGAACCTGCTATCCCGATCGGAAATAATGGACACAGGTACACCGTGCAGTCGGACTACCTCTTGGATGTAAATTCGCGTAAGTCTCTCCATTTTGAAATTTTCCTTGATAGGAAGGAAGTGGGCGGATTTGGTTAGCCGGTCGATAATTACCCAAATGATGTCGTACCCACTCGGAGATTTGGGCAATTTGGTAATGAAATCCATAGTAATTCTCTCCCACTTCCATTCAGGTATCTCTGGCTGTTGGAGAAGACCCGAGGGTTTCTGGTATTCGACCTTGACCTTAGCGCAAGTAAGGCACTTATTCACGAAGGTAGCGATTTCCGCTTTCATGTTAGGCCAACAGTACGATTTCTTGAGATCCAGGTACATCTTATCTGAACCTGGGTGAATGGAATATCGAGTGTTGTGCGCTTCTTTCATGACCAAGTCTCTGAAGCCACCGTGTCGCGGTGTCCAGATCCGGTCCATGAGGTAGTAAGCTCCGTCATCCTTGACTACCAGATTCTTATCCATTCCTCGCAGGGACTCTCCCGCCACATTTTCCGGTTTCAAAGCTTCAAGCTGTGCTCCCTTAATTTGTGCGGGTGGATGCGAATGGATAGTCATGGTTAGGGACTTGACTCTTCGCCCAGAATATTCCTTCCGACTTAGGGCGTTTGCTACTACATTGGCTTTACCCGGGTGGTAACGGATTTCACATTCGTAGTCATTGAGTAGCTCGACCCACCGTCGTTGTCTCATGTTGAGCTCCTTCTGGTTGAAGATGTGCTGGAGGCTTTTGTGGTTGGTATAGATGGTGCTCTTTGTACCATACAGATAGTGTCTCCATGTCTTTAGGGCGAACACGACCGCTCCTAGCTCGAGGTCGTGTATAGTATAGTTGACTTCGTGTGTCTTCAGCTGTCTTGAGGCGTAGGCGATGACCTTACCTCGTTGCATCAGAACACAGTCGGGCCCCTGATTGGATGCATCGCAATATACTACGAAGTCTTCTGTCCCTTCGGGGAGGGACAGTATCGGCGCGGTGCACAAGGCTCGCTTCAGGGTTCGGAATGCCTTCTCTTGTTTTTCTTCCCAGTCAAAGGCCACGCCTTTCTGGGTCAATGCCGTAAGAGGCTTCGCAATCCGAGAGAAATTCTGAATGAATCTTCGGTAGTAGCCAGCGAGGCCTAGAAATTGGCGAATTTCTGTAGGCGTCTTCAGTGCTGACCAGTTCTCAATAGCTTTAATCTTGGATGGGTCCACGTGGATTCCTTCTTTGCTAACCACGTGTCCTAAGAATTCGACTCTTCGGATCCAAAATTCGCACTTTGAGAACTTTGCGTAAAGCTTCTCCGATCGTAGAGTTTCCAGGACCTGTCGCAGATGATCGCTATGCTCTTCCTCACTTCTAGAGTAGATAAGTATATCATCAATGAAGACGATGACGAACTGATCCAAGTAAGGACGGCATACTCTATTCATCAAGTCCATGAAGACTGCGGGCGCATTGGTCAGTCCGAACGGCATCACTACGAACTCGTAGTGCCCGTAACGAGTCCGGAAGGCTGTCTTCGGAACATCCTCCTCGAGCACTCGCAACTGGTGATACCCGGACCTTAGATCAATTTTGGAAAAGTAACTCGCCCCTTGCAGTTGATCAAATAAATCGTCTATACGAGGAAGGGAATAACGGTTCTTGATTGTCAGCTTGTTAAGTTCTCTGTAGTCGATGCACATGCGGAACGATCCGTCTTTCTTCTTTACGAACAAGACTGGTGCTCCCCAGGGTGAGAAGCTTGGTCTTATAAAGCCCTTGCTGAGCAGTTCGTTAAGTTGGCCGGATAGTTCTTGCATCTCAGCAGGCGCTAGACGATAGGGCGATTTAGCTACGGGGGTAGCTCCTGGAATTAAATCGATTCTGAACTCGACTTGACGTTTGGGAGGTAGGCCTAGCAGTTCCTCTGGAAATATGTCAGGGAAGTCGCACACGACGGGGAAATCTTTGAGCTCTTTTGTTTTCCGGCTCGTGTCGACAACGTGTGCAAGGAATGCGCAATATTCCTTGCGCAAGTATTTCTGGGCTCGAATGCTCGAGATGATGCGAAGGCTCGTACTAGGTTTGTCTCCGTAGATCATCAATTTTTCATTGTTGGGCAAGTTCAAACGGATGGCTTTGTCGAAACACAGGATGTCGGTACGGTGGAGACTCAACCAGTCCATGCCTATGATGACATCAAAGCTCTTGATCGCTACTGGTATGAGATCGATAGGAAACGAATGATTATCTAGCGTGAGGGTACAAGCTATGTAGATTTCGTTAGAACTTTCCGTCTTGCCGTTAGCCATTTCTACGACGAAGGTTTCTTTCAGTGATTGTGGTGATTGTTTGAGTAAGTGTTTAAAGTTTTGACTTACGAAACTTCTTTCTGCCCCACTATCGAATAGAATACAAGCATAATAGTTATCGAGAAGGAACGTACCCATGACTACGGTGGGGTCTGCTACAGCCTCATTATGGCCAACAGCAAGTGGTCTACCTGCTCCTCCTGCGTTGCCAGCCTTTGGACAATTTCTTTTGAAATGTCCGACTTCGCCACAGCCATAGCAGGCCTGGCTCGCTCCCGAACTGGGAATTTGGGAAATAGGTTTGGGAGGTGCTCTGCAGAACCGGATGGTGTGGCCCTTCCGGTCGTAATTGGTGCAGTGCATTTCACGGCATGGGCCGTTATGATGGAAGGCGCACTTATCGCACTTGGGTAGATTCCCCGCATATGTTTTGGTGGGCACAGGGGCAGTAGGAGTACTGGCAGCATGGACAACCACTATTTGTTGGTTACTGGAAGAGGATTTGACTGATTTCCCCTTCTTTCGATCTCCCCGTTTTCTCTTGTTGTCGGAGGCGTGAGTTGGAGCAGTAGTGATGGTTGTGGTTGTTGATGGAGCACGGGGAACTTCATGATTGATAAGCATTTGGGCCAACTCCTTGGCACTTTCGAAGGTCGTTGGTCTTGATGATAGAACGTTCCCACGATACGGAGGCACTAGGCCCCCGATGTATCGCTCAATCTTCTTGGCTTCCGAGGGGATCATGTTAGGGCATAGGGCTACCAGCTCGCAGTACCGGGTTGTGTAAGCTACTATATCGGAACCCTGCATTTTGAGACTCCAGAGTTCCTCCTCCAATTTCTGAATTTCTCCCTTTGGGCAGTACTCTGTCATCATTAGGTCTTTCAGTGTATCCCAACCCATGGCGTTAGCTGCTACCAGGGAGAGGGCTTTGACATGGCCATTCCACCATGTTAGGGCCCTTTGGGTAAGGGTACAAGTAGCAAACTTTATCTTGCTCCCTTCGGGGCAGGAGCACATTTCGAATACTACTTCGGTTCTTTCGAACCATTGGGTTAGGGCAAGGATTCCCCCGGTCCCGTTGAAGTAGGTAGGCTTGCAACTGATGAAATCTTTGTAGGTGCATTCCCGAGCACGGGGGTGGGTTTCACCCTGGCTAGAGTTAGTGCCCAGTCCACCTCCACTGGCACCACCAGAATTGACTTTTGCCAGAGCGGCGGTCACGGCTGCAGTCACGGCTGTTTGGAACAACACCGGGTCGAACCGCGGAGGAACCGGCGGTGTAGGTGGTGGTGGTGGAGCTTGAGTTTCGGGAGTTCTCCTGGTTGGACGCTTGCGAGGCGGCATCCTGTACTGAAAGGTTACGAAAACGATGACAATAGTAAGAATCGATTTGTAAACATGATAAGAGTGTTTCTTGGACTAACTCTTTATAGTCTAAAAAACAAAGGGAAATGTACTGCTAGGTTAGGGACAACCAAAAGTACAACTCCCCCATCGATTAGATACTGCCAATAGTACTGGTATTACTGATGTATAATGAGTTCGAGAAAGAAAATGACCTAGCAGTAGGTCTTACATCAAACCATCAGGGAAAAATGTTGGCAGTTTAGTAGTCTAGCTCGAGTACTTCCAAAGTTAGGAATGTTTACAGGCATGTACTCTATTGACTATAGAAAGAAGGCTATTCCTTAATCAAAAGAGAGGGATGAGTTGGCATCTTTTACTGGCGACGGAGATCCTTTGGGGCAAACCCTAAGATCAGCCAGTTGGCGCACAACTCCCTGAAGATGTCGCTCGTGCGTCCTCTGACGTGCTCGGAGTTCCATGACTTCCGCTAGGGATGCGGTTATGCCATTTACGCGAGAATGGGGAAAGAAAATTGATAGGCGCGCTAAGCTATGATACTTATAAGATGATCGTTATTAGTCGACCCAATATTTGCATAGTGCATACCAATTACATGTAATCGAAGCAGAATAGACCTTCGAATAAGCGACCCTAACTCCAATCCCACAATCAAACAAGAACATGAAATGAAGCAAAGGTCACAGATTCTAAGTCTTTAACACCTTAGTCACATGTAACCGTGGTGTATCCACTTAGCAACTATTGCCCTACTAGTAACGACCCTTTTAGTTCTCACATATGTTGTAACTAGAATGCAGAATACTCCTATATTATTCTTGTTCTGATGTTCTTGTAGCAGTATTGGTAAGTTTTAGACTTGTTGCAACACCACAACCATTCTTAGGCACATGCTAGCCACTCCTAGGAAAATGTAGTTGATCAGGCTACATCCGCCTAGTTTTGGCCATATGTCTCTAAGCCTAACTGTGCTGTTCAACAATCTTAATACTTTTGTTCTGTTCTAGTATGATACTGACCCTTTGTATGAATGAATGTATATATATACTTAGTTAAATATTTTATTATTTAAAAGTATATATTCTTGTTCAGAGTGTTTTAGTCCCGATGTGTTTATAGTTTGTATATCTTTTATGGGTTGATATACTTGATTCACTATAAACAGTGCTCTGATACCAATCTGTCACACCCCAAAACCGAGAACGGCGGAATACGTTCTGGGGTGGAGGACGTCATGTACAGTATCATAACAAAGCATAATAGTAAAGACAAGCAACAACATCCATTGCATTAAGACAATAATTGTAATACAAACGTGTTCAGTACAAATGTTAGACACCAAAAATACAATCAAAATAAAGTGGAGTCTTATGGGTGCTCCGTCTTCTCAAAAGCTGCATCCGTACCTGTCTACTGATGACCTGAGAATACAAGTTATTTTGAAAACGTTTATCAGCATAAAGCTGGTGGGTGAGTTCATAAGTATTTAGTGTCATTTCCTATATAAAAATATTCACAATTATACATTGTAAAAGAAAGTTTCGGTGTTCGAAAATAGTATGAGCCCTAGAAAACCCTATGTTTTCCAGAAAAAGTAGTCTTCACCAAGACCCGATGGTTTGTTTGTTCCTTTGATAATGTACAAGTTTTCCCAGTAGTTATTAGTTTGATAATATAGTTTTAGACTTTATTCATGTATAGTAATGAGAAAAATGTTTTACCCCAACAGTATCATTGTCTGCCATATGTAATGAAATGCAGGCTCCAGGTAGTATTAAATGTACAATACTCCTCAGGGAGTCTGTTGCCTTTAATTCTTAAAGTATTAATTAAAGGTTTGAATGTGAACTCGTACGTAACCATGCTGATTGACGATCGAATCCCTTTGACCCTCCGAGTCATATGTAGTGATGTGACATTTTGTCACCCCTGGGCCTAGACGGCTCGGACTGTAGCTAGCAGTCGGGATGTGGGAGTGTCTGTCCCGTATAGATCTATACACATAATGCCCGCTCTCCCTCCAGGAGACTCTGGTTACGCGGTGATAGCACAAAGATGTGTCGTATCGAGAAATAGTATGCCACATTCTGTTTTAGTAAGTTCTCTTGTATAGTATGTATTGTTCTCTTTGTATAGCATATAGTGTTCTCTTTGTATAGTATGTAATGTTCTCCTTGTATAGTATATAGTGTTCTCTTGTATAGTACATAGCATATATTGACTCACAACTGAACTGACTCTGGTAGTTGTCATGGCAATAGCAGCACTGAGTAGTAATCCTTAACTATACCTATTATAGTTAAATAGTAATGTTGGTTGTATGTCCTTGATATTCAAAGGCATTGAAATGATATGAAAACTTTTATATCTGACACAAATATATAAGATATATAACTAAGAATTCAACGAGAGTCGGACTAATAACAAAATACCCTAAGCCCACAATCAAACAAGAACAGGAAATAAGGTGAGCTATTAGTCCTAAGTCCTTCAAGTCTTACTTATATAAATATATTGGTGTAGATATGGTTTGAGAATAAAAATTAGTTTAAACGAATTTTGGAAAATAGTTTTATAGTGATTTAACACGAAAATAAATTTGGTAAGCATTTGAAAACAGTTTAATTGACAATATAGTTGAAAATATAGAAAATCCATTTTTGGTGGTAAAAACAGTTAATAGTGTAGAAAATCCTTTTGGTTGCAAGTTATAATTCACATGCGATTGCTACTATAACTTATTTGGTTCAAATTGTATTCCCCCCCATAAAACGGTTAAAAACATTTAAAAAGGTTCATTTAGGGGTATGAACTCACCTGTAGTGAGTGAAGTGGATGGAAACGCCGGGTAGGATCCTAGGTGTCAAGTGAGGACTTGAACACACACACAGATCCTATGTAACATGTAGTGATGTATAAAGTATCTAATTAGTTGTGTAATCACTAATTAAGTGAGTAAAGGCACTTTAATGTATGAAAACACTTTGTTTCAAGTGTTAGGAGTGCTAAAGGTTGCATCTAAGGAGTGTATGGCCTCACTATGGAGTTTACACTTCACTTGGCCACACTTAAGTGTGTTTACGGTTGGGAGACCATTTCCCCCATGAGTTTACGGCCGTAAACTCATGGAAATGGTGAGTTTGTGTGTCTAAAGGTCTCCTGCATCACAAGGAAGGTTCCTAGGATCAATTCAAGGGCTTGGGAAGTGATTAGGGTTCAATTGGGTACTCCCTTGGAGTTTACGGTCCTTGGACCACTCCTTGGGAGTTTACGGTCGTAAACTCTAGGGTTTACGGCCGTAAACCCTTGACCACTTCAACCATTTCATGTTTTAGGGTCCTAAGCTCATCTACACTAGTTTCTAGTTCATCAAACAAGCTAAGGAAGGGTTTAGGGGCATCAAAACACCATTTGAGGTGTTTACGGTTTTGGGTTTACGGTTCTTGAATGTTCAAGAACCGTAAACTCAAGTTTATGGCCAAAAAGTCATGATCTTGGGTTCCTTAGTCCATGCATGCAAGTATCTAAGCTATATCTAAGCATTAGAGAAGGTTTGGAAGTGTTTTGGGGCTTCAAAACCCTCACATAGGAGTTTACGGTTTTGGGAGGCTCCCCAAACCGTAAACACATGCATGTTGGGGTATTTGGATGATCCAACTCGAAATAGCATGAATACCAAGCTAGAAAATCAAGTTAGGGGTTTACCTTTGATTTTTGAGGCTTGAAAGTGGTGATCCTTGGCCAAACTCGATTTTAGAGAGAGAAGGTAGAGAGAGAAAGCTCCAAGGTGGGGAAAAGACTCTAAAGGTGGACACTCCTCCTTTATATATGGCTGCCTAGTGGGGACCCACCATACACTGTCGTTTAAACGTAGCTAAATGTTTTTACCCGGTAAACTAACCGTAACCCGACTTAGATGCTTTTATTCCGTCATTAAATATATATTATTTTAATAACTCAAAATGAATTATTTTAATAAATAAAAGTTAACGGAAAATTTTAATAGAACTAACTTTTATTAACGGAAATGGGTTATAGTGACGGAGTAAATTTCGGGTTGTCACATCAAGTCCTAACTGTTATTACCATATTCGACTAGAACTTTCATTAAGAGCAGACATTTATCTTAAAGATTAACTCAAGTTTTGAGTTTTCAACCCTTGTCCATGCGGATTGATTCTTGTTCTCACACTTTATGGTGTCTCACGTCAAGCTTCTCAAAATAAACTAATTTCGTACAAATCGAACTCACGCTTCAAGGGTGAGTGCTTACGGCTCCTTTTTAATAATTTTAATTATTTCAAGGGGGAATACATGTGCCTATATAATTTTTTTATACAAATATATTATCCTTTATGCGATAATACAAAAAATCTAGTTTATAAAAATGTTATTTAACAACGTAACATATTGTTACAATTAAACTAGTATAAACGTTTCGTATACGTATTATTGTTATTTTATAGTGAAATAACTAGTCCACACAATAAATGCTACATGATACAAAAATATATGATTTTTATGTGACATTGTATATCATAAAAAGCACGTCATAAAACTTTGTAGTATTTCAAGGATTCAAGCTATTACTATATATATATATATATATATATATATATATATATATATATATATATATATATATATATGTGTGTGTGTGTGTGTGTGTGTGTGTTTAAATACATAACGTTTATACATATACATATGTTCATTACTTTGAAACATACATCTTTATAAAAGCGAGTACATTACACTTTTACATACATACCAACCATACTAGTCTTTTATAAAATTTGTATAATGAAATTCATTATGCCTAGTGACTTAACCACAATTAAGCTAGGTCTGAGAGCAATTCACATACTTTAGTTAAGGTCTTTTTAGTGAGACTATATTCATTAGTTGAGTTTAAACACTTAACATACTCACACTACTATAACCATTAATCTTCGAAGTGAGATACATATGTATAGATCTATCCGAGGTTGACATCCTCACTTGTGGTTGCTAGCTACAACCTCGACCGATCAACCGAAGCTGGTGATAAGTGTCTACAATTGTTACTACAACGTCCAATGAAGTGTTGTGGGGGGTACATTCAGTCACATAGCTAGGTTATATGACTCACTATAAACATTAATTGGAATCTCTCTCTCTCTTTCTCTCTCTCTCTCACTACAAATCATGGGATTGGTTTCTTTCAAAACTATTTTAAGTAAGAAATTACTTATGTAACAATACAATTTGGTTTTCAAGTATATTTAAGGATTCTTTACAAAAAACAGTTTTAAGGTATCGATTTACTTATACAAAGATACATTTTGGCTTTCGAAGATTGTTTACAAACATAATTTTAACTATGGATTTACTTGTACAAAGATACATTTTGGCTTTCAAAGACTCTTTGCAAACACTGTTTTGACTATTGTTATACATATAAAGAAAATACTTTTTAGACTTTTAACAGTATTACTGATGTTAGCAGAAAACCTATAACTCTCACCAACCTCGTCTCAAAATTACATATATTCTCAGGAAATCATTAAACAGACATTCCAGACGGATTGGATTATAGGTGACCTAGTTTACTAGTTGTTGTAATATCTGCCTATTCATTAAGGCAATTCATTTACTATTATTATCATTAAACAGACATTACAGAAGAACCAAAGAAGTGGACCCTCTTTATATATGGAGCTTCTTATTCTAAGGGATCGGGTCGTGGGTTCGTACTTAAATTGCCACATGGGGGAATTATACCCCATGCAGTGAGTTGTGATTTTCAAGAAACGAACAATAAGGAAGAATATGAGGCACTGATCTTGGGTTTACAAATCACTTAAGATCTTAGGATAAAAAAACTTCAGGTACATACTAATTCATTACTAGATACTAACAAGTTTAATGGAGAATATGCAATGAAAAATGAAAAACTAGATTCATACCTGATGATAGTAAAGAACTTGGCATCCGAGTTCCAAGATTTTAGAGTAAACTACACGAATGGTCCCCATGGTTTGGGGTAATTTGCGCGTTTGGTCCATAACTTATTTTTTTAACTCGGAAGGTCCCTAATGTTTGTTTTTGTTACGCACTTGGTCCCTAGGGTTTGTTTTTGTTATGCATTTGGTCCCTATCTTACCTAAAAATACTATTATTAAAATAGGGAAAAATGGTGGGATAGATAAGGAAGGTGAGGAGGGTGGGGTTGGGGGTATGTTTATTTAAATAAATTAAAAAATGAAGGGAAAGATAGTATTTTTAGGTAAGACGGGGACCAAGCGTGTAACAAAAACAAACAGTAGGAACCTTCCGAGTTAAAAAAATAAGTTAGGGACCAAACGCGCAAATTACCCTAAACCATAAGGACCATTCGTGTAATTTACTCAAGATTTTAACATAAAATAGTTACCTAAAGAGGATACCACGGAAGTAGACGCATTAGCCAATATTGGTTCTACTTTCACGTTTCATCCTGGCATCAAGATTCCTATATATTATGCCACTTCACCTGCGATACAAAACATAGAAGAAGAGGTGGCAGATGTTCAAGATCTTGGACCCAAGGACCTCAATCCTAAAAAAATATTGGATCCAACCTATCCTTTAATATCTCGAAGATGGATCCATTCTTGAAAATGAGAAATACTCAAAGAACCTTTAGAATCAGAGCTTCCAAATTCATGATTGAAGATATCTTGTTAAGAAAATCATCTACAGACCCCTATCTTAGGTGTCTCAATAATGATGAAGCCAAGATTGTCCTCAAAGAAACTCATGAAGGAGAATATGCTAACCATATAGGGGTTGGGGAACTCTACTCCATCATACTGAGGACACGATATTATTGGCCAATGATAAAGAAAGATGTGATGGAGTACGCTAAAAAATGTGACACATGCCAAAGACATAACAATATCTTGCACCAACCAGCTGAACCTCTACAGACAGTTGTATCTCCATTGCCTTTCATGAAGTTGGGCATGAATATAGTTGGAAACCTTCCTATAACATCGGGTGGTAAAGTTTTCATGTTAGCAATGACTTACTACTTCTCCAAATGCATAGAAGTTGAAGCCTTTGTTCAAGTTAGAGAAAAGGAAGTGATACACTTCATCAATCACAACATCCTAACAAGGTTTGTCATTCCATCTAAAATTATATGTGATAATGAACCTTAATTTATAGGTAAAAGAACACAAAACATCTATGCAAGTTGGGAATCAAGATGATCACTTTTGCACCTGTTCATCCTCAAGCAAATGGTCAAGTTGTGTCGAGCAACAAGATCATAATCAATAACCTATAGAAAAGACTGACAGAAAGATGAGGAAGATGGGTCGAAGAATTACCCATGGTTCTTTGGGAAGATGGGACCAAAACAAAAAAATCCCACCGGACAAACACCATATTCTTTGGTATTTGGGCTAAGTCTGTGATTCCCCCAGACGTTATGATCCTTACAGCTAGGACAAGATTCCACAAGCAAGAAGAAAATGAAAAGATATGGTTGAATATCTTAACGTAGCGAATGAACTCAAGGATGTTGCCAAGATAATGATAGCTACATATCACTAATGAATTGCTAAATGTTATAACAATAATATCAGGGTAAGAAGGTTCCATGTAGGAGATATTGTCCTTAGAAAAGTTTTCCAAAATACAACTGAGCATAGTGCTGGGAAACTTGCCCCGAAATGGGAAGGTCTTTACCTTATAGATTCAAAGGCTGGAAAGGTGGTATACTCGCTATCCACCTTGGATGGTAAAGTGTTACCAAGATCCTGGAACGTTAAATATTTTCTACTCCTACAAAACATTTTTTGAAAACTGTTTTTTTAAGGAAGAAATAAGAGTTCAAGTTTAGATATATTTGAATTCGTTTTTCTATAACTATAATACTTTCAAGCATATCCTTAAAATACTATCTTGAATATAAAAAAAATTCAAGAAACTTATTTTAAAACTACCCATTGTCATCCAAAAATAGAAAAGTACCATGTCTTCCACGATCATGCATGACCTAGATTAAATATTACAAGCGAAATTGTCTTAAAACATAGAGAAAAATAATTGTTCAAGTAACCCAATAAACAAAAAATTAAAACATATCAAGAAGCCATGTCCTCACCTTTCTTCAGACCCTCAACATCCTAGTCCTTAACATTCTCCTCTCCAACCTTCTCACCACCCTGTTCCTTGCCCTTCAACTTATTCATAGCATGCTCCCACCTGGTCGTATCCCAAGAATTAACTCTCTTCTTCTCAACATCCTCCACCATTCTCAACCTAGCTTCCAAAACAGAGACAATTATGAATGTCTTAGCTTTGTGATTGATGTCGTCTAGTTGATCCTTTAAGGCATACCTTTCCTCCATCATTCTCTCAAATTCTTCTCTCTTTCCAACAAGGTCTTTCATCTTCGATAAAAGCTCCTTGTTGTTCCGCTTCATATCTAGCTCATACTCTTTCTTGGTGGCCTCAAGTTACTTCTTAAGTTCTTTAGCGCGCTTCAACATTTAAGTGGTGGTTTGGAACCCAAGAATTATAATGTGAAAATATTATTGAAACGTACAGATTGAACTAGAATGACCACTTTCTTCTTGACCTCGAAAGGATTTAGCCCTTCAAATATTTATTAACCCACCTCCAAAGTAAATTTCCTCTTCTTAGGATTAGGACTTTTTGCCTTGCTTTCCATTTTTCTTGCACCTACAGTGGTGGATTTCTCGACTTTCATGACAGGATCTGAAGAGAGGAAGTCATCCACATTGAAAGAAGAGCTAAGGAGAGCAACTGAACGAGTCTGCCTTGTACCTAAGCAAAAGACAATATTATCAGCCAACACATGAATAATATAAACAAAGATATATCGCAACATACCTATGCACATGGATGATTTTGGCTCTTTAATTGTGATGGTTGAGCTAAAATTCCATGAAAGGAAAGCTTCTACCACCGAAAGCTTCTTTTTTCTACCGAAAGCTCTAGAAATTTTAGACCTTCCCTTCATTAGCCCCTTGAGAAGGAAAATTTTCGTCGTACTTTGGAACTGCCTAGGAATAGAAGAATAAAATCAATATTAAATGAGTACACAAAGTAAAAACACCCAAAATAGAAAATACTTGCCCTTCATTTGCCAATCTTTTGAAGGAAGGTCTCGTCCAAGGGAACTAGTCTTAACAAAAAATTAGCTCCCTTTCTAGTCATGATCTGTTGGAGAGAGCTTGAAGGCTAGATGAGAACTACCATTCTTCACTTTGAGACCACATGATAATAACCAAAAGATTAGAGCTTATAGACGCTCACTATTTCGAACAACCAAGGGTTCAAACCCATGTTTTCGTTAACATGGTGAATCCAAAACAAAATGCGCCAAGTGATTGGCATGACTTAGGCATAAGAGTGCTTGGTTACAAGAAAAAACTTAGAAATCAAAAAAGGGAAAGGAAAGGATATACCAATAGAAAAAGGAAAATCATAGAAACAAACACAAGATGGAGAAAGATAATCTGCTCCTAATTTCGGTCCAAAGATCCTAAAGATTGTACCTTATGGAAAGTTGCTTGAAGATTGAAGCAAATCAATCTCGACATTTGAAAAACTAATGACTTTACTTTTATTTTCACACAACAAAACCTAAATCTATGAAATCCTCGAAAACAAGTTTCTCAGATCTAGCCCTAGCACAAACAACTCTTTTTTCCATGATCAAGCAAACAAGAATAATGCAAGAAAAGAGAAGAAGGGAATTACATAAGAAGAAAACTCTGATGATTGTAGAATAACTAGAAGAAAAAAATCAATGCAATGGGTTTATAAGAGATTTTTTAAGCAAAAATCGGTCAATCAAAATTCAAACTTCCTAGGATAATCGATGGATAAGATTGATCCTAGAAATATGGGCCATGTCACATTAGCATAATCCATTTTTAAATGCTAGAAATCTCCATTCATCCAAGATCTTCGATTGAAGATTTCTGGGGGCAATTGTTATGGTTAGAAATTTGTACATACCATTTTTATCTTGAACTTGTACTAACATTCTGGACAGGCCTATTATCTTTGACTTATTCAGTATTCGAGTCTGCACCATATTTCTTGTGATATCTTATGTAGTGACTTATGGATTAATGAGAAAGGAATAAGAACAAGTTAACTACACATGGTCAATGCTTCATGAACATTGAACACTCTTGAGAAAGCCAGGTGAAGCAAAGATCAAGGATAATCCCAAAAATATTGGAGTTTTAGTTATTCTTTTTATGTACAAAAGACTAGTTGATCGATTCACATACAGACACTCCACTTCCTCTTCTTCTCTGATTATTTCGATACTTAAGCACAATCACATCCTTTCTAATATCAACTAGCGCTTGTAATTTTTATTATCGATTTAATACAAATTCTAAGGTAGGTGATTTCATCACATCCCGAGGCTTTATGTCGGAGATCCAAAAGGATTAAGGGCTTTCCTCATATATCTGTGTTTTCTTGATTTTATTCTACTCATTTATGAGTGTTTGATTGATTACAACATTTATTGCATCCTTATTTGATTGTTTATCATTTGTCACATCAAAATTATCAAGATATTATGTGGTATCTTGATACCTTTTTGAGTATCTTACTACTTTCTTACGTAAAATCACTTATTAATCATTTTTAACATTATTTTTTCCCAAATATTTCAAAATACATGGTTTTAAACTTTACAAAGAATTGAATTCATTAAATTTTTTTTTGAATATTACTGCTTTCTTCCTAGGATCTTGGACACGACCAAGATCTTCAACATATTTTAAGATCTTTAACACTCTAGATTTTAACATCTTATTTCTAACATCACACCACACTTACTAATTGGGTTACAAAAATAGTTTGCTAAATTTTTACAAAAAACATGTATTATTGTCAAATATATATTGCCTTTCCATCCTCCTATCTCAATAAACATGTCATGGAGTCTCCAAGGATAGGCTTTGACAGAGAGTTTACTACTTCCCACTAGCTTATTTCCTTTGTTTATGGTACGTTTTTCTCTTTGGCTTCATTTTCAAAGAGGAAGTTATTGTTGGGTTTTGGTATAATACAACATCCTATGGTGCACATACAACCCTAAATACTTTTGATCTATGTTTTCACTAATTGTACATGCAAATGGTTTTCCAAGGCATTAAACCTATAACTAGCATGTATTTGACATAAACCATATAAGATACTAGTTAGGGTAACATACATTTTATGTGGCTTGAAGTCTTGATGTATTTGGCCTTAAGAGCTTAGCCCTAATAGTGTGGAAGCCTCAAATGAAGTCACAACACATCATGGACAAAGGTAGAACTTGAGAGAGAATTACATGCACCCAAAAACACCCATGAACTTTAAGAATGACCCAAGTGGTGTTTTTTAGGCTAAGAGCATGTATTTATATGTTTGGATTCCAAGGGTCATGGGTATAACCCAAATCCATAGCCATGGGTTTAATGATCCATGGTTCATGTGACCCAACTCTTTATGTATCCATACATAAACTTGGTCCAACATGGATCATAAGCCCAACACATATAAATATAACTAATTATCATAATTAGTCCCCATAGATTTAATTAGTCTCTTTTGATCACTAAATTAATTCCAAATTAATTATTGATCAAAACTAATTAAAACATATGATTTCATATTAATATATTATAACTTATAATATATTAATAAACCATAATTAACCTTCTCTCAAAAGTCCATCTAACAAGTTGTCCTGATGATATGCAACCCAAATGGATCATGCTACTCTCGGGTCGAGTACATACCAATAATAGTTATGTGCTTAGACATCTAATCCAGGAGTCTCCCACTTGGATAAGTCTAAAACTATTGTTGCAAGTACGACTTCATAACCTGACTAGCAATCGTAGCTCTTAAAGCCGCTGTCAAACTCTGAACAAATCAAATGATGTGTCCATTAGATAAGTGATCATATATTCCTCCATTCTAGATATCATATGGACTGAGACATGGATTATAATCATTTGCTCTGTCCATTTGTTGTTTCACGATTTCCAATTTATGACGACCGACAAATTGAACAAATCAAATCAGTCCAGGCTTGGCCAAGCACTTAGGGTGTCATCACCAAATCATCGAGGGGCCCACAGATATCGCTTTTATCCCTTTAAGGGTAAAAGGAATGGATAAACTTCGACTCATATGGCTTGTTCAACTACTTGTTGAATCATACACAAAGGCATGTTTTATAACATCGAGTTACCAATGCGTTTTCGTGCAATCAATGTATAACCAACTCATAGTAACAACTCATATCTCTAGGTTTGAAGAATATAGGATATTATTGTCTCATGATCACTCGTGACAAAATCCATGAAGTGATTCAAATGAGCGTGGGTTGAATCCAATACTCGGAACTTATGAGTACTCATGAGTGTTGTAGCAACTCTTGCCATGTCCAACATCTTAGACATCTACAAGCCAACTCATGACAGTCTTGATTTAATACCTACTTCCAATATATTAACGACTGTGGATGGTTTGAATAACTTAGTCATTCGGGAAGAATAACCTAGTTATTCTGGAAGTCAAAACATGCAAAGTGAAACATAAGAATAATACTAATCCTATATGGCCCCAACACTTTGAGAGTAAATAAAACACCTTTTATCTAAGCACCATATTGATTACTCATTATTCAATGTTTCGATTTTATCAACTTTGTACTTGAATTTAAAAAAAAACACTAGTTGTCCCATGCTCCAAGCATGTACACTATGTTTTTCTAAACACCAGTTATGCCATACACAAAGTATGCACACTATGTTTGTTTACGATCCTTAATTTGTGAAATAGATCGATTGAACATAATTCCAATGATTCTCATTTCACACTCCCAAATCCTTATCGAAAAATGTAAGAATTCCAAATTCCTGTCATTTACCGAAATCTGTTAGATTCTAAACTTATATGCACTGATCCTCTGTAATGATTATGCACAAAGTCAAAGCCTTGTCACCAGACATTACAGAGTATTACAATGGAGAGCTTTTCCATGGAAACGAAGTCTAACATTCAAAGTACATTCCTTTGAACATCCTTCTTTTCATTAAGTTTTCTAACCTTACACAGATTCAAATAATAACTTCCACCTATAGAAACAATTCCATATTACCATTTTTACTATTACTTTTGAACAAGAGTTGCATCTTTTCAGAACATGTCAATATAGTCCTAACTATATACTTCCAATTTTCCATGAGCAACCAATATTTGGTAAACCTTAGATTGTCCTCGACAATTGCTTAATCATTTTAGTCATATCCTATTCTATTCCTTTTTCCCTCTCAATGCCCCCAGGCATTTGGAAAATTTAGAAAGGATAAATATTATAGCACATGTAATCAATCCTATACCCGAAGCATATGGGCCACGATTCATGCTATAAAATTTTTATTTGCCATGTTCTCACAATTCGAACTATGAAGAGGTATGTCGTAATCATAATCAAAGTTGAGAACGCAACATGTATAGAATTTCCTTATGTTAAACCATTTCAACATAACATTCATATAAATCCTTGACTAAAATTGATTAAAATCTCAATCTAAGCTTGTAGAATTGGAATGAAGTATAAAATCCTTTCCCTTAATTATAGCAAAACAACTTTTTCAAAGTGAATTGAAACTTTTGTTTTCTATAAATAACATTGCTAACTTGCAACACTTAACATAATAATCATGCTCCCACTAGCATAATGATTATTATCTTACTAGCATAACACTTATGCTCCCACTAGCTTTGACATGTACCCAGAATTCAACTGGACTTCTAGAAATCAATACTTATTCACTTTCTTACCAAAGTTCAGATTTCTAATACGAGATTACTTTGATAAAACTTTATCAAAAAAACATACACCTTTCCTTAGATAGCTCACATGTGTGTCTAAACAATTATGAAGAGGGATGCCGTAATCATAATGTTTAGACCTTTTGCCATTCTCACAAGTCCATGTTAATGTGCCGTTTAACCACACGCGCTCCACTAATGACTTTGAGAATGAAAAAAACACAATTACTGTCTACTTAAAATCTACTTAGTGAAAGCGTTTCCTCACCATCATTTTCATGAATCGGAGAGAAACCTTATGACACTTAGATTTTTCATGGTGTAAGTGTTCCTATCCATGTGAATTTGTCATAACCTTAATCACAAGAATATGCCAACACAATAGGTTACTAACCTCAAGTTGTGTGCTAGTGATTAACAATAGGTTTACTCTTGATTAGTTCTTGAAACTATTCAAGATCTTTAAGACTCCCACTGTCCTCTTGACATATACGATTCTTTTTGTCAAGAACCATTCCTTGACAAAAGAAATATTCAAGAGTTAGTGTGGATTCTTATCAAGTAAAACACTTCTCACAATTGGTCTTAATTGGTCTTTGTATTATCCAAAACATCACAACTTACCAATTTCAAATATACTAGAGTAAGAAAACATTTTACTCTACATTTGACAAGTGTTTTAAACCTTTCTTAAGATTATATCACTCAAGTTACAATCTTAGAGTATGACTCTAAGATTTGATTTTGGAATGAAGTACGATTTATCTTTTGATTTAACCATTTCAACAATTCATGATTCCTCTCCTTAGTCAAACAAATGCACTAAGGTGTCCTTAGAGAACCAATTCTGATATGGTTTCATAATCACTAAGATAATCATAAAATAAGATAATCAAGTACTCTCCCATCTTTTTAGAATGGAGAAACGTTTATCTTTCTGCCTAATTTGATTATTTTTATTCGTTCTGCCAATCATTGAAACTTTTCCAATGTTCAGAATTATACTTAAACTTGTAAGCATAACTATATTTACTAAACTTTAGTAAATCATGACGAATAATCTTATCATTCCTTGTGGTGGACTTGACCAGCGCACAACCAAGTGTACCCAATCCTTTAGTCCTTCACTTGACTCACACATACATGTGAACAAGGACATAGTCTTAATTTCCGAAAGATGAAAATTCTCATTCGTCACACAATACAATTTGTGATTCGAAGTTTCTATCCAACTGGAACTTGGGTGATGAGAATCTTTCCTTATTTGGTAAATTATGACACTACAACAAATGAAAGAATCAAATCCATTTCCCAATATTGCTATCAATGGAACCATATAAACAACAATTTTTCACAAATGCCATTGTAAGGATACTTAAAATAAATCAAAACCTTTCTTTTTCTTTTATTTTAAAACTTGCGGAAAAATCTTATCCTTACAATGCAAATACATATGAAAACTATGTTGATATCTAATCCTAAGAAATCTATCTTAACTCTTAAGCAGTTGCTCAAAATTCTGATTAGCGAACCATCTTCGCGATCAGAATCAGCATACTCTTTCTTTAAGCTTCCTTTGATTCTCTAAAACAGTAAAATTTAATTAGACTACATTATATATTAAGAATCTCCAAAAGATACTTAATAGAGTTTGATAATGGACTTTACCTAATGTAGAGTCAAACTTGTGACTTTACCAGATCTTTCAGGTAAATCTGGCAGCTTCGTAACCAATGCCCCTTCTTTTGGCAAAAGAAAACTATGGACTCTTTGGACATGGTGTTGACAGAAAAACATGGAGACACACTTGAACAAAAGTTCGAACAAGTATAATGCGGAGTAGTTAATCTCAAAGGATCTAAAAGCTCAACAATAATATAGTTAGATAGTTAGAGAGTTAGTTGCGGAAATGTAAAGGAATGGAAATGACAGCAATTGTTATATCAAGAAGACACTTAAGCTGATTCATAAAAAGGAATGCATTCACTCCAAGTTAATAAGGAAGATCAAGCTTAGTGATTAAGTCTTAAAGACTTGCTCAGAAGAGGGATTATGATCAACATGATTATGATAAGATTTAAGTAAGAAGATATGAGTGAAGAAAGATAAGAGAGATAACTTCAGAATATGTATTCAGATAAAATTCATAAGTTATTGGTTCCTTTTCTTATCTCACACTTAATACCAAGAGAGAGAGTCTCTATTTATAGACTTAGAAACTACACTAGATTACAACTCTATAAGCAGTCGTGCAAGGCATACTGGATAATAGAGTGTATTACATAAAAGACAAATAACGTAATCTAGCTAAGTTGACTGCGGTAGATGACTCAGGTTGTTGATGCGTTTGCTGATGAACAAGATTGACTCCGGGTGCTGAAGCGGTTGCGGTAGAAAGATGGTTGCGGTAGCTGAGATGGTTGCGGTAGCTAAGTTCAAGAGGGTCACTTTTATGATTCAACAATTTCCCCCTAAGTGACCTCTTTAACTCCGGTTCAGCTATCAAGTTTGAGGAATTTGATCAAAATCCACCAGAACTTCCTGATGTTTTCCAACCATGTGATTCTTCATGTGATCTCGAACTTGACTTCTGCGGTAGTATGCTTAGATCTTTCAATTGCAGTCCGGCAGATGTCAAGTTGTTTCTTGGTCAGGCGGTGCATGGAAGTCATAGGAATGAAATATTTGACGTTGTCAGTCTTCCTTTTGAATATGACTCCAAGTTCAGGGTAGTTTGTTGCGCCTAGAGATCTTTCTTGGAAGCCTTCGGAAGGCATTGGCACAGGTTCAAAAGGTGGGAGATCAAACTTCTTGAGGATGGTGGGGTAGATATCCGCATCTATCTTGGCAAAGTCACAAACCGTATCCCTGAGAAAAGAGTTGGCTTTTTCAAGCGCTATCTGCATTTTAGGGTGCTTTTCTGATTTGTTTTGGAACACCCTGGCAATAAGGAAGATTTCTTCCGGATTCATACAAGGAAAGTCTGCCTGGGTGCGGATGTAGTCATGCTCCCTTCTGGTGAGGGTATACTGGATGTAGTCAGCCTTCATAAATTTCCTGACTTTGTAGTTCTTAACTGCGGATGGTCTATCGTTAGACCATATGTTTTCAATGGAGGAGGCATGTTTAGCATGAAAAAAGACTAAGTCTCTCAAACTCCATTGGCAGTCTCTTGTGATCTGGAAGGCTTTGGTCAAACTGCTCAAATACAGTGAAGTACTTGGCATTTGGAGAAATTGGTATATCCCAGTATCCATCAGCAGGGGGTTCAGCATAAGTGAGGTGCGGTCTGTAATCTTCGTCTAGGAGCCTGTGGTGCGGATTGATCCAAGAATTGATCAAGGACTCCTCCATCATGGTGTCAAACCCGCATTCTCTCCAAATTAACTCTGCCAGCTTGGCTGCTTTCCAATCATGCTTCCTCTGAGCGGTGGCAGGGGAGTTTGTGGTGCTAGGAGAAGACATATTTTCAGCCAAGTTCTTGAAGTGCGGAGGAGTCTCTGGCTTTTTGGGAGTAGCTTTTGGAGGTGAAGTATGAGGAGATGGAGTATGTTGAGATGGTTGTGGTGGTGTGGGAATTTTTTCAGTGATGATGGGGGGACTCTGATGAATAGAAGTATCAGAGTGATGGACTTCTTGTTCTTCATCACTTCCCCCTCTTGAGGGATGCAACCCTGGTGCTTCCTCAAGCCATTGCTTAAGTCCATCCACCTTGTTGAAGACTTCTTGGAACTGAGCTTTGAGAGCTTCTGCCAAATGTTGGTTGTTTGGAGTGGAGGAGCTGAAGAGCAACTTGTGGATTTCTTTGGCGAGCTGGAGGATCTCAGGGCCATGGAAGTTGGAGGAAAGGGATTTCTGCAGTCTGTTGATAGTTGCTTGAAGAACAGAGATAGTGGACTCATAAACAGTATGAGTCTCATCTATCAATTTCTGAGACTAAGAAGCTTGATTCGCGATGGCCGCTCGAAGATCCGTTTTGATTGCGGTTACCTCAGTGATGAGACGTTCCGCTGCAGCCATGAAGTCCTTGTGGTCAGCCTTACGGTTATTGTCAAGGGACCGGATTCCCATCTCTACTTTGAGAGAGATTCGTTCAGCAGCCATGCGGTCCCTTGTTTCCAGACGCTCTATTCTTTCACTCAGTGACTGCGGTCCTGGAGTTTCTTCAGGTTGCGGTTGAGTAGGCTGGACCGCAGCCAGGATCTGATCGATTTTGGCTTGAAGGCTCATGAACTCCTTCCGGGTGACAACATTCTTCTTCTTTTTCTTCTTCTCTTTAGGCTTGGAAGTCGAATGTTGAGAACCGTTGGACTCCTCTTCTTCAAACATCATGAGGTCATCATCAGAAGGGCTTGGCTTGTTTACTTCTTGGATGTCTTCATCATCAAGACCGAAGGTGGGAGCTGAACTGAGTTCGATTGCAGGTTCTTCGTCTTGTGATGGATTGACTGTAGGAGTGGGAGCTGGAATGGGAGTTGGAGTAGGAGGAACTTTGGAGGTACCTGCGGCTGCATCTGAAGCTTGAGCTTTGGAAATTGTTTCAGCCATCTGATCCATCCAGTTCTGAATTTTTTGAATGGTGGCTACGGTACTGGCATTGCTGATGACATTTGCCCAATATCTAGCCACAGACTGGATCTCCTGTTCTTTCTGTTGTTGCTGCTTGATTTGTTGTTCCTTGCGGGCTTGGAAAGCCCTTTGGAACCCAGCATACTTCTTCTTGTCTGACTCAGTTACCGGATTGTACTGTAACCAAGAGTCATTGGATGCATCAAGGTCAAATCCTTCAAAGCGCACCGAAGTGTCCTTCGGGTCCACGGATCCTTGCACATTTGTGCTCACCATGCCTAAACCACCTGTAAAAGACGAAGGCAGAGTAGGATTTCCTGAGCTTCCTCGGTCTCCTTGACCCGTGGTCAAGTGTGGCCTCTGCTCATTTCTGGCATGGGCGAAAGAAGTGCCCTGCGGGTGGGAAGGTGTTTGTAGTGTTTGGGTGATAGAAAGAAGGATGGAGCGCAACTCCTCTGGTGAAAAGAAATGTAGTCGGGAAGCCCTGGAGACCTTAGGGCGTGAACCAGTGTCGTCCTCTTGGGAGTGCACTGGGGGGAGTCTCTATGTAGTTGAGAATCAGACTCACTTTCTGAGTCTGATTGGAAAATGATGGTGGTGTCGAATGGGTGTGCGGGCACCCCAACGACTACTGGAGCCTGTTGAGAGGCTTCAGCATCGGTCCGGTCACGCATATGGATAGTGGTATCAGTTGTTTTCCTTTTCTTGAAGATAGAGATTGGATGCCTATCCTCATCTAAATCAATGCCAGATATGATTGGGGTAGGTTTTGTTTTGCGTTTCTTGGTGGGTGCGGTTCGTTTAGGAGCATCCTTCTTGGGTGTTCTTTGTTTCTTGGATGCCAACTGCTTTCTTCTTTGAGAAAGATTGGATAGTGTAGTGGAAGAGAGGACTGCGGTACCCTCAGGGATAATGGTTGTGGATGGAAGAGGCGGGGTAGGAGGGTATGGGGCAATACCTTCCGTAGCCTCAATGTGGTCTGAGACATCAGCAGTCTCAAGACCAAGAGAAGAAAGGATATGAGTAGGGAGTCTGCGGATTGGTCCAAATATCGTTTGATCAGAAGAAGGGTTGTACCTTTTAAGATCCTTAGTAACGAAAAAGTTGATGTCACTACCCATGTCTATTCCAGCATCCGCATGTAAGTCTGAGATGCAGAGTGACCAAAACCGTGCAAATGTGAGCTCGGTTGGGTTCTCCCTTGGGTGCTCTTTGGGAATTTATTGGAGGAAGTCGTCCCAAAGGATTTGTCCATAGTTTACGTCGTGGCCTGTGTAGATGCTCCATGCCAATTCCAGTAGCTTCAGTCCCATGTTGTCGATGCCTCCGGTTCTGCCGGATAGGCAGCGGATGACAAAATGACACACAAACTGCCATACCGCAGGCAGCTGATTCTTTTTGAACTCACCACTCCCTCGAATTGGTTTCTGATACCCCATCTGGTAGAGTGCGGATGTAATATCTGCCATTGAAGGTGAGAAAATCTTGATGGAGGGGTGAACCAGAAGATTAATGGCATTTAAGAACTTTTCTTTGGACAAGATGACCAAGGAATCGTTCATGAGATTGAGGTGAACTTCTTGGGGGTTTTCCATTGGGCGATATGCAGAGAATGCACATTTGAATAGAGTAGAAACTGGAACAACGTCTGTAAATGCATCGAATGGACCGAACAGAGGGTGGTTCCTGAGAAACTTGATAATAAGCTTGATGGGAGCATTATATGAAGGATGATCTTCAAATATTGCTCTGAAATTACTTGAAGCGATTGTTGGAGAGTCGGAACCTGTTGGATTTACAGAACCTGAAGCCTTGGATTGCTTCTTTGATGCACCTAATTTTACCATTGTTGAAGATTTGAGAGAAGAAAACAGAGTTCTTGAAAGTTTTGAAGGTTTTGAGGAATTTGGGAGAAAGAATCGATATTCAGAAAAACGTAAAGTATTGTTGGGGAAGAAGATGGATTTATAAACGGGGGGTAAAAAGGTGTTTAACCCTAGGTAAATGGTAAGGATAGGGTAAAATGTCGATTGCCTTTTTTTTTTTTTTTTTTTTTTTTGGGGAATCTATGAATTTTGGATTAAATCTCAGCCACACATAATTAAAACGGGTTTGAAGAGATTTTGGGAGATTTCCAAAAGGGGTTTTGCATTTAATGTAAAGTCAGACGCATGTCAATACGTCAGGTGATCGAGGGGGTGATGGGAGAGGAAGTTGTAACGGATGGGACGTATTGGGGAGAGGAAAGGACAAATTAAGGATGAGTTTATTGAAAAACATTCTTTTTGTCATCATCCCTAAAATAGGTCTGATACAAGAATTATTCAGAAAGAGAATGTGACAGTTTCTAAAGAGAATGCTTTTTTTTGTTTTTAATGTTTAATTTAATGAAGGATCATTAAATAGCACACAAAGATTCAAGAGTTGATAAAACTGTTGAGAAATTATCATGATGATCGCGGATGGAAAATTCATTGCAGTTGGAAACGTTATTGCGGATGGAACTTTCATTGCGGTTGGGAAACGTCATTGCGGATGAACAAGGAAGGACTGTAGTGAGAAACTAAGGAAAACACTTGTACAAAGATTAGTAATAACATACCATAAAGACCCATGAGATACGTATGATATATGGTTGCGGTACCTAGAGAGCGGTACCAAAACCATCTATCCCATGTAATTCTCAGAACCGCAACGGAGGCCAAGGATGGTCTGTGGTAGCTAACAATTCAAAAAGAATTGCGGGTCTGGATTCATCATTCCTAACATTTGCAGGAAGATGTTAAGCTTTGTTGAGTCGAGCGCTTTTGTGAACACATCAGCAATCTCTTCATGAGAAGGGACAAAGATGAGTTCAATATTACCTTTTAAGATGTGGTCTTTGATGAAATGATACCGTAGTTCAATGTGCTTAGTCTTGGAGTGCTGAATTGGATTGTGAGAAATAGCAATAGGACTTTCAGAGTCACAATAGATCGGTATCCGCAGCATTCTATACCCGTAGTCCATTAGTTGAGTTTTCATCCAAAGGACTTGAGAGCAACAGCTGGCTGCGGCCACATACTCGGCTTCTGCAGTTGATAGAGAGACACAACTTTGTTTTCTTGAGGACCAGCTGACTAGTCTTTCACCCAAGAACTGACATCCTCCTGAAGTGCCTTTTCGATCGAGCTTGCATCCGGCATGATCCGCATCTATGAAAGCTTGCAGGCTGAAATCATTGCCTGCGGGGTACCATAGACCAAGAGATTTGCTTCCTTTCAGGTACCGTAGTATCTGTTTGGCTGCGGTCATATGTGAGACTTTTGGGTCAGCCTGATACCTTGCACATACACCAGTTGCAAAGACAATGTCTGGCCTGCTTGTAGTGAGGTACATCAAAGAGCCGATGATGCCTCTATAAGTCTTGTGATCCACAGATTCGCCTGAGGGATCAGCAGAGATCTTATAACCGAAGGCCATGGGGACCTTAGCAGATGAACAGTTGTCCATAGAATATTTCTTCAATAGTTCAGTGGTGTATTTTTCTTGATGAATGAATATGCCTTGCGGTACTTGTTTCACTTGAAGACCAAGAAAGAAATTAATCTCTCTATTCATGCTCATTTTGAACTTGTTGGTCATGAGCTTAGCAAATTCATCCACCATGCCTTGATCAGTCGAACCGAAGATGATATCATCCACATATATATGTACCATCATGAGGTGGTCGCCATTTGCTTTTCTGAATAGTGTGGGATCAATCACTCCTCTCTTGTACCCGGATGAGACAAGGAATTCAGAAAGAGTCTCATACTATACCCCTTTGCAACTAGCCTTGCCTTGTTTCTGACTACCGCACCAGATTCATCCAACTTATTTTTGAACACCCATCTAGTGCCAACAATGGAGTGACCACGTGGCTTCGGAACGAGCTGCCAAACTTTATTTCTTTGAAATTCTTCAAGCTCTTCTTGCATTGCAGCTATCCAGTCAGTTTCAAGCAATGCTTCTTTGATCGTTCTGGGTTCTACCGAGGACATAAATGCTGCATAGTGGCAGTGATCAGATAGGTCCTTGGAAGATCTTGTCTGGACGCCTGCGGATGGGTTCCCAATGATTTGACCTGGTGGGTGGTCTTTCGTCCATACATGAAGACGTGGCATCAGATGATCAGCAGCTGCGGTAGAGGGAATATCTTGAATGTCAGAGGAATCTGCGGTTGGAGATGACAGTTCCCCCTGTACTTGAGAACATCCTGCTGAGTCATCTTGATCTATTGGAATGGAATTCTCTTGAGCAGTTGGGAGAGGTTCCCCCTGGGTTGCAGATAGGAGTTCCTCTGGAACCTGAGAAGGTTCCTCCTGGACTGCGGATGGGAGAGTGACAGTCTTTGGATCAGTTCTAGTGTCGATATTTTCTATGAGTTCATCATCCGAATCTGAAGATACGTTTGATGGTAATGCTTCTCTGCGGACAGGAATTTGAACAACATCAAGTACTGGAACCTCGACGGTTGCGGCTAGATCCGGAGTAGATCTTTCTCCCTCAACCGGAGAGGTGGAAGTATTGAGAGAGGCTACTTCAGATAGAGATGGTCCAGAAACATCAGCATTTTGTTGTTGAGCTGCGGGTGACACAAGAACTTCGGATAGTTTCGCCGTTTCAATCGGATCGAAAAGGTCCTCATAGTTGACTTTAACTACATTCAAGGGTCCTGAAGAGGCAGGAATGTCACTTTCCATGATTGCGGTGGTTTCATTAGATGGAGGGGCGTCGCGGATGTGAGAATCATCAAATTTCACATCGAAGCTTTCAATGATCAGCCTTGTACGCCTGATGAGCACTCGATAAGCAACCTTGTTAGTGGAGTAACCAAGGAATATGCCTTCGTCGGACTTCGGTGCAAACTTGTTGAGCTGATCTCTGTTGTTGATCACGAAGCATCTACACCCAAAAATATGAAAGAAGCGAACATTAGGCTTGCGGTTGTTAAGGCCCTCATATGGTGTTTTATTGAGGCGTTTGCACACGATACTTCGGTTTTGGACAAAGCATGCGGTTGCTACTGCTTCAGCCCAGAAGTAGAGAGGAAGTTGGGCGAAGTTAAGCATGGATCTGGCTGCTTCTACTAGTGTGCGGTTCCTTCTTTCTACTACACCATTTTGTTGCAGTGTGTAGGGTGCGGAGAAGTTGTGAGAAATGCCTTTGAACACCAAGAAATTGTTAACAAGATGATTAGTGAACTCGGTTCCATTATCACTGCTGATGCGTCTAACTGGAAGCTTGATCTGAAGTTCGATTTCTTTGATGAAGTTGATGAAGATCTGCGGTGTCTCTGATTTGAGTCTGAGGAAGAAGACCCATGTGAAGCGTGTATAGTCATCAACAATAACTAGTATATACTTCTTGTTGTGGAGGCTGGCTACGGTTGATGGACCGCAGAGATCAATGTGCAATAGCTCCAGTGGTTTAGAAATAGAGGAGTCCATTATTAGAGGGTGACTTGCTTTAGACTGCTTACCACATTCACAAGCCGGACAGAGAGTATCGTTGCTAAATTTGAGAATAGGGAGATTGCGGACTAGTTCTCCAGTGACTAAGTTGTTGATGTACCGGAAGTTGAGATGAGCTAGCTTACGGTGCCATAGCCAGCTGACTTCGGATACAACTTTGGACAAGAAACACAATTGCGGTTTACCAATGATTAGAGAAACATCCAAAGGGTACATGGTACCTTCGGATCGAGATTTGATCAGGCAAGTGTTTCTATCACTCGTCATTACGCAGCAAAACTGATCATCAAATTCAACACGATGTCCTGCTTTACATAGTTGGCCAACACTGATGAGATTGTGCTTAAGGCTTTCTACATAAGCAACCTTCTGAATGGAAAAGTTCCCCGTAGTGAGAACACCGTAACCTCGGATGACACCGTTTGCATTTTACCAAACGTGACATTTCCACCATTGCGTATAGGCCTGAAATCCCGAAGGTACTCTAACCTTCCGGTCATGTGCAAGGAGCAGGCACTGTCAATTAACCACTCTTCTTCTTGTTCCTCCTTGCACAAAGCCTGAGAATTACACGGTTAGTTTAGGCATCCAAACAAGTTTGGAGCCTGAGACAATTGATGTGTTTCTGAGTGATGCATGGTCCGAGGTTGCAGGGACAGGTCACTTGTCAACTTTTGAGCCTAGTCCTGGGTGTTTGAGTAGATTCGGAGTGTTGTGATTTTTTGAAGAAATACGAGGTTTCTGACACTGACTCGATTTAACATGAGATAAAACCTTTTGACAACTACACTGACATTTAAAAAAGGAGATTTTGTCTTTTGATCTAGTACTGTGATTGGTCAGTGGTTTTAAGGATGTTTTGGATCTGTTACCGGTCCAAGATGGGTTATTCCAGACACGAGTGTTTTTGGGTTTTGAAAAAGTCTGTTTGTGAAAGGTTTTAGCACGTGTAGATTTCTGAATTCTTTTTGATGGATTTGGTAAGATACCCTTCCATTTGACATTTTAACGTGACTTTAAAAGTGTTGGAGTGGGTAAAATACCTTTCCATTTAGGATCATTTGAAGAATAGACCTGAAAAACATAGTTTCGAAAGGATTGAACACCCTTTTGGGCTGTGTCAGAAGGAGTAGGAATGACTTTTGAAACTGAACTTTCCTTTTTGTTTGTTTTCTTGAAAGAAGAGTTTTTTGAAATGTAGTGTGAGAAAACAAATTTTTTAGGACTTTTGGGTTTAGGAAATCTGACTTGCTTCTTGTTTTTTGAAAAAATTTGTCTATTAGTACCGCGAGATCTGATTTCTTCTTTAAAAGCCTTTTTTGCCAAAGATTTTGGTGAACCGCAGTCATTGTTGTTCAACTGCGGTTTCCTGGAATTCTTGGAATGATTTTGAAAGCGCGGAGTTGAGTCATCAGAGCTTGAGGATTCAGGAATTTGGGAACATTGACCTACTTCAAAATTTTCTATAGGTAGTTCATGAAATATTGGCAGAAGAGTTACAGTTCCTTGAAGTGATGACTGCGGTAGGGATGACTTGACTACCGCTGAGTAAGTCTTAGATGGGACTTCGGTGGGACATTTGTGGGACATTTGACTACAGTGAGAGACACTGCGGTTTGAGGACAGAGATGGAAAGTCTTTTGAGACTTCGGGGCCCTCAACAACAATCTCTTCGTAAACTACGGATGAAGTTTGAGAATTTGGATAGATGGTGCCACAGATAGGAATTTGATCACATGTGTGACCCGAAACCTCCGGCACAATTTCCTCAATGACACAATTATTGCTCAAGTAGTGTAGTCTACCGAAGTGAGTTTTAATATCTTCAGGAAAAGTCTTGTCATTGACAGGGAAATGAAATTCTCGTTCTGGAGGGACATACAGTCTGTCTTTGTTGAACCGGGGTGAGGAATCCATTGAGGTAGGATATCCATTTGACCAACCCCAATTGTATGTATTGTCCACGGTTCCATTATTTACCAAATTTTCAATAGCTTCACTTTCATTAAACAATTTTTCAATTAAGAGATTTAAGCGTACAATTTCTCTCTGAGCTAAATCTCTCTGGTTCAAAGCTATCTCTAATTGGGTTTCACTTAACATTCTTGCATCCTTTTCTAACTCTAGGTCCTTCTCTAACATAGCCATCTTAAGTCTTTTGTTATCCAGTCGTCCTTTCACGTGGAACATCTCTTGGGATGCAATGTTCTTCTCATCTAAGGCTTTATTATAGTCTGTAAGGACGGCAGCACAAGTGTCATTAAGATCATCTATGTAAGGCTGAGAGTCATGCATGCTATAGTTTAGAGTTTGGATCATGAGTTTTACCTGTTCGACGATGCTTAGTGTTCCATCCTTTGCCTTGTAGCAGTAGTTCGTGTTCAACATTGTAGACCCATCATCATCCGCAGTGGCCAGCATGCAGAGTTTCCCTTTTCCTTTGACAGTGCTGATGGCCTTATCTTCGTCTCCGGATGACCAGACTTGATGGTCTCTTTTGACATGGGCCACGTATGCCCTTGCCTTTTCAGCTTTTTCTTTGTCTTCCAACTCTTGAGCCATTCTAAGGTAGAATGCTCTGTCTTTTACTACATTGGCTTTACAATCTCGTGCAAAGTGATTCTCTTTGTTGCATTTGTGACAAATTACAACATCAGTCTTGTCTTCTGAAGGAGTACCAGAGTCAGTGATTTGAGGAGACTGCGGTACCTCCTTTGGTTGAATATTCTGAGATTGCGGTGGTGGATGAGAACTTTTGGGAAATCGAGAGTTGTTATTCTGAGAACCGAAGTTACGGTTGAATGGAGGTTTGTTGAACTGTTGATTCTTGCGGAAGGAAGGAGGTGGTAGACGGTTGAACTGTTGACTAACCAGAGCAATAGCCTTCTGAAAATCTTCTTCATCATCATATTCAGAATCCGCTTCGTATGACTGCGGTAGAGTGTCATACGAGGAAGGATAAGGTGACTGCGGTGGAGCTTGTGCTATGAGAGCAAGTGGTCCTCCGAAGTCAGCACAGTCTTTGAGTACGGTGGATTCTTGAGCTTTTAGCTCTCCATAGAGCTTGTAAAGTGACAGGGAGTGAATCTTTCTATCGCCTTGGACTATCATCTTGGTCGTAGTCCAATGTCTGCCCAAACCATTAAGAAACTAAAGATTGATTTCATGGTTACTGCGGATGGTGCCCGCATTGGATAACTTGGTGACTATCAGGTTGAACCTTTTGAAGGAGTCTTCCAAACTTTCTCTAGTATGAGCTTTGAAGATGTTGAACTCTTTGAGTGCGGTAGTAAGCTTCTTATCTTGTGCTTGTTCCGAGCCTTCGTACAGGTTTTTGAGAACATCCCAGATCTCTTTCGCTGATTTGCAATTTATGATAATATCGAAGTTGTCAGGAGCAACTCCGCAGGAGATTTCATAAAAAGCAACAGCATCATTTTCCATTTATCGAGATCATCCTTGGTGGGACGGCTCATGGCTGGTTGACCTCCTCCTAGCCTGGTTGCAGCGCCGTCAGTTTGGACTGGTGTAAGGACTGGAACATATGGTCCTTCTTCTACGGATCGCCATACATCTCTACCCAGTCTTCTCAAGTACCTTTCCATTCTTTGTGACCAGTGATGATATTCATTTGCGACTAGTATTGGGGCTCGGTTAGAACCACCGACACTGTTGGAAACATTTAGAGATAATGATTGTGCCATTTGAAATTGTTTTTTTTTGTTTTTTTTTTTGAAGAAATGAGCTTTAGTGGTATAGAAGGCTCTTTGAAAAATCAGAGTTCCGTTTTCAAAAAGCAACCACTTTGGCTCTGATACCAATTGTTGAGAGAAAAACTTGGAGACACACTTGAACAAAAGTTAGAACAAGTATAATGCGGAATAGTTAATCTCAAAGGATCTAAAAGCTCAACAATAATATAGTTAGATAGTTAGAGAGTTAGTTGTTATATCAAGAAGACACTTAAGCTGATTCATAACAAGGAATGCATTCACTCCAAGTTAATAAGGAAGATCAAGCTTAGTGATTAAGTCTTAAAGACTTGCTCAGAAGAGGGATTATGATCAGCAGGATTATGATAAGATTTAAGTAAGAAGATATGAGTGAAGAAAGATAAGAGAGATAACTTCAGAATGTGTATTCAGATAAAATTCATAAGTTATTGGTTCCTTTTCTTATCTCACACTTAATACAAAGAAAGAGAGTCTCTATTTATAGACTTAGAAACTACACTAGATTACAACTCTATAAGCAGTCGTGCAAGGCATACTGGATAATAGAGTGTATTACATAAAAGACAAATAACGTAATCTAGCTAAGTTGACTGCGGTAGCTGACTCAGGTTGTTGATGCGTTTGCTGATGAACAAGATTGACTCCGGGTGCTGAAGCGGTTGCGGTAGAAAGATGGTTGCGGTAGCTGAGATGGTTGCGGTAGCTGAGTTCAAGAGGGTCACTTTTATGATTCAACAAATGGTACATGAGACTATCTTAGACTTATCCTTTCTCTTTACCATTAGGTCAAATGACTTGACCATGGCCGATCCTTATCCATTGGGAAGAGAAACTTTTCTGGACTTCTAATGTTACCATTGTCAATGTCCATGGAAGTTTGGGAAGTTGATCTTCCAATCAAATTTGCTTTACCAGTTCCCCAAATCATTGCTGATTTAGCAGCATCAAGCAAATAGGTAAGATCATTAAGGGTCATGTTTTGATTTGTCATCAGGGTGTGACTGAAGAACCAAGTCAACAGCCAGCTACCTCGAGACTTCGACACCCGACTCTCCCGGCTTGCCAATAGGGATTGAGTGACCTTGAAATTTTCAAGTATTAGAACTTGTGGGACAGTGAGAATAATTGGAGGAGGTGGAGGAAGTGAAGCATGATTTCCAGTCCCATCTTCATCAGGGAGAATAATCTTTCACCTTGATTGCCATGTGGGATATCATCTTCATCAGGAAAGCTTTTTCCTAAAGATTTGGGAAGACCATAGTTGTCTTAACTAGACATCTATAATGGGAGAAATTCAAGTTTAGTTGATTTAAAGTCCTTAACATGACACCTAATATGAAATATTAAGGGTAGGACCCAACAACCTATTTATAACTGGAAGAGGGATGCCGTAATCCAATATGAAATATTATGTTTTAATTGGATTTGAAACTCCTAGATCTTTTGAGATACATTGAACTTTCAATGGCATGTTTGAATCTCGATTGTGGCCTCTCAAGTTTGTGACTGGGTTGCCGAGGATCACAAACAAGGTGTGAATAACCATGCAAATTGACTTGGTACCCTAAACTTTATCACCTAATTGATGTGTCGGTTAACCACACGCGCTCCACCAATCTATGGTAAACTTAAGTTACCCTTCGCCACACATTGTCAGTCCCATGTTGGTGTGCCGGTTAACCACACACGCTCCACTAACGACTTAACAAAGGTGCAAAGTGTAATTTCATGGGTTAGCACCATTTCACATTTTCCTAAGTAACTACGATTGGGAATTTATAAGTGTTTAGTTACTTAGTATTTATCATTATACTTTTAATGAAGGGAGAATTATAGTCTTTATGCTACCCGTTCGGCTAACGACCCTCCAGCAGTCAAAGGAAGCGGTGGGTGAGAGTGGACACCCATTAAACTACCATTTTATAGGCAGTAACCTTATACCCCCCTTATAGATCGGCTTCGTGAATGAGGCCTACTAATAGTAAGACCGACTTTTTACTTATACATATAATATATTAAACTTTTAATATTATAATAGTATAAGGGTGTATTTTAAACTTTTAAAATACTAAGTGGTTTAATCTGTTAATTAAACTATACTCTTAATTTAATTAAACTTAAACCATGTCATTATGGAATTATTAATTCTCTTTTAATTAAACACTTTAATTATCTATTAATAAAGTCCATAAGAGTTAATTGAACTATTCAATAAAAACATCAAGATCCTAAATAAAAATTAAAAATTTTTAATTAATATTAAGTTATGAACCATGAGTTACACTTTTGAAAACTTTTCAAATAACTTTAGTTTTAGAATTCAATGTCTCATAAAAAAAACTTTTCAAATTCCAAAACTTGAGGGCAAGTTTTGTAACTCTTGAAAACTTTTGGATTCCATAACTTATGGAATTAATGGTGTTTTATGAATGAGACTTTTCACATCCATAACTTATGGAAGTTTCAAAACTCTTAAGATCATAACTTTTAAAAAAGACTTTTGAGTTCCAAAATTTTATGACAAAAATTTGTAACTCCTTAAAAAAATTTAGATCAAACTTTTAAAACAAATAAAATAATCATATCATTCTATCTTTTAATAAATTGACCTAATTCAACTCTTGTAGTAAAATCACTCAAATTTTACAAATAATTAGTTTTTCATAAAATCAAGTAATTATCTTAAAATTTGACAAACTTCATGTTTTTTTTCCTTTGTTTTCAACTATGAAAATCAAACATTTGCATCAAATATAATAGAAAACAACCCATGCCTCTGATACCACTGTTGGGTTTTGGTATAATACAACATCATATGGTGCACATACAACCCTAAATACCTTGGATCTATGTTTTCACTAATTATACATGCAAATGGTTTCCAAGGCATTAAACCTATAACTAGCATGCATTTGACATAAACCATATAAGATACTAGTTAGGGTAACATACATTTTATGTGGCTTGAAGTCTTGATGTATTTGGCCTTAAGAGCTTAGCCCCAATAGTGTGGAAGCCTCAAATGAAGTCACAACACATCATAGACAAAGGTAGAACTTGAGAGAGAATTACATGCACCCAAAAACACCCATGAACTCTAAGAATGACTCAAGTGGCGTTTTTGAGGCTAAGAGCATGTATTTATATGTGTGGATTCCAAGGGTCATGGGTATAACCCAAATCCATAGTCATGGGTTTAATGATCCATGGTTCATGTGGCCCAACTCTTTATGTATCCATACATAAACTTGGTCCAACATGGATCATAAGCCCAACACATATAAATATAACTAATTATCATAATTAGTCTCTTTTGATCACTAAATTAATTCCAAATTAATTATTGATCAATACTAATTAAAACATGTGATTTCATATTAATATATTATAACTTATAATATATTAATAAACCATAATTAACCTTCTCTCAAAAGTCCATCCTAACAAATTGTCCTGATGATATGCAACCCAAATGGACCATGCTACTCTCGGGTCGAGTACATATCAATAATAGTTATGGTCTTAGACATCTAATCCAACAATTATGAGATGCACATGTTTCGATTAGTGTTTTAACGTATCCTTTGTTTAGTTTGCCATTGACAAACATGAGGCCACGTCCCCACTTTTTGATATCCTTATAAGTCTTAGTGTCGTCTTTTTCTATAGAGTTAAAAAGTCGCATTAAACTAATACAAGCTTCATTAAAATATTTTTCTTCTTCAAATACCATCAGATTAAAAGACTTCTTCTTAGTGTAATTATGAATCATGTTAATCAAATAAATTACATTTGATCTCTCTTCGGGATCTGTTTTGATTACCTTTCCTTTAAAAGTTTGGGGGTCACGATGTGGGTCTATCTTCCCTTGGTGTTGTCTTTGTCATGAATTTATCTACATTACTAGGCTTCCGTGTTGGAGTATCTCTTCGAAAATCAATCAAATCTTATGCTACCGCAATTGCTTCATGTATATTCAAAACATTCCTCTTGTTGAGCTCATTGTAAACCCTAGATTTCCATATGTCCTGCAAGTAGAAGAACTTTTCTTCCTTTTGTAGATCGGGCAACTCTAGTATTAGTGTGGAAATTCCACCACATAGTCTTTGATTGACCTGATGTGTTTTAACCCACAAACTTTCTTCATAACTATATCTTTAGCATTATGTGGGTAGAATTGCCTATTTAATTTTTTTTATTTTTTCGCACATGTTTATGGTGTAAAGTCCCTTTTCTATGTCCCCATGTTTATGTCACCACCATAAAGCAACATTTACGCTGAGGTAAAGGACGAAATTTTCTATTTTCGACTTGTCGTCTTTTACCCTAGTTGCATTATAATAACATTCTAAGGACCAAAAGAAACTCATCAAGTAGTTTAGGATCACACATACCTCCATATTGTTGGGGTTTAGGTGCTTTCGTGCGTGTCATCATTTTTGCAACTGCTCCTCCCGCAATCGGAACTTTACATACCTTTACTTCCTCTTCTAAGGAACCTATCTTCTCACAGAACTCATTCTGAAGGGTGTTGATCATCCTGATGACTTCCTTCTTGATGAAACCAATGATCTATTTTATTTCATCGCTCGTATCACTTATCTCTACAAAAAAATTATCGATGGTATCCTTCCACTCAAGGATCTTACTGATGTTAATTCTACTATTATGAGCTTGTTATTGAAACTTTCCAAGGCATCTACCGATTAGGCCCTCTTCTTGGAATTTCTTGCCTTCTCCTCAATAAGAAGGGGAATGTTTTCTACGTCACTTGTAGCTTCATTGGTTACGATCTCTTGCTTGCATGCACCTGTCTCTAATACCATATGGCACACGACGAATCTTACGACTAGTCTATCTCGTGTGCCACTTAGTTTTTTCCGAATAAGTTGGGCTAACTTTACTCCTTTGGATGTTCTAACGACAAAAGGAAGCAAGAGACTAATACTTCAAAGCATACAAAGAGAACTTATATGATAAGACTTAAGAGTTTTACAAGAGAAATTCTCGATGGTTTGTTACAAATGACTTTACCCCTATTAATAGGGTTCTTACACCTCCTCAACATAAATTTCTAGATCTCGTACTGTCATGAATATTCCATATCTATCTAACATATTTACAAGGATTCCATAATGTTCTTAATTCTTGCACGGTGTCCTAGAAATGTGTAGGTCGTTCAATAATCTTCCTAGATATTCCAGCAAACTCTAATGCCAAGAGCACTCCGGAAAATTTTAGGATCATTGTTTGTGACACTTTTGACAACAATTGAAAATATACTTGGTTTTGTGAAAACAACCTTGGGACATACGATAAATAGATGAGCTTCATCTTCAAAATAACATAATTTAATTTAAGCGTTCTTTACTATGTTTATTTTCCTAACTTGAAGACGAGGTCAATTTAAAGGACCTACTATAGTGTATAAGAAGAATAAGAAAAAGTATAAATGTGACCTAGAATTTTGGAATCAATTATTTTTTTTATGTGTTCGATGAGTGTAACATCCCCAATTTCACGGCCAGAAAAGACTGATTTATTTATGCTTATTTTGAAATCAGAGTATCATTAAAAGAATAATATTGTGGAATTTGTTCCCAAAAACATGGAAATGATATTATCAAAACATTTCCGAAAAACGTATTTTATTTATATTAAAAATCATGGGATGTTATTGTCGATACAGTACATAAGCATAAACGAAATAATACATGCCTTACACTAGTTTGTCTAAACTACTGCCTATAGGCATCCATAAATATCTCATCATATCATCACACCTGTGCTCTTTTGCCCCTACCTGTAACATAAGAAACTAAGTGGGTCAGGCTTGGGGGCCTGTGAGCGCATAGGGTTTTCAACCTACAATAATTAATTCTCTATTTATTATTATCAAATCATCAACCCGATTAACCCTTCCTGCTATCCTCACTTTGTGTCTGTAACATCTAATTTCAAGGGACCTATCCTAAGGATCATCTTCGGGATAGACAATAATGCTTAGGGGAGTCCATAGCAATATATTTCAGTAAGGCAACCATGGGGGGGGGGGATGAAGTACATCTGGTGAACACTCAGTTCAAAAAAACCTACAAGTTGCAAGCCTGCTAGCTTTCCATTGGACTGTGTAGAATAGCCTATGTTCGTTATCTATACTCCGCTAGACAACCGGATCATATTTAAAGTCTGGGCCTCTAATAATCTTTCATCTCTCATAATCTATGTCATTTTATATCTACCCATCCTTACCCAACATATTTATAGTTAATAAAATACATATACAGTTTAAAATCCAGTAAAACATGTATAAATCGTTCATGTAGTATAGATATCAGGAACACAGATAATAGGCACATACATCATGTAATTATCTTAAATACTTTAGATCTATGTGTCAGATGAAAGTAACTATTCACTAACATGATAAAATGGGTGAATGGTGATCTGGACAGAGCTTCATCTAACACCTTAAATATTCCTTGACGTGACCTCAGTATAATTACTACAAAGTTTTAGTATAATGATCCTAGAGACTAAGAATAGTCTAGATTCACACTAATCTCAATGTCTACATCAAGATCTATCAAGTAACGATCAACCAGGCAGGACAGTTGGGAGGAAGGATCATTTCTGCATAATAATAGTTTGTTTGAAATCCAACAACCAAGCCAACATAACCATTCTAGACACCTCTCCCGTAAGTAGATCAATCAGTATAACGCCATGGAATTACTGTTAAATCTTAATTATAGGTTCATAATGACGACTTATGACTATAAATATAAGTTACATAGAAAAGAATAAAGTGTAGCTTAACTTACAGAGGTTCTTCCTGACAAAAGTTTGGAATTTGAACAATGAGCGCTTCTACACGCTTGCTACTACTTCTTCATGGACCGCAGGGCTTCGCCGAAGGCTAAAACTTAGGGAAATGGGCTAAAATCGAGAGAATTTCGAGAGAGAGGAGGATGGGGAGTGAGGAAAGTAATGATCAGTCAAATACTATTTATAGAACAACTACGCGTCACGCCTGGTGTGTGCGCTGCGCACACCACAGAAGTTGTTCCTCCTGTTTCCAGCCACGTGTCACAAATATAGTGGTCCACACCCCACCTTTTAGAAGGTGTGCGCCGTGTAACCCACCTGTGCTTGGTGCTTCTCTAAAAACATAAGAAAATCGAATCTTCTTCGTAGGATCTCCATTTTCAATGTTATTTATTTCCCCGGAAATCTCTCAACGAGATCTACAGCTGTCGTTTAGACTCCGTCGGCTAGATATGACTTTATTTTTAAAGCTATATTTTTTACAGGATGAAACTGTTAAAGTCCGTTAAAAAATTATAACTTTCTCATATGATATCCGTTCTCGACTGTCTGTATATTGATGGAACCATATGGACGATATCTTTAAGCCTCATTTAGATTGATTTTCCTAACAATCAACTGATTTCTACTTCGGTTTCTGAGTTGTATACTGCTACGTTGAAACTTTTAAAAATCCTAATTTCCTCTTACGAAGTCATATTGGGGCGTTCTCTACATATCGGCTCTCGATTTAACGAATACTATGACTTTCATTTGGATTACTAAGGCTAATAATCGTCCTAACTCCGATTTGCTATTTAGGATATCGTAGATGTGTCGGTTTGAACGTGAAACTTCAACGGGTCATAACTTATCCGTTATAAGTCCGTTTTCAACGCTCCTTATACCTTCAGAATCCTTATTACGACTACTTCGTCTCACTCATAGCTAATCGTCCTAATCTTTAATCTATTTAGACATGAATTATGTCCCTAATTTATTACGTAGCTATAAACATACAATGTATACATATATATGTTGGATTAGGTGTCTAAACCTATAACTATAATTGGTATGTACTTGACCCGAGAGTAGCATGGTCCATTTCGGGTTGCCTTCATCAGAACAATTTGATAGGATGGATATTTGAGTAAGAGGTTATTTGTGATTTATTAATATATTATAAGTATAATATATTAATTGAGAAATCATATTATTTAACTAGTATTAATCAAGAATTGATTTGGAATTAATTTAGTGATCAAAAGAGCCTAATTAAATTAACGGGGACTGATTATGTAAATCAGTGAGACATATGGTTTGGGCTAATGATCCATGATTAATTTGTAATAGGCTAAGCTTATGTGAAAGTCCATAAATTATTAGTCCATATAAGTTATGGATCATAAGCGTAAGTGTAAGAATTAGGGTTACATATAACTCTTGGAATTTTACATTATATATGTGTAACCCCTTTAGCCAAAATCGTACCTAAGAGTGACATTGCATAAGTATGGACGATTTTGGTGCCTAACCTCTCTCTCATTTGTCTTCCAATTTTTCATGATGTTAGTGACTTGTTTAAGACACAACACTTAGGGTGCTAAGCTCTTGAAAGACCAATTCCTACAAGCTAAAACAAAGAGGTAATTTTCTAACTTACTTTTATGATTTATATGTCAAATTGTATGCTAGTTGTAGGTTTCAAGCTCTGGAATTTTTATTCCATGTATAACTAGAGAAAAATTAGATCGAAATCTATTAGGGTTGTATGTGACCCATAGGAGTTTTATGATACACAAAACCCAAAAGTGGTATCAGAGCCATGGGCAGTTTTCTGTTATATAGTTGCATTTGTGAATTGTTCAAAGCTGGAAAACTGAAAAATTGCATTCTGGCAGACAGGACTCGTCGAGTCCATGGATGAACTCGACGAGTCCATGGATGAACTCGACGAGTCCATGGATGAACTCGACGAGTTCATGATGAACTCGACGAGTTCATGATGAACTCGACGAGTCCATAAACTGACTCGACGAGTCGGACAGTCTGTTTGGCATATTTTCGGGATTTTTGGCCTGGATTGGATTAGGATCACTACCACAAACTGTTTTGCATCATAAAATCTGTTTTTTCTGATATGGTGGTGATTATACTCATCCAATCAAAATATAACTGTCAAAATTTTCAGATAATTATTGGTTGTATTATAAACAAAGTTACTTGTAAATTGTTGATTTGATATTATCTTGCTTTATGAGTTTAGTTAGATCAATCATGAATTATATGATAATTTTATTTATTAAAATTGATCTAAATGTTTTTTAATAACTTCCATACTTTTCCTCAAGTTATGGAACATGAAAAGTCCTATCCATTAAAATGACAATAAACTCATAAGTTATGGAAATGAAAAGGTTTTCAAGAGTTGTATTATGGTCAAATTGGTAAAAGATAAAAATGGTTATTTTATAAGTTTGTAATTTGATCTAAATGCTTTTAAGGAGTTATAAAACTTGGTTTTAAGTTTCGGAATTCAAAAAGTTTTTTTAGGAGTTACAATATTTGTCATCAAATTTGCAACTCAAATGTTTTTTGAAGAGTTCCATAAGTTATGGAATTTGAAAAGTCTCATTTTCATAAAACAAATTAACTCCTTAAGTTATAGAGTTCAAAAGTTTTCAAGAATTACAAAACTTGCCCTCAAGTTTTAAAAGTTGAAAAGTCTCAATTAAGAAACATTGAATTCATAGAAACCCTAGTAATTTGAAAAGTTTTCAAAAATGTAACTCATGGGTTCATAACTTAAAATTAATTAAACTGTTTTAATTTGATTTAGCATCTTGATGTTTTTGAATAGTTCAATTAACTCTTATGGACTTTATTAATAGTTAATTAAATGTTTAATTAAAAGTGTATTATTAAATCCATAATTATATGGTTTAAGTTTAATTAAATTAAGAGTATAATTTATTAATAGATTAAACCATCAAATATTTTAAAAGTTTAAAATACACCCTTATACTATATAAAATTAAAAGTCTAATATGTAATATATCTATAATTAAAATGTCAATCTTACCGTTAGTAGGCCTCATTCACGAAGCCAATCTATAAGGGGGTATAAGGAAACTGCCTATAAAATGGCGGTTGAATGGGTGTCCACTCTCACCCACCGCTTCTTTGATTGGTGGAGGGTCGTTATCCGAATGGGTAGGATAGGACACAAACTCCCACTTAAAGTATGATGAACATACAAAGTAACAAAACATTTATAAATTCCCAATCTTAGTTACTTAAGAAAAATGTGAATTTGGTGCTAACCCATGAAATTGCACTTTGCACCGTGCTAAGTCGTTAATGGAGCGTGTGTGGTTAACCGGCACACTAATTTGGGACTAGCAAGGGTGGAAAATGGTACTTTGGTGTTAATTATGGATCAATGGAGCGTGTGTGGTTAACCGACACATTGATTAGGTGATTTGTAACATCGAGAGTACCAAGTTAATTTGCATGGTTATTCATACCTTGTTTTTGATCCTCGGCATCCCAGTCACAAACTTGAGAGGGCATAATCGAGATTACACATGCCATTGAAAAGTTCAATGAATCTCAAAAGAACTAGGAATTTCAATTCATTTAAAACCTAATATTCAATTTCGTTTTTCATGGTGGAAATTGGTAAATCATCATTTACCTACCTTCAAATATTTTGCAATTGGATTAAGGCATCCCTCTTCCGAATTGTAAAATATTGTGTTGGGTCCTAGCCTTAATATTTCATTTTGGGTGTTATATTAAGGACTTAAATCAACTAACTTGAATTTATCCCTTATAGATGTTTAGTTCTGACAATTATGGTCTTCCTGAATCATTTGGAAAAAGCTTTCCACATGAATAGGATTTTCCTCAATATCATACTTCACTTCCTCGACCTCCTCTAATAATTCTCATTGGCCCACATGTTCGTCGACTTGAAAATTTCAAGGTCACTCAAACCCTATTTGCAAGAAAACACTAAGATGGAAGGTTTGTGTGTGCACATGTCTTAGAGATAAAGTCACACATTGACATGTTGGGAATGTTAGGATTCATTGTCTCGATGAAGTTGGCTATTGAATTGGTTCTTCAATCACTTCCTGAGTCGTATAGTGAGTTCATTAAAGATTACTATATGACAGACCACAACGTGACCCTTATCGATCTTACCTATTTGCTAATTGTTGATGGATCAGAAATGATTTAGCGCACTAGTTATGCAAATCTGATTGGAAGATCTACTTCCCAAACTTCCATGGACATTGACAATGGAAACATTGCAAGTCCATAAAGGATTTATCTTCCCAATGGAAAGGGAAAGTCTAAGTCTGAGATTGTCCCGTGTGCCATTCCAAAAGAATCTGTTTGCTTCTATTTCCAAGAGAAGGGGCATTGGTTGCGAAGCTGCCTTATCTACCTGATGGATCATAAGGATGGTAAAGTCCGAGTGTGTAACTCTGCTTCAGGTAAGCCCACTATCTAACTCTATGAAGTTCCTATTTGAAGATTCTTAATACAAGATGTGATAAGCTCGAATTTTGATGTTTTTTTAGGATCGAAGAAAAGAAAGGAAGGTTAAAGAAAGAGCAGGCTGAGTCTGATCGCGAAGAAATGGATTTCGATTGCATGGTTCGATGATCAGAAGTTTGAGATGCTTCTTAGGAGTTATGATAGATTGCTTAGAAATATGTAGTAACATGGTTTTCATTTGTAATTGCATTGTAAGGACCAGTTTTTCCGCAATTTTATAAATAAAGAAAAATTTTGATTTTACCTTATTTTATATTTCCTTACAATGGCATTTGTGAAAATTGATGTTTGTATGTTTCTCTTTTTAGCAATATGGATTTGATTCTTTCGTTTGTGGTAGTGTCTAAATTTACCAAATAAGGAAAGATTCCCATCACCAAGTTTCAATTGGACAGAAACTTGGAATCATGCAACTTGTATTGTGTGATGAATGAGAACCTTCATCTTTGGGAAATTAATACTAATTCCTTGTTCACATGTATATGTGAGTCAAGTGAAGGACTAGGGGATGGGATACACTTGGTTGTGCGTTGGTCAGGTCTACCACAAAGAATGATAAGACTATTCGTTATGATTTACTAAAGGTTTAGTAAACATGGTTATACTTACAAGATTAAGTATAATTCTGAATCATTGAAAAAGTTTTAATGTATGGCGGAACGAATAAGAAAAATCAAATTAGGCAGAAAGATAAAAGTTTCTCCAATCTGAAAGGAAAGGAGAGTAGTTTAGTTTCGTGTTTTATGATCATCGTAATGATTATGAAAACCATATCACAATTTATCCTCTAAGGACACCTTAGTGCATTTGTATGGCTAAGAAGAGGAATCGGGAATTGTTGAAATAGTTAAATCAATTAAGGTAAGTCATACTTCGTTCCAAAATCGAGTCTTAGAGTTATTCTCCAAAATTTTGCCTTGAGTGACATATCTTAAGTAGGTTTATAACACGTTTACAATTGGAAGTTGTGATGTCTTTAAGACAAAGACCAACTAAGACCACTTTTGTGAAGTGTTTTTCTTGATAAGAACCGGCATTAACTCTTGAATATTTGTTTGTCAAGTAATGTTTATTGACAAAGAGAATCTTATATGTCAAGAGGTCAGTGGGAGTCTTAAAGATCTTGAAAAGTTTCAAGAACTAATCAAGAATAAACCTGTTATTAATCACTAGCACACGACTTAAGGTTTGCAACCTATCGTGTTGACATATTCTTGTTTCTGTACCCATTCCAGTTAAGTTGACTACGCATGTGAGTTCTATGAGTTCTCAATTGTTTGTATAACAACCTGGAAGCAATGGTAGGCCCTTGTGCTGCCAGGTGGCAAGAAATTAAGATTGAACAAGTTCACTCCATATGAGTTTGGATTTTTCACTAACCTTGTCTTGTGATTATGATTATGACAAATTCACATGGATAGGAACAAATACACCATTAATCTAAGTGACAAAGGTTTCTCTCCGCTTCAAGAAAATGATTGTAAGGAAACATTTTCAGTAAGTAGATTTTAAGGAGATACCAATTGTCATATTTGCATTCTCAAATTCGATTATGGTTACGACATCCCTCTTCATAGTTCGAATTGTGAGAAATGGCAAAAGGTCTAAACGTTTGAGACTTATTGATGTAAGTTCTAAAATTGTTTAGACACACATGTGAGTTATCTAAGGAAAGGTGTATGAGTTTGAGAAGCCTAGATAAAGTCTTATTGAAGCATCTTGTATCATAAATCTGAACTTTGGAAAGAAAGTCAACAAGTATTAATTTCTAGAAGTCCAGCTTATTTCTGGGTACATGTCAAAGCTAGTGGGAGCATAAGTGTTATGCTATTAAAGAAATAATTGTTATGCCAGTGGGAGCATAATCATTATGGTAAGTGTTGCAAGTTAGCAATGTTAATTATAGAAAGCAAAAGTTTCAATTCGCAAAGTTGTAGAGTTTGAAAAGTTGTTTTGCTATAATTATGGGAGAGGAACCCATACATCACTTCAAATCTAAAAGCTTAGATTGTGAGATTTTAATCAAATTTAGTCAAGGATATATATATATATATATATATATATATATATATATATATATATATATATATATATATATATATATATATAAATACCATGTTGGAATGCTTCAACATTGTAAAATCTATGTATGGAAATATAATAGCAAAAGAATGGTCAAGTATCATGTCTTTATGTATGACATTATGAATCCTATCCCATATGTTTCGGGTATAGGATCGATTGCATATGCTATATTATTCATGTGTTCTGAATTTTTCGAATGCCAAGGGTATTAAGAGGGAAATAGGACCAGAACCAAATATGACTAAAGTAGTTAAACAACTGTCAAGGACAATCTAAGGTTCGCTAAAGATTGATCGCTTGAAGCTGGAAGTATAGTAATATATGGACCATATTGACATTATTATGAATAGACAGGATTCTATTAATAATGAGTTGTCATATGGCATATATGGAAATGTTTCCATAATGGGAGTTGGATATTAAGAATCTATGTGTGGGTTGGAAACTTTTATGCAAGAAAGATGCTCAAAGGAATGTACTTTGAATTTGAGACTTCGCTTCCATGGAATTGTTTTGTAACAATCTCCAAAGGAATACATTGTAATATCGTTGGCAAAGTCTCTGTGACTTTAGTACCATGACATTACAAAAGGTTATATTGCATGATAGTATAGAATCTAACACATTCTAGCAGTGACAAGAATTTGGTATTCTTACACTTGCAGTAAGGATTTGGAATTGTGAAATGAGCATCATTGAAATGTTTTCAATTGATCTATTTCACATAGTAAGGACCATAGATAAACATAGTGTGCATGCTTGGAGCATGAGATAACTATTGTTTTAATTCAAGTATTAAGTTGATAAATCGAAACATTATACAATGAATAATGTATAATCAATATGGTGATTAAATAAAAGCTGTTTTATTTATACTTAAAAGTTTTAAGACCATATTGGATTTGATTATTCTTGTGTTTCACTTTGCATGTTTTGACTTCCCGAATAACTAGGTTATTCAAACTATCCACATTCGATCATACTTTGGAAGCAGATATTGAAGCTAGACTGTCATGAATGGGTATGTAGATTGTCTAAAGGTGCTTAGACATAGCACAAGTTTGCTGCAGTATTCATGAGTACCCCTGTAATAAGATTTGAGTATTGGATTAAGCCCACGCTCATTTGAATCACTTCATGCATTTTATTACGAGTGATCATGAGACGATAATACATTATATTCTTGAAACGGAGAGATATGAGTTGCAGTTTACTAGTCAGTTGCACATTGATAATGTGAAAACGCACCAGTAACTTGGTGTTATAAAACACATTGTTGTGTGATTTGATGAGAAAATAGAGCAAGCACATGATTCCAAGTTTATCCGTTCCATTTACCCAATGTGGGACAAAAGCGATCTATGTGGGCCCCTCGATGATTTAGTGATGACAACCCTAAGCGCTTGGCGAAGCCTGGACTGATTTGATTTGTTCAATTAGTCGGTCGTCATAAATCGGAAATCGGGAAACAACACATTAACAGAGAGAATGATTATAATCCATGTCTCAGTTCATACGATATCTAGAATGGAGGAATACATGATCCCTTATCTAATGGACGCGTTATTGATCAGAGTTCGACAGCGACTTTTGAGAGCTACGATTGCTAGTCGGGTTTTAAATTCGTACTTTCAATTATAGTTATTAGACTTATTCAAGTGGGACACTGTTGGATTAGGTCTCTAAGCCCATAACTATAATTGGTATGTACTTGACCCGAGAGTAGCATGGTCCATTTCGGGTTGCCTTCATTAGGACAATTTGATAGGATGGATATTTGAGTAAGAGGTTATTTGTGATTTATTAATATATTATAAGTATAATATATTAATTGAGAAATCATATTATTTAATTATTATTGATCAAGAATTGATTTGGAATTAATTTAGGGATCAAAAGAGACTAACTAAATTAACGGGGACTAATTATGTAAATCAGTGAGACATATGGTTTGGGCTAATGATCCATGATTGATTTGTAGTGGGCTAAGCTTATGTGAAAGTCCATAAATTATTAGTCCATATAAGTTATTGATCATAAGCCTAAGTGTAAGAATTAGGGTTACATATAACTCTTAGAATTCTACACTATATATGTGTAACCCCTTTCGCCAAAATCATACCTAACAATGACATTGCATAAGTATGAACGATTTTGGTGCCTAACCTCTCTCTCATTTGTCTTCCAATTGTTCAAGATGTTTGTGACTTGTTTGATGCACAACACTTGGGGTGCTAAGCTCTTGAAAGACCAATTCCTACAAGCTACAACAAAGAGGTAATCTTCTAACTTACTTTTATGATTCATATGTCAAATTGTATGCTAGTTGTAGGTTTCAAGCTTTGGAGTTTTTGTTGCATGAATAACAAGAGAAAACTTAGATCCAAAGCTATTAGGGTTGTATGTGCACCATAGGAGTATTATAGTACACAAAACCCAACAATATATACATACAAATACCACGTAATAATCAAATAACCCGCTCAAAAGATTACAATTAGTGACCTGAACCACTTCATCATCTTTATTAATGTCTAGTGGGAAACGCGGGCATTACAGTTCTCTCCACCTTCGGATGATTTCGTCCCGGAATCATCAAATAGATGAGGATAACGACACTTCATGTCGTCCTCTTTCTCCCATGTGAGATTCAGCCCATTCGAATGTTTCCATCGTATTAGCATTAATTTGACCATCTTCCGCCGTAACTTGTTTGTCTTATGGCCAACAATCTCTTCGGGCTCTTCAATTAACCTCTTACTCTCATCAATACTTAACTCCAAGAGTGGAATTATATCGGGAACTTCTCCTGAGAACTTCCTCAATTAACACACATGGAAGGTGTTATGAATTCCATCAAGCTCTATTGGTAATTCCAACTTGTAAGCGTCCGAAAAACCTTGGACTTAACTTCCATCTCTTACCGAATCTTATAAGTCCCTTCCATGGTGAGAGTTTAAGCAACACCAAATCTACAACTTCGAATGTCATTGGTCGTCGCTTCTTATTTGTATAGCTCTTCTGACGATATTGAGTTGCTAACATCCTTTCTCTAATCACCTTTAGCTTCTCAGCAGTCTGATGGACTATCCCTGGTGGCATAAATTGCTTTTCTCCAGCTTCAAGCCAAGAAGATGGCGTATGACACTTATGTCCATACAAGGCTTTATAAGGTTCCATCTTAATGCTTGAATGGTAACTATTGTTATAAGAAAACTCTACTAGGGGTAGATGTTCATCCCAGTTACCCTGAAATTATAGGGTACATGTTCTTAGCATATCTTCTAATGTTTGAATCGTCCTTTCACTCTGACCATCAGTCTGTGGATGGTAGGTTGTACTCAAACATAACTTTGTACCCATTCCCTCTTGAAGGCTTTTCCAAAACCTAGAAGTAAAACAACTATCACGATCCAACACAATTATTAAAGGAACACCATGAAGTCTTACTATCTCCTTCATATAGACATCTGCAAGTGTTGAGACCCATTTTTATAACGAACGGTGAATGTGGAAGTAAGATATCTCAAGATTAATTGTGTTTTTGTAAGTATGAACACGAAGAACATATTATGAGTTCGTTGAAGAAGACTAAGAACAAGAGAGAATAATCATAATATTGCATGAAGAACATGGTGGGAGAGAAACTCTCCCTGGGTGGGAGAACCCACCAACTTTCTCTCTCTCTAGAGATTACATTGTGAGAAGTGTATTCTCTAACTAAGGAAAAGATAAGCTAGCTTAAGTAATAAATGACCAACTCTCCCTTTATATAGGAGGGAGAGTATTTACACCACAAAATACAATAAAGGGAAAATACAACCTAATAAACACTCATTATTTGTGGAGCATTTCCATGCACCAACATTCTCTCCCTAAATGCTTACAAATGATGAGAGATCCAATAAGTGATACAAGGCTATAATACAGTAATCCGACTAGCAAGTGTGGTAATAAAATGAAATCAAGTGCTGAAATGTCTCTAAAACTCTGAGGTGTCTGTGAAGTCTAAAACTGGTCATGAATCTCTGAAATGAAGGTCTTCGGCTTCAAAGCACAACCAATGAAGCAGAAAAAATAAGATCCAAATCTTCAAACCAGTCATAATCACCCGAAGAAGGAGGTCATCATGAGCAAGTAGAAGATCCAATAAAAGAAACACTTCGTCTTCAAAAATCTGAAAAACATCTCGAGTTCTCGAATCATAATATACCGAAATTCTTCAAAGAATAACCTGCTAAAAATGTGAAGCATCCATAAAATGAAGTCCGGATGAAAATAATGTGAGTCCAAAAACATGGTCCAGCAATGTCGAAAATTTGATCCAAGGACCAAAAATAAGTGTCACGTCACATTGCCAAAATAATCTTTGTCTTCAACATATCACAAATCCAAACTCGTGAAACCATAAGATCTGAACCGGATGCGAACACAAAATCATCCTGTGGTAGAGTCCGAATAATAAATAATCTGAATCGGAAAACATCGAGTAATGCCAAAAATTTGATCCGTAAAGACCAAAAAGAAGTGTCACATCGCATCACTAAATAAATAATCGTCTTTAGAAGTCTTCAAAATCCAAACTCAAACAATCATAATAACCAAATTCGGATTATATTCTCTCCCTATTTTTGATAACCAATGACCGGATATCAAAAATCAACAAATCATCGGATGGAGAGTGTCAGATACCAAGAGCTAATAGAGAAGCTCTCCCTAGATGTATGAAGGTTCTCGATAAGAAACGAGACAGAGTAAAAGAGATACTCTTGCGGTCATGAGGAGGTGGGTGACATAGTTGCTGAAGCTGTGCTGAGAATAATCTGTTGTGCCAAAAATATATCCAAATATCCAAACTGCGGTGCCGGAACACTTGAAGTGGTCTTCAATAGAGAATAAAGTCCACATGCTCAAGATACATGATTCGTCAACCAAAAATCAAGAGCGACAAGTCATAAAATCTCATAAAGTGAAGAATGCGAAACAACTTTGTTGATCAATCGCCGTTGCGGTGCAAGCATCACCAAAAATAATATGAAGTCCGACTGCGGTAGGAGGATTCTTCCAATAATAACCGGCATGAAATGAACCAATGTGACAATTCAAGGTTCGGTTGTGGCAAAAATTGGTGTTAAAAAAAATAATTGGTGTAATAAAAAAAATTGGTTTTAATAAAAAAAAATGGCTAAAATAAAAATAATTGGTGTTAAAAAAATAATTTGTGTAATAAAAAAAATTGGTTTTAATAAAAAAAATGGCTAAAATAAAAAAATTGGTGTTAAAAAAATAACTGAAAAAAAAATAATAATACAAAAAAAACTGAATAAATAAAAAAAAAGGGGGGGGGCTTAAAAAAAATAAGAGGGCTAAAAAGAAAGGGGAGGGCTGATGAGAAGGAAAAAAAAGGAGGGGAGGAGGGGGGAGGAATAAGGAGGAAGAAGGAAGAAGGAAGGAGGAGGGAGGGGAGGAGGAGGGAGGGGCTGATGAGAGGGAAGGGAAAAAAAGAAGGGGCTGAAGGAAGAAGAAAAAAGGAGGAAGGGGAAAGGCGGCCGAAGGCTGCTGATGGAGGGTGGGGGGCGCTGGAGGGAGGAGGCTTACGGGTGTAGGTGATTGCGGATCAGAGGGGAAGGTGGGGTTCTTGGGTGCGGATGGAAGAGGGTGGCTAGGGTGGTTGGTGGTTGCAGTGGGAAGGGAGTCTTGGGTGCAAGGGCTGGGTGCGGGTCTAGGGTGAGTGCGGAGGGAGGCTAGGCTGGTTGCGGTTGGAGGAAGTTGGGTACCGAAGTCATTGAAGTAGCTGCGGTTCGGAAGGAAGGCGGGGCGGCTGTGGATGAGAGACTGCAGTAGGCGCGCCTGCGGTCCGACGATGCTGATCCGAGACTGTGGTAGGTCAGGCTTGCGGTAGGGAGTCCGGACTTCGGTCTGAAGGCAAGAGGGAGGCTGCGGTCCTTGGATTTAGACTAAGAGGACTGCGGTACTTAGGCCTGAGAGGGGCTGCGGTACCAAGGCTAAGAAGGGCTGCGGGTAGGCTTCTAAGGGGACTCCGGTAGGCAGTTTTTGGTTGCGTTCGGGGGTCCGGAAAGGGCTGAACAGGTGACGAAAAATGCTATTTTTTTCATGAAAAATGGTACCGCAAAGGCCATTTATTCATATTTTAATAAGGGAATATTTTTATAAAGCATTTTAAGTCAAAGGTGGGTCTTGGGAAGGCAAAAAGGAAGAGTGTGCAGGGGGTTTTAGGGACAAAAGGTGATGGGAAAGGACAATGTCACATGGTTTTTGTCTTTTTGAGGGAGTAAATAGTGGAGTACTCTTTACCCAAAAGAGTAACAAGGACAATATGCTTTATGTAAACAATACATTACGTCCAAACAATTCAAATTGAAGATCTACAGCAACTAAAAATATGAGAATCAAGAGTTTCATACCTCACAATGATAAAGTTGCTGGAAGATAAAATCTCCAAAAAAAAATGATTTTCTCCACTTTCTTCAAGAATAATAGGCCCATTAAATTTGTGTCTTCTCATTTCCAAGAACAGATACCTCCTGGAACAATTTCTTCAACATTTTGGAGACCACAAAAATAATTTCTTCTCCCATTTTTTGTACACTTCTTCAGCAGAAAAGTAATAAGAACATGAAGAACATCAATTTTTCCAGCAATAATAGAACGATCAGCAGCAGCAACTTTTATTTTTGCTAAGATAGAATCACCCGGAAGATAGAAATAAGAAAAAACATCATAAAAAAAAATTCCGGTTTGCAACCCGAAATTTTTTTTTTGCAGAAACACGAAAAAATCACAAGATAATCACCGAACGGGAGTCGTTCCCTTGAAATAATCGTGAGATCTTCAAGGTACGGCTCTGATACCAATTGTTGAGACCCATTTTTATAACGAACGGTGAATGCGGAAGTAAGATATCTCGAGATTAATTGTGTTTTTGTAAGTATGAACACGAAGAACATATTATGAGTTCGTTGAAGAAGACTAAGAACAAGAGAGAATAATCATAATATTGCATGAAGAACATGGTGGGAGAACCCACCAACTTTCTCTCTCTCTAGAGATTACATTGTGAGAAGTGTATTCTCTAACTAAGGAAAAGATAAGCTAGCTTAAGTAATAAATGACCAACTCTCCCTTTATATAGGAGGGAGAGTATTTACACCACAAAATACAATAAAGGGAAAATACAACCTAATAAACACTCATTATTTGTGGAGCATTTCCATGCACCAACAGCAAGCTTATCCACAGGCCGCTTCCCGTTGGCTTCTATGAAATGTGCACGACCTTTCTTCGTCCTAGGCAACTTAGTCACAAAATCCACGATGACGTTCTCCCATTTACCCATGGGAACTAGTAAAGGCTCCAAATTCCCATAAGGTTTCTGGTGTCACACTTTAACTCTTGTGCAAGTCACACAGTCAGCCACACACTTTGCAACATCGAACTTCCTCGTCGGCCACCAATAGTAAGGTTTCAGATCCCTATACATCTTTGTACTGCCAGGATGAATCGAGTACATGGTCTTGTGGGCTTATTCCATGAGAAGATCTCTTATTCCTCCTCCCTTAAGTACACAAATCCTGCTTTGGAATACCTTCAACCCTTGATTATTCGTATCGAATTCCAACGTTTTTCCTAAATGTTCCTCCTTTCGATTATCTCCTTCCAAAGCTTCCTCCTGAGCCTTCCTAATGTTTTCTACAATTTTTGAGACAATCTCTATTCTCAACACTCTTGGCTTCTTCCTTTCCAAATTTACCATCCTACTTAAAGCATCTGCTACAACGTTCGCTTTACCAGGGTGGTAAAGTATCTCACAGTTATAATCCTTGAGTAACTCCAACCAGCGTCGCTGTCTCATATTAAATTCCTTTTGATCAAAGAGATATTAGAGACTCTAATGATCAATGTAAAGCTTACACTTTGTTCCATAAAGACAGTTACTCCATATCTTTAATGCAAATACTAACGCTGACAACTCTAGATCACGAGTCGGGTAGTTCTTCTCGTGCTCCTTCAGTTGTCGAGATGCATATGCAATTACTTTATCTCTCTAGTTCAAAACACAACCGAACCTAACTCCAGATGCATCATAATAAACTATGAAGTCTTTAATTCTGTCAGGTAAAGAAAGAATTGGTGCTTCACACAAATTCTTCTTTAGCTTCTTGAAAGCTTCTTCATGCTTCTCGCTCCACGTATATGTAGCTCCTTTTATGGATCAAAGCTGTTAAGGGATCAGCTATCGAAGAAAAGCCTTGGATAAACCTTCTGTAATAAATAGCTAATCCTAGAAAGCTACGAATCTCAGTGGGACTTTTTGGTCATTCCCACTTCATTACAGTTTCGATCTTTGCTGGGTCAACCATTATTCCTTCTTGGCTAACCACATGACCCAAGAATTGGACTTCCCGAATCCAAAAATCACACTTGGAGAACTTTGCGTACAACTTTTCTTTCTTCAGAACTTCTAACACTTCTCTTAAGTGTTTGCCATGCTCCTGCTGGCTCTTCGAATATACGAGAATATCATCAATGAACACTATTACAGATTTGTCAAGGAAAGGTTTATAAACCCAATTCATCAAATCCATAATTGTTGTTGGAGCGTTGTTCAGTCCAAACGACATAACCAAAAACTCATAGTGTCTATATCTCGTTCTGAAAGCAATATTCTCTATATCTTTCTCTCTCACCTTCAGCTGATGATATCCTGACCTAAGATCGATCTTCGAGAAATAGCTCACACCGTGAAACTGCTCGAACATGTCATCTATATTAGGCAAAGGGTACTTATTATTTATCTTCGTCTTATTCAGTTTTTTGTAGTAAATGCACATCCTCATGCTTTTATCTTTCTTCTTTACGAATATCACTGGAGCTCCCCAGGGTGAAGAACTAGGTCTAATGAAACATTTGTCCAACAACTCCTAAAGCTGCATCATAAGCTCCTACATCTCCGTCGGTGCTAGTTGGTAAGGTGCTTTGGCTGTCGGTGTCGTTCCTAGTAACAAGTCTATCCTAAATTCTACTTGCCTATCAGGGGGAAATCCAAGAAGATCTTCAGGAAAGACTTCCGAAAAGTCACAAACAACCGCTATTCTCTACATCTCCTTCTTCTCTTTCTTTGCATCGATTACGAATGTTAGATATGATGTACATCCCTTGGACAAGCATTTTTTTGGCTTTCATCAGGGAGATGATTCCAAAATTTACTCTATGTTTGTCCCCAAACACCATAAATGGTTTTCTTCTATGCGGTTTGATCACTATGATCTTTTTTCTACACTTTATGTCAGCGTCATTCGCACTATGCCAATCCACGCCTAACACTATGTCGAAGTTGTTTAACTCAATGGGCAACAATTCCTTGCGGAATATATTCCCATTCAATTCGATGAAGATATTTCTAATGTATTCACTAACAAGTACGAAATTACCACTAGCTTCCTCTACTACTACAGCACTATCGAGTCTATCTACAGGAAACGCTAGTCTTCTACCTAATTTATGTGAAATAAAGGAGTAGTTAGCTCCAGCATCAAATAAAATATTGGAAGGAAATCCGTTTACGAGAAAAGTACCGGAAGCGACATCTGCTTCCTCCCTTGCTGCTTCCAGTGTCATCTGGAATGCTCTTGCCTTGGGCCTTGGTGGCACATTAGGCTTTGCAGCCTCCTTCCTCTTCAGACAATCTTTTGTAATATTCCCCTCCTCATTACATCCATAACACAACTTCTTTTTGGATACACATTCGTTGGCATAATGACCCATCTTCCCCGCACTTGAAACAGGTCATATCTTCGCCATACTTTTGAGAGTGCTTCTTCTTGCACTTCTCACACCATTTTGCTTCACGTCCTCCTCCTCCAAACTTCTTGGAACCATAATTTGTGAAGCTGCTTTTCTTGTTGGATCTTGAAGATCCATCAAACTGCCTCTTCTCTCCTACCTCATCTCTCTCCAGACCCTTCTCCCTTAATTAGGTCTCAACATTCTTAGTTGCCCAGATGGAGGCTTTCAAGGTTGTTGCTTATTTGACCATTGGACCAAAGTCTCCTGGCAATCCATTAGAAAACTTGTTGACCTTGGAGAGTTCAGTTAGAGCTAAATAAGGAACAAGCTTCATTTTCTCCGTAAAACTTGTAGCGTACTCGCTGGCGCTCATCCTTTCCTTCTTCAGATTCTAGAACTTGTTGTTGATCTTCAGAAGATCCTACTCAGAGCAGTACTGCATTTTCAGTTGCACCAAAAAATCTTCCCAATACATCGTACTAGTTTCTCCCTTGGGCATGGTATCAGCTTGTAACAACGTAAATTTCCAAAACAATTTTTCATTTTTAAATCGTACTTTTAATCATAAAACAATATTAAAACATAATGTATCCAATGTCATCATCACAAAACAATTCCCAGAATCTCAACATAATCTCTATGAGTGTGTACTGATCATGCTGGTGCCTTCCCGTGATCCTCACTGGTACCTGAAACACATAACACACAACACGGTAAGCATAAATGCTTAGTGAGTTCCCCAAAATACCACGTACAACACATACGCCACTCGAGGCTACAGTGCGACCCTCCGGTCGATGTGTCTCAGCGAAACCCTCCAGTCCCGTAGCTCGTTGGACCCTCCGGTCCGGTCATAGCTCGTTGGACCCTTTGGTCCGGTCTGTATCGTTGGACCTTTCGGTCCGGTCTATATCGTTGTACCCTTCGGTCCGGTCTATATCGTTGGACCCTCCGGTCCGATCTATACAACACATAGCATACATATATCACAATGCACATAATCTCATACATACACATAGCACACAAGACCCTCCGGTATACACATAGATACCACTCTAGGTAATGTATAGTGAGAAGACTCACCTTGGATATCTCGGATCATCTCTCACACGAATATATTGATCTAGCCCCCGCCTAATCACATACACAATATCCTCAAATAAATAATGGCTCTCAAAGGCTAGATTAAATCCCCTTTTACAATCCCTCAGAAGGGTAAAAGATCATTTTACCCCTCCTTGACCCAAAAGTCCAAATGTTGACCAAAACCCTAAAAGTCAACGGTCAGACTTTGACCTGACTCGTCGAGTGCACATGGGCGACTCGGCGAGTCCACGCAGGTCCCCTGAATCCTTCTATGCCTCACTTGGCACGTTGAGTCCCTCCTCTACTCGCCGGGTTACTCTGCAACGAATCGCGGGGCAACCCCGACTGGACTCGTCGAGTCCACTTATGGACTCGGCGAGTTGCTCCCATAACAACTCTCAAATGACCTTCTGAGGTCAGATCTGCTTCTCTAAGCTATAGATCTGACTTCTCCACGACCAATAACCACGTAAAGGTCGAAACTTGACTCACATGAAAAGCACCCAAGGCTTTCCTTGGTGAAATAGCTTCTAAAATGGCAACCTTGTCTCCTTTCCTCCATAAACCAACATAAAGCAGAATGAGGAAGGCTCTCTGGACCTCTATGGGTCCAGATCCGAGGTCTAACACAGCAAGGGACCATAAACTCAACTTTTCAAGCCCTAAAAGGTTATAGAAAACCCTAGATCATAGATCTTAACCCAAAACAGGAAGGAAGTTCGATTTGATACCTCAATAGTGTAGATCTGAACTTGAAAACCCTGGATCCACAGCTCCCTTGACCTCCTCTTGCTGGAAACAACTTCTCCTTTGCTAAATCACACCAAAATCGATCAATATGGCCTTATCACTCTCTCAACTCGCTCAAGCTCTCAAGGGGCACTCTCTCAGGACAGGTAGCCGCACAAGAGGGCTATAAGGTCCTTTAAATAGGGCTCAGGCCCGGGGATTTAGGGTTTAAACCTACAGCGTGGACTCATCGAGTCTCCCCTTTCCGACTCGTCAAGTCCGCTCATTAATCCAGTCAGCAAACGTGATCCTACTCGACGAGTCCAAGCGTCGACTCGTCGAGTCCCTCTCTTTTACAAAAAGAAAACATGATCAAACATAGTACTTGGAAATCTGGATGTTACAATTCTCCCCCACTAGAATCTGACTTCGCCCTCGAAGTCTTGCTCCACAAACAACTCTAGATGTTGCTCCCGCATCTCCAACTCCGGCTCCCAAGTCAGCTCGGACCCTCTCTGATGCTGCCACTGGACTTGAACCAGGGGCACCTCCTTGTTCCTCAGAACCTTGATCTTCCGATCCCGGATCGCGATTGGCCTCTCAGCATAATTTAGGCTCGCATCCACTTGAATATCCTCCAGCGGCACCACCGTCGACTCGTCGGCTATACACTTCCTCAACTGAGACACGTGGAAGGTATCATGAATCTGGCTCAACTCTATAGGTAGCTCCAACCGATACGCTACCCTGCCCACCCTCGCGGTCACCCTTAACGGACCAATGTACCGGGGCCCCAGCTTGCCCCTCTTCCTGAATCAAATCACTCCTTTCCAAGGAGACACCTTCAGGAGTACGAAGTCTCCCACCTGAAACTCAAGCTCGGATCGTCGCCTATCCGCATAATTCTTCTGGCGACTCTGAGCTGTCAACAACCTATGCCTGACCTGCTGTATCTGCTCTGTGGTCTGGAGCACTAACTCAGTGCTACTTAACACTCGTTGTCCGACCTCTCCCCACCAGATGGGAGTCCGACACCTCCTCCCATACAATAACTCAAAGGGAGGCATACCGATACTCGAATGATGGCTGTTGTTATAAGAAAACTCAGCCAATGGTAGGTATGTGTCCCAACTTCCTCCGAAGTCCAACACACATTCCCTAAGCATGTCCTCGAGCGTCTGAATCATCTGCTCGCTCTGACCGTCCGTCTGTGGGTGGTATGTGGTACTGAAATGCAGCCTCGTACCCAACTCCTCATGGAATTTCTTCCAGAACCTGGAAGTAAAACGCACATCTCGATCCGACACGATCGAGATCGGTACTCCATGCCGCGATACCACCTCTCTCACATACAATTCTGCCAGCCTCTCAGCAGAAGAGCTCTCACTGATAGCAAGAAAATGCGCGCTCTTCGTCAGCCGGCCGACGATCACCCAAATTGCATTGACACCCCTCGCGGTCCTTGGCAATTTGGTGATGAAATCCATAGAAATCTTTTCCCACTTCCATTGGGGAACCTCAAGTGGCTGCAACTTGCCATGCGGACCCTGGTGCTCGTCCTTAACCCTTCGACAGGTCAAGCACCTCTCAACAAATCATGCTACATCCCTCTTCATACAAGGCCACCAATAATCTTTCTTTAGATCCAAATACATCTTAGTGGCCCCGGGATGAATCGAGAACCTCGATCTGTGCGCCTCCTCCATCAAGGTGGTACGTGCCCCGCCCTCAAATGGCACCCAAATCCGACCCTGAAAGGTAATAAGCCCTCGCTATCGGCAATGAACTCAGATACCTGCCCGATCACCCGTTCTCTCTTGCGGTTCTCCGGTCTCATGGCCTCTACCTGGGCCTCCCGAATGGTGTCCAACACCGGAGTCATCACCGTCAACCTCATACAAACATATCGTATCGGGGCACTCTCCGCCTTACGACTCAAGGCATCGGCTACCACGTTAGCCTTGCCCGGGTGGTATAGGATCTCACACTCATAATCCTTTACCACATCCAACGATCTCCTCTGGCGCATGTTCAGGTTGGGCTGATCCATCAGATACTTCAAGCTCTTGTGGTCCGTGTATATGGTACACCGAACCCCATAAAAATAGTGACGCCAGATCTTGAGAGCGAACACCACAGCCCCTAACTCCAGATCGTGAGTAGGATACCTCGTCTCATGAGGCTTCAACTGCCTCGATGCGTATGCTATCGCGTGCCCTCTCTGCATCAGCACCGCACCCAATCCCGATATCGACGCGTCACAATACACCACAAAATCCTCCATCCCCTCCGGAAGGGCTAACACTGGGGCTTCGCATAATCTCTGGCGAAGTGTCTCGAATGAGGCCTGCTGCTCCGGGCCCCAACTGAAAGCCACGCCCTCCCGGGTCAACCTGGTGAGAGGAAGAGCAATGTTGGAGAAATCTTTAATAAATCTCCTATAATAGTCGGCCAACCCCAAAAAACTCCTGATCTCGGTGGGGGATCTCGGCACCTCCCAACTCATCACCGCCTGAATCTTGGCTGGATCGACCAATATCCCATTCTGGTTAACGAGATGTCCCAGGAACTGGACCTCTCGTAACCAGAAATCACACTTGGAGAATTTGGCGTAAAGCCTCTCCGATCTCAGAACTCCGAGGATCTCCCTCAAATGCTCCTCATGCTGCTCTCTGGATCTCGAATACACCAATATATCATCAATGAACACGATCACCGAACGATCCAACATCGGTCTGCACACCCTGTTCATGAGATCCATGAACGCCGTCGGTGCATTGGTGAGTCCGAAAGGCATCACCACGAACTCATAATGCCCATAACGAGTCATGAACGCCGTGTTTTGGATATCCTCATCACGCACTCTCATCTGATGATATCCCGACCTCAGATCAATCTTGGAGAACCAAGACGCTCCCTGCAACTAATCGAACAAATCATCGATCCTCGGTAACGGGTAACGGTTCTTGACCGTTAGCTTGTTCAACTCCCGGTAATCAATGCACATCCGGTGTGAACCATCCTTTTTCTTGAAAAAAAGGATCGGCGCTCCCCAAGGTGAGCTACTCGGTCTGATAAATCCTTTCCCCAACAGCTCCTGAAGCTGTGAGGATAACTCCTACATCTCTGGTGGCGCAAGGCGATAGGGCGCCTTGGCTATAGGCGCCGCTCCCGGAACCAAATCAATGCGAAACTCCACCTGCCTCTCGGGAGGCACACCCGGGAATTCCTCGGGGAAAACGTCCGGGAACTCACGCACTATCGGCACATCATCAACAGAACTAGGCCTCTCCGCTGCTACTCATGTGTCCATCACGTAGGCCACAAACCCACTACAGCCCTGCTGTAGACTCTGCCTCGCTCTAGCAGCCGAACAGAATGCTGACCCTGAACGGGTACCCTCGCCGTACACCGTAATAACTCCCCCACTAGGGTCTCGTATCGTCACCAACTATCGCTCGCAGTCTATAACAGCCCCAAAACGGCTCAACCAATCCATGCCCACTATGACACACACATCCCCCATCGCAATCGGGACCAGATCAATCGGAAACTCAACACCGAAGATCTCGAGTACACATCCCCGAATCACATCTGTAGCATACACCGCTCGCTCGTCAGCTATGGGAACTCATAGAGGTCGACTCAATGCCTCCCTTTGGATACTGATGTGCTGACTAAACGCTAACGAAACAAAAGACCGACTCGCACCCGAGTCCAATAACACCAAAGCAGGTACAGAACTCACAAGAAAAGTACCTACGGATAACATAATATAAGCACAATATCTCAAACTCAACTTAAATAAATGAAAAAATACATACCAGCCACGACATCGGGCGCTGCGCGGACCTCCTCCGCTGTGAACTGGAAGGCTCTCCCGCTAGCCTTCGGTGCCTCGGCCTTCGCTGGCCGGATCTCAGTAGCTCGAGCAGTGGGTGCAGATCCCTGCGCTGATCCCTGCAGTAGTTGTGGGCACTCGGCCTTCCGATGGCCGGTCTGGTTGCAATGAAAGCAAACCGTGAACCCCTTGGGGCAATTCCTCGCATAATGCCCCTCCTTTCCGCACTTGTAACACACCCCAACTCTACACACTCCCTCGTGGCTCTTGCCGCACTTCCCACAAGTGCGGCCCTTCGGACCCCCAGATCTCGAATCAGCGGGCTTTGCCCGCTTGGCTGCCGGCTGCGCCTGTGCCGGTCACCTTTCCCTCCTCTGAGACTCGGCCTCCTCCCTGACCTGAGTCTCCAGCTCAATCTCTCTCTTCCGGACATTTTCCTGGAGCTCAGCAAATGTCCGGTATGACGAGTTCGCCACGAACTCACGGATATCCCTCCTCAGTATGCTCAAGTACCGGCTCATACGTGCCTGCTCAGTCGACACGTGCTCAGGGCAAAACAACGCCCTCTCATGAAACATCCTCGTAACCACTGTCACAGACTCAGTTCCCTGCTTGAGGGACAAGAACTCCTGGGCTAGACATTCCCTCTCCACAGGGGGAACATACTCATCTCGAAACATCGTGGTGAACCTCTCCCAGGTCACCGCAGTAAGCTCTGTCATAGTGAAGTCTGCCGTCACAAACTTCCACCAGTCCTTCGCTCCCAAGCGAAGCTGGTTGAGCGCAAACCGAACCATCAGATGCTCCGGACACGAGCAGGTGTAGAAGCATCCCTCGATATCAGAAATCCACCTCATCGCAGCAATCGGGTCATGCGTCCCATCAAACTCTGGTGGCTTCGTGTTGCTGAACTATCGATACAGCAGCATCGGTAAGAGCAGCGTACCGCTCATCAAAAGTCTCGATCAGCGTGGTCTTGATAGACCCGAACATCTCTGGTATCTCAGCTCGAATGGCCGCAGCCACCTCCTCGTGAATCTACCTATAGATTTCCTCATCACTGGTACCACTGGTACCACTGCCTCCTGGGTGGTGGCGCATCCCAACCATGGTGTCTCTGAAATACAACACAAAAGAAATCAGAGATTCGCTCGAGTATACTCGCACTCGATACTCAACCCTACTTGTTCTTTAGTACCCTAAGGATTCTTACTTGGACCGCTCACCGACCCGGTGTTTCCAGTAGTACGGGCCCTATACTACCTTCCACAACGCATCGGTATTCACCCCAAGTCCTCCTCCTAGAATCCCAGATCACAAGTACTCTACATCTCGCTAGCATAGGCTACCCTTCGGTAGACCCCTCATCAGCTCCTCGCTGCTACCTACTCATTCTCAAGCATCTCATAGTAGCAGTAATCTCCTAGGCTAAGGCATCACAGATCAGGCCACTCTAGTCCTAATATGAATACCTAGCCTATTCTAGCTTTCATAACATATCATATCATATCTCATAACACATAATGTAAGGGTATTTTAGGAAATCACTGTTCGGGCGCTGGCTGACCGTACACACTGCTCTGTTCTGCTCGTCTCAAAACCTTTTACTCTTTTTAGAAAAATTGTTTTATTGCGAAAAATTCCTCAAATCCTCAGTTTGAGTTCTGATACGCCCGAAGGTGCGTCCAAATCCTTCAAACCACGACTCTGATACCAACTTGTAACAACGTAAATTTCCAAAACAATTTTTCATTTTTAAATCGTACATTTAATCATAAAACAATATTAAAACATAATGTATCCAATGTCATCATCACAAAACAATTCCCAGAATCTCAACATAATCTCTATGAGTGTGTATTGATCATGCGGGCGCCTTCCCGCGATCCTCACTGGTACCTGAAACACATAACACACAACACGGTAAGCATAAATGCTTAGTGAGTTCCCCAAAATACCACATAAAACACATACGCCACTCGAAGCTATAGTGCGACCCTCCGGTCGATGTGTCTCAGCGGAACCCTCCAGTCTCGTAGCTCGTTGGACCCTCTAGTCCGGTCATAGCTCGTTGGACCCTTTGGTCGGTCTGTATCGTTGGACCCTTCGGTCTGGTCTATATCGTTGGACCCTTCGGTCCGGTCTATATCGTTGGACCCTCTAGTCCGGTCTATACAATACATAGCATACATATATCACAATGCACATAATCTCATACATACACATAGCACACAAGACCCTCCGGTCTACACATAGATACCTTGGATATCTCGGATGATCTCTCACACGAATATATTGATCTAGCCCCCGCCTAATCACATACACAATATCCTCAAATAAATAATGGCTCTCAAAGGCTAGATTAAATCCCCTTCTACAATCCCTCAGAAGGGTAAAAGATCATTTTACCCCTCCTTGACCCAAAAGTCCAAATGTTGACAAAAACCCTAAAAGTCAACAAAAGTTAACGGTCAGACTTTGACCCGACTCGTCAAGTGCACATGGACGACTCGGCGAGTCCACGCGGGTCCCCTGAATCCTTCTATGCCTCACTTGGCACGTCGAGTCCCTCCTCTACTCGTCGGGTTACTCTACAAGGAATCGCGGGGCAACCCCGACTCGACTCGTCGAGTCCACTTATGGACTCGGCGAGTTGCTCCCATAACAACTCTCAAATGACCTTCTGAGGTCAGATCTGCTTCTCTAAACTATAGATCTGACTTCTCCACGACCAATAACCACGTAAAGGTCGAAACTTGACTCACATGCAAAGCACCCAAGGCTTTCCTTGGTGAAATAGCTTCTAAAATGGCAACCTAGTCTCCTTTCCTCCATAAAGAAGGCTCTCTGGACCTCTATGGGTCCAGATCCGAGGTCTAACACAGCAAGGGACCATAAACTCAACTTTTCAAGCCCTAAAAGGTTATAGAAAACCCTAGATCATAGATCTTAACCCAAAACAGGAAGGAAGTTCGATTTGATACCTCAATAGTGTAGATCTGAACTTGAAAACCCTGGATCCACAGCTCCCTTGACCTCCTCTTGCTGGAAACAACTTCTCCTTTGCTAAATCACACCAAAATCGATCAATATGGCCTTATGACTCTCTCAAGTCGCTCAAGCTCTCAAGGGGCACTCTCTCAGGACAGGTAGCCGCACAAGAGGGCTATAAGGTCCTTTAAATAGGGCTCAGGCCCGGGGATTTAGGGTTTCAACCTACAGCGTGGACTCGTTGAGTCCACTCATTAATCCAGTCAGCAAACGCGATCCTACTCGACGAGTCCAAGCGTCGACTCGTCGAGTCCCTCTCTTTTACAAAAAGAAAACATGATCAAACATAATACCTGGAAATCCGGATGGTACACAGCTAGTAGCCTCCACCAGCTTAATAGCCCAATCTTCAACTATGTAACCGCGAGAATGGTCTTTTGCTTGTTGCTACAGTCGCAACTTCCAAACATCATCTCCATCTCGGATATCCAATCCATGACTTCCACTGGTGTTTGGCTTCCAGAAAGACTTGGTCGCTGGGATGTCATGAAATACTTGTACTTGAAACCATGTCCGTCATCTCCTTTATTTGGTTTGTTCCTTCTAACCACACGAATGATAGTCCTACTGTAGTTCCTTTCTTTTTATTGTTTCTCTTCCAACCCTCTTTGCACATTGGGGGCAGTAGGTTCTCTCCCATTTTTCTGAAGTAGATGCCTTGTATCCTCCATTTAATGGTCTAACATCATCTGCATCATCGCTTGAACCTCGGCCATCGTTATTGGCTCGGATGCAGCTGCTACTTCTAGTGCACGCTCAATCACTCGTGGCTCAGGCTGCTGGTCACCGTTGACGTTTCTCAATCCACTACGTGTTCAAACCATGACGTTCTATACACCAAAGGAGACGTTCAGTGTATAGTGTCGAGAATATAGATAGAGAAAGATTATATATACGATAGACGTATAATCCTCCTTATCACTCCGAAATATTATATGCTAGTTTTAATACCGTACTTATATGTTTAGAAATCTAAACACATAAATTTCCAGATCCGGTCAGCAATAGACCATAGATTCGAACATCCTAAAGCATCTAAGGGCATCATATAAATCAATTAGCATATAAAAGCAATTTTATGCATCTTTCCTAAAATAAGCTAGTGCTAGTGTCTATTCAGGCATGCTTCCAAAATATAGAAGACACTCACCTCACGATCATCGCTTGCCATTCTAAGTTTAAGTCTAGAAATCCTATAATATTCATAGTTCACTTAAACAAATGCTCTGATACCAACTGTGACATCCCCAATTTCACGGCTAGAAAATACCGATTTATTTATGCTTATTTTGATATCAGAGTATCCTTAAAAGAATTATATTGCGGAACTTGCTCCCAAAAACATGATAATGATATTATCAAAACATTTCCAAAGAAACGTATTTTATTTATATTAAAAACCTTGGGATGTCATTGTCGATACAATATAAAAGCATAAACGAAATAATACATGCCTTACACTAGTTTGTCTAAACCACTGGCCTAAAGGCATCGGTAAATCTCTCATCATATCATCACATCTGTGATATTGTGCCACTACCTGTAATATAATAAACTGAGTGGGTCACGCTTGGGGGCCTGGTGAGCACATAGGGTTTTCAACCCATAATAATTAAATCTTTATTTATTATAATCAAATCATCAACCCGATTACCCCGTCCCGCTATCCTCACGCTATGTCCCTAACATCAAATTTCAAGGAACCTATCTTAAGGATCATCTTCGAGATAGAAAATAATGCTTAGGGAGTCCATAGTAATATAAGTCGGTAAGGCAACCATTAGGGGGGGGGGTGGAGTACACCCGGTGAACACTAAGTTCAAAAAACCTACAAGTTATGATCCTTCTAGTATTCCACTAGACTATCTAGAATAGTATGTGGTCATTATCTATACTCCGCTAGACAACTGGATCATCTTTAAAGTCAATGCCTCTAATCATCTTTCATCTCTCATCATCTATATCAGCTTTCATCTCTCATCATCTATGTCATCTTATACACCCCCAAACCAGAACGGCGGAAACGTTCGGGGGTGGAGGACTTCAGGTAAGTATCACAACCCATGCAATATAGTAATCAAAGTACAAACAACCATTGCATTAATAAGTATAAGTTTTACATAAGTGTTTAAACATTACATATTCAAACACAAAAGTAGGTACAGTAGAAGACAAGAGTCGCGGTACGGTACTAGGTAGTCTTCTTAAAAGCTTCAGGAGTGTACCTGTCTACTGGATTCCTGATAATACAAGTTATTTGGAAAGAGTAGATCAGCATTTAAGCTGGTGAGTTCATAAGTATTTTAATTATGTTATGTATACCCTAAGTTCTTTGGAAAAGTTCGCTGTTTCCTCCATAAAATCCCATATTTCCTGAGGTGATAAACTGATAACCTTAATAGTTTCCCTCTGTAATTACTTAGTTATACTAATTATATATAACCTAATATCAAATGGACAGTTAAATGGGTGTATCTGCCCTAAGCCCACAACCAAACAAGGAACAGGATGTAAGGCGGAAGTCACACATTTTACTGTCAATCGGATATTACTTATGTATAACTCTGATGTAATAACTAAGTAATTATAGAATTAACCACTAAAGGTCCTTTATGTTATACTAGTTGACTAAGTTCCAATTGTAAAAGTAGTTTAATCCCATAAACCGTTTTATTTGTAAAAGTGGTTTAATCCCATAAACCGTTTCATTTGTAAAAGTGGTTTAATCACATAAACCGTTTCATTTGTAAAAGTGGTTTAATCCCATAAACCGTTTCCTTTGTAAAAGTATTCTTAGTTATATATGTTCTATAGTAAAACATTAGTATTAATCCTGAAAAATATTATATTATCCATAATACTGCCTTGTGGTTTTAAATGTTCCAAAACCAGAAGTACAAGTATATTTGCCCTAATTGATTTTATGATACGTAGTTTTTACTGTAAGTAAAAACTAACAGAAGGTATATTTGGTCAGGATGTAATTATCTTTTCTTACTGTTTTAAAAGAAGTATATTACTTAGTAATTTACTCGTTGTTTTATCCATGTGCGTTCTATTAACCATACTGATATAACTGATGTGCCTACTGCGACGTTCTTCAGGCATCAGAAACGATATGATATTCGACACCCTAGGCCTGCCGGCCAAACTGTAGCGAACAGTAAAGGTGCGGGATTGTCAGTTCCATATAGATCTATACAAAAATTCACGCCCTCCCTATAGGAGATTCTGGTTAATAAGTCAGGACTTAAGGTCGTACTTAGATAAGTACACCATGAAGAGTCTCACAAATTTATTGTTTCAACGAGATTTACGATGTATTATTACCCCGTGATTGCTAACCCTGGTACTCTATATTGTACCTTTGTTAATGCAAACCCAGTATGATGTATTATTACCCCGTGATTGCTAACCCTGGTACTCTGTATTGTACCTTCGTTAATGCAAACCCGGTATGATGTATTATTACCCCGTGATTGCTAACCGTGGTACTTTGTATCGTACCTTTGTAAATGCAAACCCCGTATGATGTATTATTACTTCATTAATATGTTATCATATATTAAAGGTATTATACATATCCTGGTATAGTTAAATGACTTTTGGTAATTTCCTTGGAAAGTATACAATCGTGAATCATACTTGTATATTTAGTTTTGAATCATAAATTATACCTATTATAATTTATATGTTCTATCTTATTAGCATGATTTCTCATGGATGAACACCTTTGCTCAGCATGATACAAAGGTAATGATACCGAATGGAGTAACCTTTTATATTCATATATGTATAATGTATATATATATATATATATATATATATATATATATATATATATATATATATATATATATATATATATATATATATATATATATATATATATATATATATATATATATATATAATTAAGAAGGAAACGACCTTCGGACAAATAACACCACCTTAATTCCACATCCAAACAAGGAAAAGGAAATAAGATAATTCATTAGTCCTAAGCCCTTCAAATCTTATTTATATATTTATACATATATAAACCTGATTTTGGCAATTATAATTTGAAATAGTTTATAAAACCTTTTTCAAAGAATTTAACGGAGTTTACATGACTTTCAAGATTTAACATGACTTTAACTCTTTTTGGAAGTATTTTGGTAATCCTTAAAAAAACATAAGGAAACCCTTTGTGTGATTATTATCACATACAATTATTAACACAATTTATATTGTGTTAAACTTGTATTCCCCCCCCCCCCTAAAAAAGAATTTAAAAACCATTAAAAAGGTAAATTATAGGGGTATGAACTCACTTGATAAGCTCGAAGAAACCGCGAGTTTTTGATTAAAAATCGGGCTTTATGCGGGCAACACCTCGACTGGAAAGAGGTTATCTTCTCGAGAATTCCGGGGCTCCGGGGGTTGCTTCGGGTTATAGATACGATACTAGGGCCTTGGGGGTCGTAAGAAAGTTGAGGGAGTGAAAAGGTGAAAAAGGGTGAAAAATGCGGTGAAAAACCTCTCAAATCCGAGAAGTCTCGCACCCTTTATATAGGGGTGCGAGGGTTCGGTCTGAAGGGTGGGCTGGTGACGCATGTTCGGACAGGTGGCGAGGCGAGGAAGAGTCAGTAGCTATGTGGCAACTTCGCATGCGAGGGGAGTGGCAGTCTCGGATGCGTGTCGGACCAGGAGAGGACCAAACTTCGGTACAATCAGGAGCTAGCACAAGCATCATCGGACCAATCAGAAGGTGACACGCAAGACTTCGGTCCAATCAGCAGATGACACGTGGAGGACACAGGGAAGCCTCGCATGCGAGTGTGACGTGGCCGAAGAGGGTCCATGCGAAATTTCCCGGTTTTCTAGATTTCTTGATTTTCGTGCCAAAAACTTGCGAAATTCATAACTTTCGCATACGAGCTCCGTTTTTGGCGTTCTTTATATGCACGCGTAGGTAAAATTATACTCTAAGACTTTCGTTTAGACTTCGTCGGCTAATTTTGACCTTATTTTTAATATTATTATTTTTAACAGACCGGGACAGGAAATCCATTAAAAATTCATAACTTCTTCATCTGACGTCCGTTTCCGTCTGTCTTTTTACCGTTGTACTACTTTTGACGAGACTTTCGATTCTTGTTTAAGTTTTGTCGGCTAAATATCGATCGATTTATATTTCAAATTTTTAACTGTCTACTACTAAACCGAAACTAAGAAAAATCATAACTTCCTCATACGAAGTCAGATTTTTACGTTCTTTTTATGAACGTTATCGGTTTAACATATTCTACAACTTTCATTTAGATTGTTAAGGCTAAAAAGCCTTTTATCGAAAATTCACTTTTTACACTGAACGGTGTTTTGTCGGTTTTGTCGCGGATCTTCGATTGGTCATAACTTCTTCGTTATAACTCGGATTTCAGTGTTCTTTATACGAGCTTTGTTTTCGACGTTCTTTATATCCACAGAAAGCTCTCAATGAGATCTACAACTTTCATTTAGAATCTGTCGGCAAATTTTGACTTTATTTTTAAAGCTATATTTTTAACAGGCTTAAACTGGTAAAGTCCGTTAAATATTAATAACTTCCTCATATGATATTCGTTCTCGACTGTCTTTATATCCACGGAATCATATGGACGAGATCTTCAACCCTCGTTTAGATTGCTTTTCCTAACAATCAACTGATTTCTACTTCCGTTTCTGAGTTGTATATTGCTACACTGAAACTTCTAAAAATCCTAACTTTCTCTTACAGAGTCAGATTGGGGCGTTCTCTACATATACGCTTTCGGTTTAACAACTACTACGAGTTTCGTTTATATTACTATGGCTAATAATCGTCCTAACTCCGATTTTCTATTTATGATATCGTAGTCGTGTCGGTTTGAAAAAGAACATTCAACGGGTCATAACTCATCCATTATATGTCCGTTTTGAGCGCTCCTTATACCTCCAGAATCCTTATAACGACTACTTCGTCTCACTCATAGGCTATTCATCCTAATATTTAATCTAATTAGACGCAAATTATATGTCTAATTTATTATGTAGCTATAAACACACAATGTATACATATATATACATACAAATACCACGTAATAATCAAATAACTCTCTCAAAAGATTACAATTATTAACCCTAACTACTTCACAATCTTTATTAATGTCTAGTGGGAAACACGTGCGTTACAGTGTGAGATATATTGTTGCATGTTGATAATCGGCACCATTGATGAAATAACAATGAATATGTTAAAATTGAGTTAGTTTGAAGAAAAAAATATACATTTATACTGAAAAATGCTAAATATAAGGTATTTTATGAAAGAACATCGATTTACTTGCTGGTAAGTTCGGGAGATGAAATAACAAGTAATAAGTAATGTTTGGTCATTTTTGAAAAAAAAAATATGTAAAAACAAGTTAGAATACTGGATGTTTTTATGAAGAAAAAACCCTAATAATAATATGGTAAAATAGAAAAATAAAGTGATTATAAGAGTTGTTGATGGATTGGATATGCATGACAAATAAAAGTGCCCATAAGTTATGTTTTTAAGAGATACAGTTAAATTAATGGTTTAGATACATAAGATAATTAAACGGGAAATGGATGTGATATATTGGAGATGAGTACTTTTCAACACCAACAGGTCTCAATTGGTACACCTGTGGAGAAATAATAAAACAATGCCAACATTTTATACTATAGATCAAGGTTGTCAAGATTAGTTCTCTAGGTAAGATCGTTTTTGGGTTTGCAAGATTGGGATCGTAGGATCGGGATCCAAATCCTAAAATCCCACAAAATAAAACATAACTTTAACTAATTATTTTAAAACATGAAAATTAACTAAAACATTCAGTATTCTATTCAAAAACTATAAAAACTTCAAAACTTTAGTCACAACTCACAACACAAAAGGATAAGCGATAAATTTGTAAATAGTAAAAGATATAAAGTGGTAAATTAATTTTCTTTATTTGTATAAAAATAACATATATATATATATATATATATATATATATATATATATATATATATATATATATATATATATATATATATATATATATATATATATATATATATACATATCAAGGGAAGGTAGGATCATCGGATCCCAATCCTACGATCACACCTGTAATCCTACCTCCAAATATGATGCGTATGTGATACTGATCGTTTTTCATACCTAGGATCGTAAGATTGTACGATCTTACGATCAAGATCGCAATTCTGACAACCTTGTGTTTAAGGGATATATATATTTTATTATTTGTTAAATTGCACAATTTAGTGGCTACTTACGTGACTGATTTGTTGTTTGAGAACATTTATATGATCAAATATATGTATGTGATGAATTTTATAACATATATGTTGATTTTGTGGATTATAAGTGCTAACTGAGACACATACTTTAATTGTAGTAACTTCTTAATGTATATTTAGTTTCAATTGTTGGGTATAAGTGTTGCCTCATTGTGATTATTTGTTTAGTCCATTTTGTAACCGAGCTGGGCCTATCCACCCGTTATTTATTATTAGGGTTATAGCATTTAAGGTGCATGCATGCACCGTATTTTGTAACTTTGGAAATAGTCGTGTAACCCTACACGCCTCTACAGTAGCAATTCTTCATCGAGTTCTTCTGAGGCTGTGACTTATAATCATTAAGAAAATTTTGATCTATTTGTTGTGTTCATATTATTTACTTGTTTGACTCAGAATGGTACATCGGCAGTGGCTGCTCGTGTCACATGCCAGGTAGGAAGGACGAATTGCGAGAATAAAGAGAACTGAAAGACGGTGGAAGAGTGAAGTTCGGAAATAACTCACTTGGAGAGATTAAAGGATATAGGATGATCACTAATGGAGAATTTTCTATTCGCAATGTGGCATATGTAGAGGGACTGCAACACAATCTTATAAGTGTTTCGCAGTTAGTTGTTGGTACAGGATTGAAAGTTTTGTTTGATGACGAAGGATCAGAAATCATTGAGAAAAAGACAAAATCAGTACTTCTAAAATCAAAACGCAAAGGCAAAATGTACACACTAAATATGAATCCTATCTGAGGGAAGCCATCCATTTTCCTACTTACGAAAGCACCTACAGATGATAGTTGGCTATGGCATCGAAGACTTTCGCACCTCAACTTCAAAGATATCAACAAGCTTGTTCTTGGTGATCACATACGAGGGCTTCCTCTCTTAAAATACGACAACGACCATCTCTGTGCTGCATGCAAAATGGGGAAGCAAAGCAGGAAGAGTCATCCAACTATAGTGAATACGAAAGCCAATGAACCACTCGAACTTTTGCACATCGACCTTTGTGGTCCTTCTGCGATTGAAAGTATTGCTGGTAATAAGTATATTCTCGTTATTGTAGCTGATTTTTCTCGTTTCACTTGGGTGTATTTTCTTAAGCATAAATCTAAAGCCACTCCAAAGTTAAAAGACTTCATAAAACAGATTGAGTTACAATTGCGAAAGCTGGTTTGCAACATTCGCAGCGACAATGGGTTGGAATTCAAAAACCAAGTGTTTGAAGAATTTCTAACTGCGAAAGGAGTAAAGCACAACTTTTCTAGCTGCAAGAACCATGCTTTCTTTTGCGAATCTGCCACTTTACTTCTGGGCCGATGCGATTGGAACTGCATGCATCACCCAAAACCGTTCAATCCTCAACAAGCGATTTTCTGTCACTCCTTATGAAATCATAATCAAACGAAAACCTAACATAAAGTTTTTCCATGTGTTTGGTTCCAGGTGTTTCATCTTCAAATCTAAAGAACAAAGGAACAAATTCAATGTGAAAGCTGACGAAGGTATCTTCTTGAGATACTCGCTGACCTCCAAGGCATATAGGGTTCTTAAAAAAAGATCCAAGAAGATTGAAGAAACCTACTATCTCACATTCGATGATAATTATTTAAAGAGGTTTCAGGAAGCTGATAGTCAAACAAAGGAGATCTTTCCACAAGCGAATGCAACAACAATTCCTCTCTCTACTCTCTACGACGAATTCATGAATCTTTTCGACGAACCAGAAAAAGCAATTTTGTCTGAGTCCAAGGCAGCTGACAACAAAGTCGACGAATTGAAGAAAATCATTGATGATGATGCGAAAGATATGAACCAAGATCCACAAAGTGAGAATATCCCTCATGCTACGAACACAACAGTCCAGGGGGAGAGTTCATCTTCAACCACAACACCGAATGCACCTATTCAGGGGGAGAACGAAACCCCTGAAACCCCTGATGTTAGTTTAGAACCATCTTTCTGGGGGGAGAATCCGAATCCAGAATATTACAATCATACATCATTCGAGGAGGAGAACGGAAATGCGAATGATGATTCGGATGAACAATCAGAATTTTATGAAGTGAATGCGGAATTGGATCCATCATATGATCCAAACTACCCTCCATTAGCTAAATGGACCAAAGATCATCCGAAAATTCAAGTCATTGGAAATTCGTCCTTATGCATTCTTACGAGAGCTCAACAAAAGTTGAAGCGAACTGCAGTATTCTCTAAAGTTGAATTTTGCATGTTCAATTCGTTCATCTCCAAAATGAACCTAAAAATGTTCAAATTGCTCTTGATCACTCTGATTGGGTGCAAGCCATGCAAGAGGAGCTCAATGAGTTCAAACGAAACAAGGTCTGGAGACTTATTCCCACTCCAAAAGATGGATATGTTGTTGGTCTCAAATGGGTATTTCGCAACAAGTTAGACAAAGGAGGTAACATCATACGAAACAAGGCACGACTGGTTGTCAAGGGGTATTTCTAGGAAGAAGGCATCGACTACAAAGAAACCTTCGCACCACTTGCAAGGTTGGAATCTGTTCGTATCTTCTTGGCTTATGCAGCGCACAAGAACTTTGAAGTATACAAGATGGATGTCAAATGTGTATTTTTAAATGGGGAACTTGCAGAGACAGTGTATGTGGAACAACCACCTGGGTTTATAAACGAAAAATATCCCAACCACTGCTATATTCTGGACAAAGCGGTCTATGGTCTGAAGCAAGCTCCAAGAGCCTGGTACGAAACTCTTACTCGTTTTTTTAAAACAGGCTAAGTTTAAACAAGGTTCGGTCGACCCAACCTTCTTTCGCAAGAAAGATGGTGACCACTTGATGATAGTCCAAATCTACGTTGATGACATCATTTTCGGATCAACTAACCCAATCTTAACTGCTGAGTTCCAAAAATTGATTGAAACGAAGTTTGAGATGAGCTCCATGGATCCGATTAACTTTTTCCTTGGCTTGAACATAAGGCATAGTCAAGAAGGAATCTTCATAAATCAAAAAGCTTATATGAAGACCTTGATTGCTAAGTTTGGAATGGTGGGAGACTCAAAGGTGAAGGTCCCAATGGCATTTAGAACGAAACTAACTCCATCTCTGGAAAAACCGGTAGTCGATATGACACTTTATAGTCAAATGATAGGTTCACTAATGTATATAACTGCTAGTCGACCAGATATCATGTTTTCCGTTTGTTATTGTGCTAGGTTTCAAGCTAATCCTCGAGAACCTCACATGATCGTTGGCAATAACATATTCAGGTATCTTAAACGAACATCTTCACTTGGAATATGGTACCCCTCAAAGTTTCGTTTCTTTTTGCAAGCATTTTCGGATGTTGATATTGGAGGATGCGGGTTACATAGAAAGAGTACAACTGGAGGATGCCAATTTCTTGATGGAAAACTTATCAGTTGGTTGTCCAAAAAACAAACCTGTGTTTCCTAATCAACAGCTGAAGCCGAGTACATTTGTTGCTGCCTCTTGCACTTCCCAGGTCATATGGATTCAAAGTCAACTTCGTGATTATGGCCTGAACATGAAACGAATCCCACTATATTGTGACTCAGAAAGTGCCATTTGCATTTGTCACAACCTAGTGCAACACTCAAAGAAGAAACATATGGCACTGAGGTATCACTTCATCAAAGATCATGTAGAAGATGGTAATGTTGAGATACATTTTGTTAGATCTGTTGATCAACTAGTTGACATATTCACAAAAGCCCTACCTGAATCAACATTCAATCATATTCTTCAAGGCTTAGGAATGATGGAAGCTGAATCAGTTCCAAAACCACGTTCGCTTTCATAGTGACACTTTCGCTTTTAGTGACACTTTCGCTTTCGCACTCTATAGGATGTCATGCGAATCGATGTGAACGCTCACAGTAATTCGCAGTCATCTTTTAGTTCATGCGAATCGGTGCGAACGCTTGCAATAATTCGCAGCCCTCTTTTATTTTGCAAATCCATACGAAAGTTCACAGTGTCTCACAATCAACTGTTCACTCGTGGTTTGGAGCTTTTTATATCCTTATGTATATTTTGTACTTATATTCAAAAATTACAAAAATATTTTATTTGTTTTTGTTTTAAAATATTTTTTTTAAATTGAAAATCCAAAATTATTTCATTTCTATTTTTATTTCTTTTCAGAAAAAAAAAATTACAAAAATATTTTCTTTATTTTCTTCTCTTTTATTTTACTTATTTCAAAATACCAAAAATATTAGATAATTGAGCAAGTCTCATATCAAGACTCTTCATGATCACAATTACGAATGATAGGGCAAGTATAAACTTTATTATCTATGTAGTAGTTAAGTGTCCCTAGAAGCATGATGTTGCATGTTGTCTGAAGCCTCAATGACTCTATGTCGAAGCCTTAATGATTCGATAACACCAATTGTTTCTTCACTACTAGGCTATTCATTCACATAAGTCTCGAGCTACCTTACTCTTCTCATTATGAGTCAAGAGTTCACTGCTTGTTCACTTTCGCATAGCAGATGTACACTATTTCCTTTAGAACCACCTCATATTCTTCGCCATCACTTTCGCATTCACCAATGTAACCCTCGAGACTCTCAGGTATTACCAATGAGGTTTATGGTTACACAACTTTTGTGTTTATGATCTTCAATTCATTATAACCACGAACTGAGTGAAACCCAAAATCCAACACACTTATACGAATTGACGGTGAACAATATACATGTTCTAGACTTTTCACCAAGGAATTAACGAAACTCCACTTTGATGGTCTGTACCAAGGAATCTCTTTTTCTTTTGTGAGATCTTAATGAAATGTTCTAGACCTAAGACGTTTCTACCCAATAGATCCACTTTTTATTTTTCTTGAGATTTCTATGCGAATCCTTGTTACTTAAAATAATTCCAAAGCTTACTTGTTCAATTGACTACACTAGTCAAACAAGTACTTCATTCGAACTTTCGGACTTATATCAAGTTTCGTAGTTTCGTTAGAGATAGAACCACCTAATAAAGCTTTTTAAAAGATGCCTTTCACTGTTTCTTACTGAAAAGATGATCACAGTTTAACGGGAAACCACACAGACACTTCTTAGTCTCTCTTGACTTCGAAGGAATAGATCATTGCCCAGGATCCACTGCTTTGTGTCTTAAACAAGACATCACTAAAATCCCACATATATGTTTTGCTTTATTTCTCTATTTTTGGCACACTCTCACACGAAGATCCTTGTGATTTTCTAAAAGTCTGGTTCGTGGCACTTACATTTATTTTCAGTTTCGCAGTTTGTCACACCCCAAAACCGATGGCGGAAACGTTCCAGGGCGGAGTGACGTCATGTACAGTATCACAACCAATGTACATAGCAAGCATAGTAAACACAACCATTACATTACATGAGAAAGTTTTACATTTGTTTGAAAATGAAGTACTACAAGTTTCTTAGGTACATTAGTTAGAACAAAAGTAAAGACGAGTCTTCTATACGCTCCGTCTTCTCCAAAAGTTAGTAGGAGTACCTGTCTATGGATGCCCTGAGAATACAAGCAGTTTTAAAATATCAGCATAAAGCTGGTGAGTTCATAAGCGGTTTGTTTTCTGGTAAAAGAATCAGTTTCCTTTAGTTTCATGAGCAGTTGATATCCAAGAAAATCCCGTATTTTCTTATAAAAAGTAGTTTGGTTATCCCTTTGTTACACAGTCTGAATTAAGAAAATCCTGTAAATTTCCTTATGAAAATATGATTTGATTTCTCGTTAGATGCACCATAAAACCCTGTTTATGAAAAGTTATTTTGTCCCAAGAAAACCCTATGTTTTCTTATGAAAGATTTTCGTAGGTTATCGATTCTGAAATGCAGTGTACAAATATCTACCATACTTGTATCGATTGAGTGAAGCATACTGAATGACTAGTTATCCCGTGATAAGCATGTTAGTTTTGACACGCACACAAAACTAATAAGTAAGTAGTGAACTAGTAGTAATCAAAGACAGTTATTACTAGGAGGTTAGTTCACTAGGTTCGTTATTACTTTATCAGTAAATCTCCATTATCTAAGTTGCGAGTTACATAACCATACGATAGACTAGATATGTCAATAAGAAGTCCATCATCATTTTATGACTTTTGTCACCCATGGACCTGACGGTCCGACTGTAGCTAGCAGCAGGGTGCGGGGTAGTCAGCCCCGTATAGATCTATACACTCAAGTCACGCTCTCCCTCCAAGAGATTCTGGTTACGGGAGTAGTCCTCCACTCTCGTATCCATGTGGAGTGTTACCGAGGACGTGTCTCCAATCATAAGAATAATGAATTTTACAAGTAATAGTGTAGAAAATCCCGGTTTATGAAATGACAGGTAAATCCTTGTGAAATGTAAAAATGTAACATTTTATAATGAGTTTCACAATTGGTTTTGAAAACTAACTCCACGAGTTAGACGGTTGGTTACTGTGGGTTTCAATGTTTAAAGCATATTGAACATGTAGTTATGTTATACGAAATAGTAGATTTGAGTACAAGTTTCCTTGTACTTTTGCTTGTATCCCCCCCCCTGAAAACATGAAAAATACAGAAAATGGTGTAGGGGTATGAACTCACCTGACGAGAATGTGTCGATTTAGATGCTAAGTATAAGTTTAGGGCTTGAACACGCGTGAGGTTCCTATGTAACATGAGGAGATACATAATTGTACCTAATTAGACTTTGATTTACTAACATAGCAGGATAATACACTCCGAGGCACGAAAAAACTTCAATTCAAGTGTTAGGGATGATATGGGTTGTATCTAAGGAGTGTAGGGCCCAAATAAGGTGTTTACTCTTCATGTGTAAACCCTTTGGGGTGTTTACGGTCCAAAGACCACATCCCCCATGAGTTTACGGCCGTAAACTCATGGGTGTAGTGTTCTTGGTTGATCAATGACCTTATCTTGCACACGGGAAGGTTCTAAGGTTAATTCAATGGCTTAGGAAGTGATCGGGACATGAAATGACCTAGGGAATGGAGTTTACGGTCCATGGACCACTCCTTGGGGAGTTTACAGTCGTAAACTCATGGGTTTACGGCCGTAAACCCACCCTTGTCCATGTTTGTCCATTTTCCATGAGTTTTGGTGGGTTGTAGGCCTTTCATGCAAGTTGTAGACTCAAATACAAGCCATGCAAAGTGTTTAGGGCATTAAAACACCCTTTGTAGGTGTTTACGGTTTTGGGAGATGTTCCCAAACTGTAAACTCATGTTTACACTTCTTTGGACATGTTTTAGGGTTCTAAGATCATTCTAGCAAGTTTCAAGGCCATTAGACATGCATTGGAGGGGTTAAGGGGCATCAAAACCCCATTAAAGGGTGTTTACGGTCCTTGAACCTTCAAGAACCGTAAACTCATGTTCATCCTCAAAAGACATGACTTTGTGGTTCAAACTCCATGCATGTAAGTATCTAAGCCTTAGAAGAGGTTTGGAAGGGTTTTTGGGGCTTCGAAAACCCCCCATTGAAGGAGTTTACGGTTTTGGGAGGCTCCCCAAACCGTAAACACGAGTTTTTGATGGTTCTTGGGTAGTTTAAACATAGATTTGCATGCATGTTAGGATAAACAACTAGTTAGGAAGGATCACTTACCAATTTGGAGCTTGAAAGTGAAGATTCTTGAGAGAGATCCGATTTTAGAGAGAGAGAGTAGAGAGAGAAAGTTCAAGGTGGGAAAAAGCTCAAATGGTGGCCACTCCACCTTTTTATAGGTCTAGAGTTAGTGACCCGGTGGGGATACGCCCAATACCGACATTAAACGGAGCTAAATATTTTACCCGGGTAAATAACCATTACCCGACTTAGTCGTAATCTAGAAATTTTCAAAAAGATTATTTAGAGTGTTTTCACTCAATTAATATTTCGTTTCGACACATACGAAATTATAATAATAATTCTAATTGAATTATTTGACTTAAGCGTTTAACGGCAAACTCTCATAATAAAATAAATTTTATTAACGGAATGGGTTACGTTAACGGAATATCTTTCGGGTTGTCACATTATCCCCCTGTTAGAGGAAATTTCGTCCCGAAATTTAAAATTTTCAGATACAAATCACGGAATTTGAAAGAGATGCGGATATTTCGTTTTCATCGAGTCTTCGCGTTCCCAAGTGAATTCGGGTCCCCGCTTGGCATTCCAGCGAACCTTCACTATCGGGATGCGGCTTTGTTTCGTTCGTTTGATCTCTCTATCCAGGATTTCAATGGGTTCTTCCATAAAGTTCAGATTTTCGTTGATTTCGATCTCATCAAGAGGAATCACAAGGGTCTCATCAGAAAGACACTTTTTAAGATTTGAGACGTGGAAGACAGGATGGATATTGCTAAGTTCGTGAGGTAAATGGAGTTTGTGAGCTACGGGACCAATCCTGGCTAGGATTTCGAAAGGTCCTATGTACCTCGGGTTAAGTTTTCCGCGCTTTCCAAAGCGTATCATTCCCTTCCAGGGTGAGACTTTCAACAGGACACGGTCTCCAACCTGAAATTCCAAGGGTTTTCGTCGTTTATCGGCGTAGCTCTTTTGTCTATCTCGGGAGGCCTTAAGTCGTTCTCGGATTTGTACGATCTTTTCGGTGGTTTCGCATATGATTCTGGACCAGTTAGAGTGCTGTCAGGGACTTGTCCCTTGACCAGCTGCGTGTCACACACCTCAGCCCAGCACAGAGGGGATCTGCACTTACGGCCATAGAGGGCTTTGAAAGGCGCAGCCTTGATGCTGGTATGGTAGCTGTTGTTATAAGAAAATTCAACCAATGGAAGATGAGTATCCCATGATGCGCCGAAGTCGATGACGCAGGCTCTCAACATGTCTTCCAAGGTTTGGATGGTCCTCTCACTTTGTCCATCTGTTTGAGGATGGTAAGTTGTGCTCATATCCAGCTTAGTTCCAAGAGCCTTTTGTAGTGACTGCCATAACCTAGAAGTGAACCTGCTATCCCGATCGGAAATGATGGACACAGGTACACAATGCAGTCGGACCACCTCTTGGATGTAGATTCGCGTGAGTCTTTCCATTTTGAAGTTTTCTTTGATGGGAAGGAAGTCAGCGGATTTGGTTAGTCGGTCGACAATTACCTAAATGGTGTCGTACCCACTCGGAGATTTGGGCAGCTTGGTAATGAAATCCATAGCAATCATTTCCCATTTCCATTCAGGTATTTCGGGTTGATGAAGTAGACCGGAGGGTTTTTGATATTCGACCTTCACCTTGGCGCAAGTCAGGCACTTGCCCACGAAGGTAGCGATTTCGGCCTTCATGTTTGGCCACCAGTACAGTTTCTGGAGATCCAGGTACATTTTATCTGAGCCTGGGTGTACTGAGTATTTAGTATTATGAGCTTCGTTCATGACAACCTCCCTGAAACCTCAAAATTTTGGGGTCCAGATCCGGTCCATGAAACAGTAGACTCCGTCGCTTCTGACCTCAAGATTCTTATCCATTCCTCTCAGGGCTTCGCTTGGCACGTTTTCTGGTCTTAAGGCTTCTAACTGGGCTTCTTTGATTTGCACGGATAAGTGGGAACGGATAGTCATAGTCAGTGCCTTCACTTTACGACCTGTGTATTCTTTCCGGCTGAGGGCATCTGCCACCACATTGGCCTTGCCGGGATGGTAGCGGATTTCACACTCGTAGTCGTTGAGTAGTTCAACCCATCGCCGTTGTCTCATGTTCAGCTCCTTCTGGTTGAGGATGTGCTAAAGACTTTTATGGTCAGTGAAGATGGTGCACTTAGTTCCGTAGAGATAATGTCTCCATATTTTCAATGCGAAGACCACTGCTCCCAGTTCTAGGTCGTGAGTCGTGTAGTTGACTTCGTGTACTTTCAGTTGTCTGGATGCATAGGCAATGACTTTGCCTCGTTGCATTAGAACACAACCGAGACCTTGATTGGACGCATCGTAGTAGACAACGAAGTCTTCCGTCCCATCGGTGAGGGACAGGATAGGTGCGCTGCACAAGGCTCGCTTCAGTGTTTGGAACGCAATGTCTTGCTTTTCACTCCAACAAAAGGGTACACCTTTCTGTGTTAGAGTGGTTAAGGGTTTGGCAATTTTGGAGAAATTTCGGATAAATCTGCGATAGTAGCCAGCGAGACCCAAGAATTGACGGATTTCGGTGGGTGTCTTCGGTGCCGACCAATTTTCTATTGCCTTGATTTTGGAAGGGTCCACGTGTATGCCCTCTTTGCTCACTACGTGACCAAGGAAAGTAACCTTCCGGATCCAGAATTCACATTTGGAGAATTTCGCGTACAGTTGCTCCGATCTAAGAGTTCCCAACACTAACCTCAAGTGTTGTTTGTGATCCTCTTTGCTTTTGGAATAGACAAGTACGTTGTCGATGAACACGATAACAAACTTGTCCAAAAATGGACGACACACCCGGTTCATCAAGTCCATGAACACTGCCGGTGCGTTGGTTAGACCGAAGGGCATAACTACGAATTCGTAATGACCATATCGAGTCCGAAAGGCTGTTTTAGGGACATCACCCTCATGGACTCGTAGCTGATGGTACCCTGATCGTAAATCGATTTTCGAAAAGTAGCTAGCTCCTTGAAGTTGATCGAAGAGGTCGTCTATTCGAGGAAGAGGGTAGCAGTTTTTGATTGTGAGCTTATTCAGCTCTCGGTAACCGATACACATTCGAAAAGATCCATCTTTCTTTTTCACAAACAAGATCGGGGCTCCCCATGGCGAGGAACTCGGTCTGATGAATCCTTTACTGAGCAACTCATTGAGCTGACTAGATAACTCCTGCATTTCTGCCGAAGCTAATCGATAAGGAGATTTGGCTACGAGGGTAGCTCCGGGGATTAAGTCGATACGAAACTCGACTTGGCGTTCGGGAGGGATTCCTGGGAGATCCTCTGGAAAGACATCGGGAAAGTTGCAGACTTCGGGGATGCTCTCGAGGTCTTTAACTTCATGCTTTTCGTTAACGGCATGGGCTAAAAATGCACAACACTCCTTCCGTAGGAGTTTCTGGGTTTTGATACACGAAAAGATGCGAAGGTTTGAACTGAGTTTATCCCCGTAGATTACAAGAGTTTCATCCGAAGGAAGATTAAGACGGATAGCTTTTTCGAAACAAAGGATATCTGCATGATTGGGGCTCAACCAATCCATGCCAATGATGACATCGAAGCTTTTGATGGATACGGGCATAAGATCAATGAGAAATGAATGGTCGTTTAAGGATAGGGTACAACCTACGTATATCTCGTTAGTGCTCTCTTTCTCACCGTTAGCCATTTCGACGGTAAACTTTTCGGTTAAAGGTTGGGATTTTTGTTTAAGAAATTGTTTGAATGCATGACTAACAAAGCTCCTTTCAGCACCAGAATCGAAAAGAATGCATGCATAAGAGTTGTCGAGGAGGAACATACCCGTGACAACGGTGGGGTCGGCGACTGCCTCTTCTTGTCCCATGGCTAGAACTCTTTCGGTGTTGTTGGTTGTTGCTGCTTTGGGACAATCCCTTTTGAAATGCCCAACCTCCCCACAGTTGTAGCAGGCTCGACCAACACCCGCTCCGGAGGCTTGATTTGTTGGTTGGGCTAGGGTTCTACAAAATCGCACCGTGTGCCCCTTTTTGCCACAGCTTGTGCATGACATCTCCCGGCACGGGCCGGGATTATGGTGGTAGTTACACTTGTCACACCGAGGAAGGGTTCCAGTGTACCTGCTGGTAGGAGCTTGGGTGGCAGGAGTAGCAACAGGGGTAGTAGCAGCGTGGACTGCCACAGTTTGCTGTTTCTTTGAGGATCCTTGCGAACCCTGACCCTTTCGTTTGTTCCAGGATTTCTTCTTGTTTTCACCGCTCCCTTTAGCCGGATCAGAGGCGGTGACTATTTCCTCGGGGTCGTCGCTATGATCAATCAGAATTTGTGCCAAAACACTTGGCGCTATCGAAGGTTTCCGGCTCCGCAGACAAAACATTTCCCTTGGTTGGCTGGGTCAGCCCCCAAATGAATCGTTCGATCTTTTTGCTTTCCGGGGATATCATTCCCGGACAAAGGAGTGCTAGGTCCTCAAACCTAGAAGTGTAGGAAGCAATGTCGGAACCGTTCATCTTCAGTGTCCAGAGTTCGTGTTCGAGTTTCTGCATCTCGCCCCGTGGGCAGTACTGGGCTATCATGAGTTCCTTCAGTTTGTCCCAACCTATGGCATTTGCCACTGGCAGGGTTAAGGACTTGACCCGGCCATTCCACCAGGTTAATGCTTTATTGAGGAAAGTGCAAGCGGCATACTTCACTTTGTTGGCTTCGGAGACCGCGCAAATTTCAAATATGGACTCAATCTTTTCGAACCATTGAGTGAGAGCAATAACACCTCCTTTGCCGTCGAAAGATGTGGGTTTTGCATTCATGAAGTCTTTATAGGAGCACTCCTTTTGGTGTCCCTGACCACTTTCCTGTAGTTGAGGATGCACACCACTTCCCTGACCACCAGATCCACTGGGATTTATTTGTGACATTACGGCAGCCACTGCAGCAGTAACAGCTGCTTGAAACATGACGGGATCAAATTGGGGAGGAGGCGGTGGTGGTGGGGTGTCGTTGTTTCTCCTGGTAGATCTCCTTCGGGGAGGCATCTTGATCTGAAATGACCAAGAAATAGGAAGATGGAATTTAGAGATATGAAACAAGGATATATCTCATAAAAAAAATTTTAGAGTGCTCTACTAAGCGATAGGACAGAAAAGTTACTTAAAGCAAGTAAACTATCGCTAAGGAAGGAATGAGTAGCAACTCTTGGAATGAATTTCTATGATGCTTTCTGTTGTGACCAAAATACTCCTATAGTATTTTATGTTGAATGGATATTAGGTAAATTATAGGCCTGCCGTACACCACACTCACTCCCAAGCACATGTTGGCCGTGTCTCGAATGAATATAGTTGATCAGGCTATATTGACCCTTGACATGACTACATAACTGCCCCGGTTTAACCATAGTGCACAACACCCAATTACTTATGTTTTGTTCTCTTCGCGATACGTATTTCGGTACTCGGGTATACTTATATACTTTTATAAAAATACTTGTATGTTAAAAGCATACTTTTAGTTTAGAGCACTTAGGCCCCTTAGTGTTTATAGTTGTATAACATGTAAGGTTCGGTATACTTAGTTCACTATAAACAAGGGCTCTGATACCAATCTTTCACACCCCAAAACCGATGGCGGAAACGTTCCGGGGCGGAGTGACGTCATGTACAGTATCACAACCAATGTACATAGCAAGCATAGTAAACACAACCATTACATTACATGAGAAAGTTTTACATTTGTTTGAAAATGAAGTACTACAAGTTTCTTAGGTACATTAGTTAGAACAAAAGTAAAGACGAGTCTTCTATACGCTCCGTCTTCTCCAAAAGTTAGTAGGAGTACCTGTCTATGGATGCCCTGAGAATACAAGCAGTTTTAAAATATCAGCATAAAGCTGGTGAGTTCATAAGCGGTTTGTTTTCTGGTAAAAGAATCAGTTTCCTTTAGTTTCATGAGCAGTTGATATCCAAGAAAATCCCGTATTTTCTTATAAAAAGTAGTTTGGTTATCCCTTTGTTACACAGTCTGAATTAAGAAAATCCTGTAAATTTCCTTATGAAAATATGATTTGATTTCTCGTTAGATGCACCATAAAACCCTGTTTATGAAAAGTTATTTTGTCCCAAGAAAACCCTATGTTTTCTTATGAAAGATTTTCGTAGGTTATCGATTCTGAAATGCAGTGTACAAATATCTACCATACTTGTATCGATTGAGTGAAGCATACTGAATGACTAGTTATCCCGTGATAAGCATGTTAGTTTTGACACGCACACAAAACTAATAAGTAAGTAGTGAACTAGTAGTAATCAAAGACAGTTATTACTAGGAGGTTAGTTCACTAGGTTCGTTATTACTTTATCAGTAAATCTCTATTATCTAAGTTGCGAGTTCCATAACCATACGATAAACTAGATATGGCAATAAGAAGTCCATCATCATATTATGACTTTTGTCACCCATGGACCTGACGGTCCGACTGTAGCTAGCAGCAGGGTGCGGGGTAGTCAGCCCCGTATAGATCTATACACTCAAGTCACGCTCTCCCTCCAAGAGATTCTGGTTACGGGAGTAGTCCTCCACTCTCGTATCCATGTGGAGTGTTACCGAGGACGTGTCTCCAATCATAAGAATAATGAATTTTACAAGTAATAGTGTAGAAAATCCCGGTTTATGAAATGACAGGTAAATCCTTGTGAAATGTAAAAATGTAACATTTTATAATGAGTTTCACAATTGGTTTTGAAAACTAACTCCACGAGTTAGACGGTTGGTTACTGTGGGTTTCAATGTTTAAAGCATATTGAACATGTAGTTATGTTATACGAAATAGTAGATTTGAGTACAAGTTTCCTTGTACTTTTGCTTGTATCCCCCCCCCCCTTGAAAACATGAAAAATACAGAAAATGGTGTAGGGGTATGAACTCACCTGACGAGAATGTGCCGTTTTAGATGCTAAGTATCAGCTTAGGGCTTGAACACGCGTGAGGTTCCTATGTAACATGAAGAGATACATAATTGTACCTAATTAGACTTTGATTTACTAAGATAGCAGGATAATACACTCCGAGGCACGAAAACACTTCAATTCAAGTGTTAGGGATGATATGGGTTGTATCTAAGGAGTGTAGGTCCTAGATAAGGTTTTACTCTTCATGTGTAAACCCTTTGGGGTGTTTACGGTCCAAAGACCACATCCCCCATGAGTTTACGGCCGTAAACTCATGGGTGTAGTGTTCTTGGTTGATCAATGACCTTATCTTGCACACGGGAAGGTTCTAAGGTTAATTCAATGGCTTAGGAAGTGATCGGGACATGAAATGACCTAGGGAATGGAGTTTACGGTCCATGGACCACTCCTTGGGGAGTTTACGGTCGTAAACTCATGGGTTTACGGCCGTAAACCCACCCTTGTCCATGTTTGTCCATTTTCCATGAGTTTTGGTGGGTTGTAGGCCATTCATGCAAGTTCTAGACTCAAATACAAGCCATGCAAAGTGTTTAGGGCATTAAAACACCCTTTGTAGGTGTTTACGGTTTTCGGAGATGTTCCCAAACCGTAAACTCATGTTTACACTTCTTTGGACATGTTTTAGGGTTCTAAGATCATTCTAGCAAGTTTCAAGGCCATTAGACATGCATTGGAGGGGTTAAGGGGCATCAAAACCCCATTAAAGGGTGTTTACGGTCCTTGAACCTTCAAGAACCGTAAACTCATGTTCATCCTCAAAAAGACATGATTTTGTGGTTCAAACTCCATGTATGTAAGTATCTAAGCCTTAGAAGAGGTTTGGAAGGGTTTTTGGGGCTTCAAAAACCCCCCATTGAAGGAGTTTACGGTTTTGGGAGGCTCCCCAAACCGTAAACACGAGTTTTTGATGGTTCTTGGGTAGTTTAAACATAGATTTGCATGCATGTTAGGATAAACAACTAGTTAGGAAGGATCACTTACCAATTTGGAGCTTGAAAGTGAAGATTCTTGAGAGAGATCCGATTTTAGAGAGAGAGAGTAGAGAGAGAAAGTTCAAGGTGGGAAAAAGCTCAAATGGTGGCCACTCCACCTTTTTATAGGTCTAGAGTTAGTGGCCCGGTGGGGATACACCCAATACCGACATTAAACGGAGCTAAATATTTTACCCGGGTAAATAACCATTACCCGACTTAGTCGTAATCTAGAAATTTTCAAAAAGATTATTTAGAGTGTTTTCACTCAATTAATATTTCGTTTCGACACATACGAAATTATAATAATAATTCTAATTAAATTATTTGACTTAAGCGTTTAACGGCAAACTCTCATAATAAAATAAATTTTATTAACGGAATGGGTTACGTTAACAGAATATCTTTCGGGTTGTCACACAGTTCAACTGGGGTTTACTTAAAAGTGAAATTTTGTATCTGTCTTAATTGCGAAAGGTGGTACATAAGTCAACTGCGAAAGGGGGTAATTGAAACGACACCTAATTTTCCGCCGCCTGACACCTTTTTCTGGCATAACAGTTGTCACATCACGTCTTTTTAGGCGACGTTTCAGAGGATAAAATGCAACCGTCACCCTATTTTCTCTCTCCTAGTTAATTGTATAAAGGGGTTTTCGACGATTCATCATTCCTCACCATTGTCAAAAGATTTCAAAACCCTCAGGCGATTTTTCTCTCTACTGTTCATCATCTTCTCCAACAAGCTCCATGGCCGCCTCTTCAGAAACCCTTCTATTCAAGATCAATCTGCACAGTCGTCGCTTCTTGCCATCAAGCCAAATCAAAACTTGATTCTCGATCTCGATCCTCTCAAGTACGACAGCTTTCTTCTACACATTGTCGAGTGCTTGAAATATTCTCCTCTTGTTAAAGCTTTGACCACATCGGAGATTGTTCCGATGTCTCTCTTATCCAAATCCTACTCGTTTGCTAGCTACATCAAGGAGGAACAAAGAATCACCTTTGAAATTCACAACAGGAAAACCTCAATTACTAAGTCTCGATTCTGCACCTTACTAGGGCTTGCTCTACATGATGATTTGGTTGACCCTGAATTTGTCTCCATCGCAGCCATCATGGAGATGTTTTACCAAATGGGGTACGAAGAAACCCTAACTACCATCTCAAAATTCAGGAAACCTAATCTGCCACCTCAATGGAATGGGCTTTTTACCCTGCTATTCAAAAGTTTTTCTGAGCGAGTGACTAGATCGGATTGTGCCAATAAGTTATTCGTGACCATCATGTATGGGATCTACATGGTAATCAACATTGATTTTGGGGCTATTCTTTGGGATCAATTGGTCTAAAGTACCCATTCTACAACCTGACACAGTGAAATTTCATGTGCTCGCTTCTGGACAATCATTGTTCAAAGGAAACTGAGAAGCTCCAGATTCCGGTGATGCAAGACTCCTTTGTGTCTGCCAATTCAATCTTCCACACTACAAACATCATTCTTGCTATCATTCGTTGGCTCCATTCCTGAAGCCATGCTTCACGATGTTCCTGCAGCAAGCAAGATTCTTGAAACCTACAGAACACTTCCAGTTTTAGGCTTTCGTCCTTTAACTCCTGAGATGTAATCAATCATCAATGAAGCTGACAAACCAAAGAAAGGAGGACAGAAAGGATGTAAGAAAGGAGAAAAGAAACAAGGTGCTCAAGAGGGTCCATTTGAACCAGCTCAAACTCCCATGAAACGAAAAGCACACGCTGGCTCATCTGCACCAACTCCAAGCCGATATTTCCAAGAAGCGAAAGATAAAGAAGGCGGCTCACAAGCCGAGATATCCAACTCCCAGTGAAAACGAAGGTCCGCAGTCTGTCACTCACTCTGACGTTCGCATTCCAGACGATAAGACGGTACACCACAAAGACACTGCGGCAACTTCACATCCTGAGGTTTCGCAACCCATATCTACAAATCCTGAGGTAACCTTTGACATTCCTGTCTCAGTTCCTACTACCAAATATTTCTTTGAAGATGTATCTATTCCTTCTCCAACTGGCACTGTTTCGACACCCATTACTATTTCCTAATGTGTGACAACCCGAAATTTCTATTCTGTACAACCATTCACTTCAATAGGAGTCAAAATTGTTTCTGCTAATTTTCAAGCTTTTTGGAATAAGTTTGAGTATTTTAAGATTAGTACTTCAGGAGATAACAGGATAGAGGATGTCCTAGGGTTTATTGTGCAACAATAATGTCCCAAAACTCCAAGAGTTTGGAGTTTACGGCCTAAACATAGGTGTTTACGGTCGTAAACACTAAAAGAGGGTATAAATATGACACTTAGTCATTATTTATCACTTTTCACAATTTCAAGATCCAAAACTCAATTCTCTCTCAAGTATCATCGACTTTTCTTCTTGATCTTCAACATTGTAAGTGTTTCTAGCCCTAAAAAGTTGATATCTTACTTAATCTAGTGATCTAACATGATTCCATCCGTGAAATCATTCCAAAAGTGTAGATCTTCAAGTTTCACCAAGAACACACACTAGTGTTCTTGGACTTTTAGCACCTTTTCAAGCTTCTACCTAGTAAGTACTTCTATCCTAGAGTATTATAGATCTTGTTACACTTCTAAACATCAAGAAAACACCCAAGAAACCAAGGATCAAAGGTGTTTACGGTCCAAGATGTTCTTGGACTGTAAACCCCAAAAAGGGTGCCAAAGTGTGCCCTAGTCCCTTCTAAGCCTTGGAAACTAGATCCCTTTCGTGATGTGCTTAGTACTTGAAAACATCAAAAGACCATAAACCATTTGGGTTTACGGCCGTAAACCCAAAAGGAAATGGTCCAAGGACCGTAAACTCCTAAAAGGAGTGAAATGGTGCCCTAATCTCTTCCTAAAGCTTAAACATGAAGTAGGAATGCTTCTTGTGATCTTTAAGGCTTCAAAACACAAAATGGTCAAAGAAACATGAGTTTACGGCCGTAAACTCATGGGTTTACGACCGTAAACTCAATGAGTTATGGTCACAAAACCGTAAACTCCAATAAAGGGTCCCCTTGAACCCTAACCTCAATAGCAATGTCCTACAACACTAAGATGCAATCCTTAGCACTTATAACACTTATATAATGTGTTTTCCATGTCCTATGATGTCTTAACTTTCTTAATTAGTTGTTTTATGACAAATTGGGTACATATATGTGTTATTATATGTTAACTAGGATCCTTGACACTTAGCATCCTACAGGTGAGTTCATACCCCTAAATTAACCTATTAAATGTTTTTAAATGCTTTTATGGGGGGGGGGGGGGAATACAAGTTGAACAATTATAGTTATTATATCAATCACATGTGATTAATAACTACCGAACAAGTGGATTTCTTACTTTTCAAACTGTGTTACCAAACTGTTTTACTTCAAACTGTTTTACTTCAAATTGTTTTACTTCAAACTGTCTTACAAACTCTTTTACATACGAAATGCTTTTATCAAACTCTTTTACATGTTAAATACTTTTACTTAAACTCTTTTAACTTATATTCTATGTATCTATATAGATATAGTTATATAAGTAGGATTGAAAGGACTTAGGACGGATAGCTCACCTTACTTCCTGTTCCTTGTTTGGTTGTGGACTTAGGGTATTCAGGTTATTTATCCGAAGGTCGTTTGAATCCTAGTTATATATCATGTATATGTGTGTAGATATAAAAGGTTACTTCTTTCATTCAGTTCAATGCCTTTGGGTAGCAAAGGTATACAAACATGTTCATATACACAAACAACATTACTAGTAAACTATAATAGGTATAGTTTAGGAAGATACTATTACTAGAACAATGAAACATACAATGAGTCAGTTCATTCATGAGTAATACATAGTGATGAGAAACAAACATAATACATAGTGATGAGAAACAAACATAATACATAGTGATGAGAAACGAACATAATACATAGTGATGAGAAACAAACATAATACATAGTGATGAGAAACAAACATAATACACAGTGATGAGAAACAAAACATACAGGCTAGACAGAGAAAGAACACACAATACAGCTAGCACATACATATACATATACATATACATTACTTACAGTTATGTGAGCCACTTAACGGAGGCATGGCACTACCTGTCATGACCCGTTTTGTATCCAGAATCTCCTTAAATGGGGAGCGTATGAGTTTGTGTATAGATCTATACTGGATTGGCTATCCTACACCTTGATGCTCGCTACAGTGGGACTTGCAGGTCTACGGGTGCCAAACGTCATTTCTTACGACGTCTTACATCGTCGTTTTTCTATAGAGTCGGTAGCAGGATACAGGCCGATCACATGGTACTTTAAATAACAATTGGTTTAAAGTAATTAGTACAGCAGTAGTTACTTAATACAACACTACAGTACTATTTCATTTTCCCTTTACATTTACTTTGTGATATTCACACAATAAACAATAATGTAAAAACTATATTTTTGGTTAATGATAGTCAGATTTGGGAAAATACACACTCTTTCAAGAGACACACACACAGATACTAGATGCCTTGGTAGAAGGCTACTTTTAGTAGGAAACATAGGGTTTTCTAGGAGAGTTCAAACAATTACAAACTTTTACAAAACTTATATATTAGAAGACTTACAAACACTTTCATAACAATTACAGACACTAATATACTTATGATCTCACCAACTTTAAAGCTGATAAACTCTTTCAAAATAACTTGTATTCTCAGGTCGCCGGTAGATAGGTACCGGAGCCAGGTTTTTGAGAAGATGGAGCTCGTTCAAGACTCATCTTCTATTTTGATGTATATTTTTGGTGTCTATAAAACTTGACAGAATACACCTGTATTAAATTATATTATTAATGCAATGGATGATGTTGTTGCTTGTTTACTACTTTGCATTGTTGTGATACTGTACATGACGTCCTCCACCCCCGAACGTTTCCGCCGTTCCGGTTTTAGGGTGTGACAGATTGGTATCAGAGCATTGTTTATAGTGAATCGAGTGTATCAACCCATAAAAGTTATACGAACTATAAACATAGCGGGATTAAAATACTCTGATAAAGAGTTTATACTTTTAAATAATAAAATATTTAACCAAGTACACTTACCTGCATTCATACTAAAATCAGTGTCACTAGGACAGAACAAAAGTATTACGATTGTTGGGTAGCACAAGTAGACTTAGAGACATATGGTCAACCCTGGGAAGATGTAGCCTGATCAACTACATTATCCGAGGAGTGATTAGCATGTGCCTAAGTATGGTTGTGAGGTTGCAACAAGTCTAAAAACTTACCAACACTACTACAATGAGAACAGTAGAACAGAACATAAACTTAAAATACTATAGGAGTATTTTGTGTTACTTTAATTACTTATCTGAGAACTAAAGGCCTTTATTAGTATATCAATAGTTGCTGAGTGGATATGCTAAGGTTATATGTATCTAGGATATCATAGACTTAGAATCTGTGATCTTTGCTTTACTTCCTGTTCCTTGTTTGGTTGTGGGCTTAGAGTTAGGGTCACTTATTCGAAGGTCTATCCTGTCTTGGTTACATATGACTGGTATGCACTACGTAAATGTTGAGGTAACTGATAAAGATCATCTTATAATTATCTAATTAGTTCGTCTATTTAGTTATTTCTTTATCCCTTTTCTCGTGTAGATTTCATGGTTGGATTCCATATCCCCGGAGACCCGTACTACCCCAACCACGGCAATGCAGGATGGCTGGGAGAGGAGCTAGAAGATGATCACCCAATCCCATTGGATGATCACGAAGCTGAAGGCTTTTCTGAGGATTCTGACTCAGAGCCAGAAGTCAACAACCTACCCCCAGTTGCGCAGGACCCAAACCTGAATCCTCGTCCAGCATTTCAAGGGCCCACTCCTCTGTGGGCCACAAACTTGAATAGATGGAGTCAGGAACAGGGTCAACCCATTCCCTACAATGGAGACAGAAGCTTCTACAACCTCACCGAGGGAGGTTCAGCTGACAGGGTCCTACCCATCATGGTTCGTAGGATTTCTCGGAACACCGAGCAAGGTCGAGCAGCTATTGACCGAGTAGTGGAGATTGATGCCAACTCTGGCGTTAACACAGTCCGCATTCTCCAACTAGAGTCTGCTCATGAAAGGACTCAGGTCCGCAATGTAGTTCTGCAAAGGGAACTTGCTGAGACCCAAGCTGAAGTCAGGGAACTTCGAGCTCAGCAGGCAAGGTCTGAAAGGCGTATGAGGGACATAGAACGTCTACTGTCGGATTCAAGAACTCACTCTAGTAGTTCTCATCGCCGTTAGAGTCTCATCGACTTCTCTTTTGGATGTAACCTAGTTAGTGTAAAAACTCTAGTCTAATTTCCTATCTTTGTATATCTTAGACCCGTTAGGTCTTGATTAGGTGGTAGTCTGTCAAAATTTTCCCATCTTGGTTGATGTAAGGCCTACTTCTAGGTCATTTTTCCCGAACTCATTACTTCTGTAATTCCAGTATTATTGACAGATATCTAATCTCATGGAAATTATATCCAAATGCTTTCGTTTACAATCAATCGTGTTATTCATTTGTGTTGTTGGACTATGGAGAGTTAGTCCATGAGTCATTCTTATCTATTTCCTATTAAATTCTTATCAATATCTACATCTTTCTAAAACTTATAGTTGAAAGATGCCTCCACGCCGATCAACAAGACGCGATCCCCCGATAACTGCAACACCACCTACTCCTCAATTCGCCACGGCAACCCTGAATGCTGCTGTAGCTGCAGCTGTGGCTACAACCATGGCTCAATATCATTCTTCGGGTTCCACTGGGGAAGGAACTCATGTCCTATCTACTCATGGTGAAATTCCCGTGCGCTTGAGAGAGTGCTCCTACAAGGACTTCACAAACTGCAAGCCCAAGTCCTTTAGAGGGACTGGCGGAGTCATTGCCCTTTCGCAATGGTTCGAGAAAACTGAATCGGTTTTCGAAATCTGCTCCTGTCCAGAGGGGAGCAAGGTCAAGTTCGCTGCTTGCACCTTTGAAGACAAAGCCCTGACATGGTGGAATAGCCATGTCAAGTCACTATCCCTAATAGTGGCAAATGCTATGGGCTGGGAAGCCCTGAGAGAGCTAATGGTTGAAGAGTACTGCCCGAGGGGCGAAATACAAAAACTGGAGGAAGAACTGTGGAGCCTAACCATGAAGGGCTCCAACATAGTCTCCTACACCGCCAGGTTCTGTGAACTGGTGGCCCTCTATCCCAACATGGTTCATACAGAGGGGAAGAAGATTGAAAGATACATATGGGGGTTGGTGCCTCCATTCCAAGGAAATGTTTTGGCTTCAAACCCCACTACATTCGATAGTGCCAAGCGATTGGCACAGCGGCTTATAGACCACGGGGTTCGTCCCCCGGCCGCAACAACAACCCTGGCCATCTCGGAACCCGCCAGAACCGCTGATTCCAAGCGAAAGTTTTGGCATGACAAGAGAAAGACGAGGGCTGCCAAAAATCAGCAGGTCGTGGCAGTTCATGCTGCGATAGCACCTGCCGCTGCTGCTCCAATAAAGCAGTACGCTGGAAGTTTGCCCAAGTGCAACAAGTGCAACTTCCACCACGTCGGTGCCTGCCGGGAAATGCAGTATCTGAACTGCAACAGGAAGGGGCACACTGCCCGTTTCTGTAAAGCTCCGGCGAGGCCAATCACCCAAGTCCCCGGCGCTGGTGTGAGCCAAACTTTCTACGGTTGTGGCGAGGTGGGCCACTACAAAAGGAACTGCCCGAAGGCAGGGAATGTCGGTGGAGTGGGAAAAAACTCATTTATCTACTAAGTTATGTTTGTACTTTAAAAACGGAGTTTTGTATAACTATAAAGTAACATAACTATAAAGTAACATAACTTTAAACATAACTTTACACAATTATCATTGTGTTCAAATTGTATCCCCCCCCCCTTTAAAACAGTTAAAATAATTAAAAGATTCATTACGGGGTATGAACTCACCTGATGTGGGTGATTCAAACGGGTATGCGTGTAAGGATGAGAAGTTCCACGAATGAAGTCCCGAGACACAATTGGTCCTAAATGACATATAAGGACACACATTGACATGAATATAGTGTTTTATAAACAACTATATGAAAGGAAACACCTTAAGGACTAAGAAATCCTTAAATGGTAGTCTTATAATCACTTAGGATTGCATAAGAGGGTTGTAAAGCCACTTAAGGGAGTTTTCGGTCCAAGTGATATGTTTCTTGGAGTTTTCGATTCTTGTGGTTTTCGGTCCATATGGATTTCGGTCCAAATGGTTTTCGGTCCATATGGTTTTCGGTCCATATGGTTTTCGGTCCAAATGGTTTTGACCGAAAACCCATGGTCTTTGATGCATAAGGTGATTTACAAGGGCTTTCAACAATCAATAAAGTGCTCTAGATTCATGACTAAGCTTTAGGAAAGGTTTAAAGTCATATTACACCATTCATAAGGGTTTTCGGTCTAAGGAGATGCACTAGACCGAAAACACCTTTTGTTCTTGGATAAATGGTGATTTCAAGGCCCTAAATCAAGAGTTTCAACTAGATAACAAGTATAGGGAAAAGTACTTACGATCTAGAAGCTTGAAATGGTTGATATTGGCCAAGAACACTAGTGTGTGTTCTTGGTGTTCTTGGTGAAACTTGAAGATCTATGAAAACATGATTTTCATGGATGAATCATGAGGATGAAGCTAGTTAAGAAGGATTAACAACTAACTAGAGAAAGAACACTTACGATTTTTGAAGATCAAGTATGAAGATCGGGATGATACTTGAGAGAAAACTCATGTGTTCTTGAGGTGAAAGTGAAAGAATGAAAAAAAGGGAAGGAAATGAAGAATACTCATGCTTATGGGATGAGTTTTCGGTTCACATGAGTTTTGACCGAAAACTCATTTGTGGTGGCCGAAAACTCCACATGAAGGGTTTATAGCTTGATTTTTATACTTAACACTCAAGCAAACACTTCCTAACACTCGATCATTGAATGTACAATGCTTAGAACACCCAAATAGATTCCAAACAATGCCAAAAGATAGAAAAATGGGTCTAAAACCAAAAAATTTCCGGATTGTCACATCATCCCCCCGTTAGATGGAATTTCGTCCCGAAATTAGCTTTCTTAGCCGTATTACTGGGGTTGCGCTCCTCGGATTGGCAGAATACCTACTCATAGACCTGGCAACCTTGCCCTTCTGTTCATGATAGGATTCGTACTTGGTCCATCTATCATTACCTCGTGTATACAAGTCGTATATAATTAGGGTTAGTAAGACGTTCGGATGTGTGACTCTGCCCCAGGTCCACAACCAAACAAGGAACAGGAGATAGGGCGGAAACACACATACTAAATCTGCGTAATCATAATCATATACTACCCTCGCGTATACACTGAATAGTAATAGGTGGGCTGTATTCGTCCTTAGCCTCTGTGCTCGAACTTGGTCTGCTGGACGAGCGGTATTTCGTGACGGTCTGCGGATATCTGACGATAAGGCTTTGGAGGACAAAGTACTCTTCGCATGAGTACTTCGGGGTTTAGAACACGAAAGATAAAATCGAGGTTTAGGTCAGACTCTTGATATGAAGGACAAAAGCTTTGAGAACTTGCCGATCGAGGCGATAGAAACATATGAACTCAGTATGGTGAGGACCACGCCAACTCATGACGAATGAAAACAAAGGACTCTATACTGAACCAAGTTTTGGTCAAATGAAAGAAACGTCTGCTATACGACGATGTATCCCTTGTATGCTCGATACTGTACTCCTCGTATGTTCGACAATGTATTCTTTGTAAATGTTCCCGTGTTTCCTGTTTTCTCTTTGAAGTTCACACTCCCACGTATCGTATCGCTATGTGCGCATACATACGAATAAAAGTGCTCTACTAACTGTGGGGATACTTTATATCATAATCCTCTTCGGTACCACTACAATCGCCTGCCATATACAAGTTATGAATATTTAAGATGTACCAGGCAGTCGACTGAGTAACTCTGCCTCAAATCCTCGACCAATTAAGGAAGGGGGACCTAAGCGGAGTCACTCACTCTAAGTCTGCAACATCTTAGTTGCGCACAACCCTGATGTATATGGTAAGCCATAATAGCTTCTCTAAGGGATCTCTTAGTTCTCTTGAATACTGCGACCTATTTCAACATGGGAGTTGTTATAGTTACTTTTAAGTGTTATCCCCCAATTTAAATCTTATATGAATATAAGTAAAAAAAAAATTTAAAAGTAATTTCTTTTTTGAAAAATGTACCACTACTCGTCGACGACTCCGGGGTAGATTCTCCTGTGGTGATCATCAAAATGCGTCCATCCGCTCCTGAGTTCCTTTTTATTGGGCAGTCCCTCTGACGGTGTCCAGCCTCACCACAGCCATAGCAGGCTTGGTTTTCTTCAGCTTCGAGGACTTAGGAGATCGGTTGCGCCGGTGCCCTGCAGAAACGGACTGTGTGTCCCTTTCTGTGGCAGTTCAGACACTGCATTTGCCGGCATACTCCAGTGTGATGAAAGTTGCACTTTCCACACTTCGGAAGGTTTCCCGCATATCGACTGGCAGGTACTGAAGCAGTAGGCGTCGTAGCGGCGTACATAGTACTCGTTTGTTGCTCTTGCGGGGTGTCTTGTGTTGTTCGCTTCTTCCTCCTCTTGTTCCCCAACTTCTGCTTATAGTCCTCATCCCTTGCTGGCTCGAGAATAGGGACTTTCACGCCATGGCGGACTCCATGGTCGATGAGTCGCTGTGCCAGGCGTTTAGCACTATCGAACGTGGCTGAGTTAGAAGACAACACATTTCCTTGGGTCGGAGCAGTCAGACCCCAAATGTATCTTTCTATCTTCTTGCTCTCTGAGGTAATCATTCCGGGGCATAGAGCTGCTAGCTCGCTAAACCGGTCGGTGTAGGTCACTATGCCTGAGTCGACCATAGTGAGATCCCACAGCTCTTGTTCCAGTTTTTGAATCTCGCCTAACGGGCAGTATTCCTCCCGCATTAACTCTTTTAGGTTTTCCCAACCTATTGAGTTAGCCACTGATAGGGTCAGTGACTTAACATGGTTGTTCCACCATGTTAGGGCCTTGCCAGAGAAGGTGCAGGCAGCAAACTTCACTTTGCTTCCTTCTGGGCATAAACAGATTTCGAAGATCGACTCTGTTTTCTCGAACCATTGCATGAGGGCAATAACTCCTTCAGTCCCATTAAAGGACAATGGCTGGCATTTGGTGAAGTCCTTGTAGGAGAACTCTCTTGAGCGCACGAGGACCTCACCTCGAGTAGAATCAGTAGGCGTTTTCACCTCCGCTAGTACTGATAGGGTGATATTGAGCCATGGCTGTTGCCACAGCCGCGGCCACTGCAGCGTTTATAGCTGCCATATCTATTTGCGAAGGAGGCGGCGTTGGAGTTATCGGAGTAGTGCGTCTGTTAGATCTGCGAGGAGGCATCTTTTCTAAAAGAATACAAAGATGAGACGGAATAAGTCTAAAGCAATGGACATAAGCCGAAAGCCGAAAAGACATGGTTATCCTAGTTCTGGATGTATCGGGTCCTGACTTCCACAGGGTTCTAGAAACAATTCATAAAAGAGTCTATACCTAATAAACTCTATGAATTTGAAATAACTATCCTCGAATGAATATCTGCTTCCTGAATAACTGTTACCAGCTGCATGTAAGAAAATAATTTTAACAAGTAATGTGAGCAGTGTTTCCACTGCTCATTAATTTAACCAGATTATTATTTATTAGTGTGACGTGTAAGACGTTTTGGTTACTTCGGCTGATCCCTTCTTAGAAAACTTCTCATGAACTTGTTATTGTTCCTTCTGGACTCTTCTGTTGTCTACTATGAGGAAGTGGTTACATCTATCTGGGCTTGTCGTGCGAGAATGAAAGTGACTAAAGAATCTATGAGCTTTAAGGTAACTTTATGGGGTGATCCTTACGGGGTCCTCCTATAATTATACAATGTATACAAGTATGTATATAATTGAAGATCAAATAGACCTTCGAATAAGAGATCCTACCCCAACACTACACCCTTAAGAGGAATGGATAGTGAAGCGTAGACCACAGGTTCTAAGTCTATAAGATCTTGATTATATATAAAACTTTAGGAATATACCTTGCAAGATTATAGACCTACCCGTAAGGGTCTTTTAAGTTATCACATAAGTTCTTTATATGGACTAAAATACTCCTATAGTATTCTACTCTGAATGTACTTGTTCTGGTGTTCTGGTAAGTTTTAACACTGTTGCAACACCACATCATTCCCAAACACATGTCGGTCACATCTCGAATGAATATAGTTGATCAGGCTATATTGATCCTAGCTATGATTACATAACTGTTCAGGTTGACGACAGTGCCCAACCTTTAAATACTTTTAGTTTTGTTCTCCTCGTGACACTAGTTCTATTATGTACATGTATAAGCAAGTAGGTATATTTTTATAACTTATAGTTATATTCTAAAAATATATCATTATCCAGAGCACTTAAGCCCCATTGTATTTATAGTTGTATATCTTTTATCGGTTGATATACTTAGTTCACTATAAACAATGCTCTGATACCAATCTGTCACACCCCAAAACCGGAACGGCGGAAACGTTCAGGGGTGGAGGACGTCATGTTTAGTATCACGAGATATGTATATGGTAAGTAATTAATGAACAACCATATCATTTCGAAAGAAAGTGTTTACAATGTGTGTGTTCACAAAACATAGTATTCAAAAACAAATAACAAAACAAGACTTGAAGCTATAATGCTTCATCTTCTGAATCCCCAGCACGAGCACCTGTCTAATAGTCTCCTGAGAATACAAGTTATTTGAAAGAGTTGATCAGCAATTAAGTTGGTGAGTTCATAAGAGTTTAGTGATGTAAGTAAGTTGTAAAGTGTTGTTAACAATGTAAATGTAACAATGGTGTTGAAAATGTGGTTGTAACATATAGTTGTAAAATGTTGTAAGTTGTAAGTTCTGTTTTGAAAAGCTCGCCTGTTCCTCTAAAAAATCCTATATTTCCTACTTTGATGGAAGTTTAAGTAAAATGACACTACAACCCATTCTATGGGTACTAAGTGGGTACAATCTATATAAGACTCAGAGTAAACAAACAATCGATTGTGCGCATCTGCCTCAAGCTCACAACCAAACGAGGAACAAAAATTTAGGTGGATAGCACACCTTCCATTGGTTGTTAGATCGTCGTCATATATAACCCTAGTGTATTCACTTCTTACTCATGGAGTTAGTTGTGATGGTTCCTTTGTATCTAATGAAAAGTTCTTTAAGAAAACCCTTATTTCTTATAATAAAATGGTGACCACAGTGACTACTTTTATAATAACTTAGTTTATACTGATATATATAATCTAATATCGGATAGAAAGTTAACTGGGTGAATCTTCCCTAAGCCCACAACCAAACAAGGAACAGGAAGTAAGGCGGAAAGCACACATCCAACCACCTATTGGGTATTAGTTTTATATATAAACATGGTGTATAAACTGAGGTATTATAGAGTTACTCCCCTAAGGTCCTTTAAATAGAACTGGTTTAATAAAATGGATTAAACCCTTTTCTGGGAAGTTTCTAGTTTTGAATACCAGCAGTACTGATTTTGGAAAATATGTTTTGTACTAGAAAAACTGTGCTTTGACTATGTGTCCTATAACCTGACCCATACCTGGTACCCTTATGATGACTTAATGTATACTAAGCATACATATATATAGAATCGGGTAGATAATAGATTGGGTGAATTCATTCCAAGCCCACAACCAAACAAGGAACAGGAAATGAAGCGGAGAGCACACATCCTATTAGCTGTCAGACCCTATTGGTATATATGTATCCTGTGATGTATACATTAAGGAATCATAAGACTAGCATTATGGTCCTATCTTTTAATCGTAGCCTTCTACCAAGGCATCTTCTGTTATGTGCTAGACTCGACTGATCCATTTGTCGTTTGTAAAAATGTATATTTTCCCTAGTTTATAACTCGAAAATAGATTGAGTTCAACTTTCAAGCGGTACTGTCACTTTATGAATGTAATGGGAAAAGTAAGTACACAGTTGTCGTTTATAATGACATGCGGATGTACTGATAACCTAAAAACGTAATTGTTTTATTACGGTCATAATGTAAAGGTTAGAACCCTTACTATACGCTCTCCCTGTCGGGAGATTAGGGGAACTAAACACGACCTCTGCAAATTCTTGCAAGCCATGTAATTCACAATAAAGTATATGATCATGTATACCCAATATAACTATCACCTTTTGTTTAAAACAATGAGTTAGTGATTCATTGGTATAATTAGATCCTGTATGTGTGTTCTCATGCTATAGGAACCTAACTTGTTTGTTCTGTTTGTTTCTCTTAATTGTGTGTTCTCTCTGTATGGTATTGTTTGATTCTCTTCACTATATGTTCTGTTATGGTATTGACTCATTGTGTGCTTCATTGTACTAGAAGTAATGAATAGTATTCTCTTAAACTATACCTATTATAGCTTACTAACGTTCTACTTGGACTATTACTGATAAGACTCATTTATCTACTAAGTTATGTTTGTACTTTAAAAAGGGAGTTTTGTATAACTATAAAGTAACATAACTTTAAAAGAGTTTTGAAATGTTTTGACGACTTAGATATGACATAAGTAACATTTTGAAAGATGTTTATAACAAACATTTACACAATTATCATTGTGTTCAACTTGTATCCCCCCCCCCCTTAAAACAGTTAAAATAATTAAAAGATTCATTACGGGGTATGAACTCACTTGATGTGGGTATGCGTGTAAGGATGAGAAGTTCCACGAATGAAGTCCCGAGACACAATAGGTCCTAAATGACATATAAGGACACACATTGACATGAATATAGTGTTTTATAAACAACTATATGAAAGTAAACACCTTAGGGACTAAGAAATCCTTAAATGGTAGTCTTATAATCACTTAGGATTGCATAAGAGGGTTGTAAAGCCACTTAAGGGAGTTTTCGGTCCAAGTGGTATGTTACTTGGAGTTTTCGGTTCTTGTGGTTTTCGGTCCATATGGTTTTCGGTCCATATGGTTTTCGGTCCATATGGTTTTCGGTCCAAATGGTTTTGACCGAAAACCCATGGTCTTTGATGCATAAGGTGATTTCCAAGGGCTTTCAACAATCAATGAAGTGTTCTAGATTCATGACTAAGCTTTAGGAAAGGTTTAAAGTCATATTGCACCATTCATAAGGGTTTTCGGTCTAAGGAGATGCACTAGACCGAAAACACCTTTTGTTCTTGGATAAATGGTTATTTCAAGGCCCTAAATCAAGAGTTTCAACTAGATAACAAGTATAGGGAAAAGTACTTACGATCTAGAAGCTTGAAATGGTTGATATTGGCCAAGAACACTAGTGTATGTTCTTGGTGTTCTTGGTGAAACTTGAAGATCTATGAAAACATGATTTTCATGGATGAATCATGAGGATGAAGCTATTTAAGAAGGATTAACAACTAACTAGAGAAAGAACACTTACGATTTTTGAAGATCAAGTATGAAGATCGGGATGATACTTGAGAGAAAACTCATGTGTTCTTGAGGTGAAAGTGAAAGAATGAAAAAAAAAAGTGAAGGAAATGAGGAATACTCATGCTTATGGGATGAGTTTTCGGTCCACATGAGTTTTGACCGAAAACTCATTTGTGGTGGCCAAAAACTCCACATGAAGGGTTTATAGCTTGATTTTTATACTTAACACTCAAGCAAACACTTCCTAACACTAGATCATTGAATGTACAATGCTTAGAACACCCAAATAGATTCCAAACAATGCCAAAAGATAGCAAAATGGGTCTAAAACCAAAAATTTTCCGGGTTGTCACAGAATGTCGCGCATTCCTTGCTCATGTGGTCGATGTGAGCCAAGAAACGAAAGACAATCAAAACATTCCAGTAGTGCGCGACTTTCCTGACATCTTTCCAGAAGAACTCCCAGGATTACCTTCGCAACGTCAAGTCGAGTTTCGAATCGACTTAGTTCCAGGGGCTACCCCCGTAGCCAAATCGCCCTATCATCTAGCACCTGTAGAGATGCAAGAACTGTCCTGTCAACTTAACGAACTGCTCAACAAGGGCTTTATAAGACCAAGCTTCTCACCCTGGGGAGCTCCAGTCTTGTTCGTCAAGAAGAAAGACGGATCATTTCGTATGTGCATCGACTACAGGGAGCTCAACAAACTGACCGTCAAAAATCGTTATCCTTTGCCTCGTATTGATGATTTATTTGACCAACTTCAAGGGGCGAATTTCTTTTCAAAGATCGACTTAAGATCCGGATATCACCAAATACGAGTGCTAGGGGAGGATGTTCCGAAGACAGCCTTCTGAACTCGTTATGGGCACTACGAATTCGTAGTGATGCCGTTCGGATTAACAAACGCGCCCGCAGTATTCATGGACTTAATGAATAGGGTGTGTCGTCCTTACTTGGATCAGTTCGTCATCATCTTCATCGATGACATACTTATCTACTCTCGTAGTAAGGAAGAACATAGTCAACATCTTCGTCAAGTCTTAGAAACGCTGCGCGCGGAGAAGCTTTATGCGAATTTCTCGAAATACGAATTTTGGATCCGAAGAATCGAATTCTTAGGGCACGTGGTTAGCGAAGAGGGAATACACGTGGACCCTTCCAAAATCAAAGCCATTGAGAGCTGGTCAGCACCGAAGACGCCTACAGAAATTCGTCAATTTCTAGGCCTCGCTGGCTACTATCGCAGGTTCATTCAGAACTTCTCCCGCATTGCGAAGCCTCTTACGACACTGACCCAGAAGGGCGTGGCCTTTGACTGGGAAGAAAAGCAGGAGAGAACGTTCCAAACGCTCAAAAGAGCCTTGTGCACCGCACCAATACTATCCCTCCCCGAAGGTATAGAAGACTTCGTTGTCTATTGCGATGCGTCAAATCAAGGACTCGGATGTGTTCTGATGCAGCGAGGTAAGGTCATCGCCTATGCCTCGAGACAGCTGAAGACACATGAGGTCAACTACCCTACCCACGATCTTGAACTAGGAGCAGTTGTGTTTGCCCTGAAGATCTGGAGACACTACCTGTATGGAACAAAAATCACTATCTTAACAGACCACAAAAGCCTGCAACACATATTCGACCAGAAGGAGCTCAACATGAGACAACGACGGTGGGTCGAGCTACTCAGTGATTACGAATGCGAAATTCGTTATCATCCGGGTAAAGCCAACGTAGTAGCTGACGCCCTAAGTCGGAAAGAATATTCTGGTCGTAGAGTCAAATCATTGACTATGACTATCCATTCGCACTTGTCCACACAAATTAAGGAGGCTCAGCTCGACGCTTTGAAACCTGAAAATGTGGCGGGTGAATCCTTGAGAGGGATGGATACGAACTTGGAGGTTAAGGGTGGCGGAGCTTATTATTTCATGGATCGGATCTGGACCCCGAAACTTGGTGGTTTCAGAGACTTGGTCATGAACGAGGCGCACAACACTCGGTATTCCGTCCACCCAGGTTCAGATAAGATGTATCTGGATCTTAAAAAGTTATACTGGTGTCCTAACATGAAAGCAGATATTGCTACCTTCGTGAGTAAATGCCTTACTTGCGCCAGGGTCAAGGTCAAATACCAGAAACCCTCCGGTCTACTACAACAGCCTACCATCCACAGACAGACGGGCAAAGTGAGAGGACTATCCAAACCTTGGAAGATATGTTGCGAGCCTGTGTGATCGACTTTAGGAAAGCATGGGATACTCATTTACCCCTTGTCGAATTTTCCTACAACAACAGTTATCACACGAGCATAAAGGCTGCTCCATTCGAGGCCCTCTATGGCCGAAAGTGCAGATCTCCTCTGCGCTGGGCTGAGGTGGGTGATACCCAGTTAGCTAAAGGATGAGTTCCTGAAAGCACTCTCACGGGTCCGGAGATCATTCGGGAAACGAAAGAGAAGATCGTTCAAATTCGTGAACGATTGAAAGCCTCTAGAGACCGACAGAAAAGCTACGCTGATAAACGAAGGAAACTGTTGGAATTCCAGGTGGGCGACCGTGTTCTATTGAAGGTCTCACCCTGGAAGGGCTTGATACGCTTCGGAAAGCGTGGAAAGCTAAATCCAAGATACATAGGGCCTTTCGAGATTCTCGCAAGAATCGGCCCTGTATCTTACAAACTGAACTTACCATGCGAACTCAGTAATGTGCATTCTACTTTCCACGTCTCGAACTTGAAAAAGTGTTTGTCCGACGAGACTCTTGTAATCCCACTCGACGAGATCGAGATCAACGAGAGCCTCAACTTCGTGGAAGAACCTGTAGAGATCATGGACCGAGAGGTCAAGCAAACGAAACAAAGTCGTATCCCGATAGTGAAGGTTCACTGGAACGCCAAGTGAGGACCTGAATTCATTTGGGAACGAGAGGATCAGATGAAACTGAAATATCCTCGTCTTTTTACTTAGTTATTTGTAACTACTTATTTGCTTAAATTCTAATTTCGGGATGAAATTCCTTCTAACGGGGGGATGATGTGACAACCCGAAATTTCTATTCTGTATAACCATTCACTTCAATAGGAGTCAAAACTGTTTCTGCTAATTTTCAAGCTTTTTGGAATAAGTTTGATTATTTTAAGATTAGTACTTCAGGAGATAACAGGAGAGAGGATGCCCTAGGGTTTATTGTGCAACAATAATGTCCCAAAACTCCAGGAGTATGGAGTTTACGGCCTAAACAAAGGTGTTTACGGCCGTGAACCCTAAAAGAGGGTATAAATATGACACTTAGTCATTATTTATCACTTTTCACAATTTCAAGATCCAAAACTCAATTCTCTCTCAAGTATCATCGACTTTTCTTCTTGATCTTCAACATTGTAAGTGTTTATATTCCTAAAAAGTTGATATCTTACTTAATCTAGTGATCTAACATGATTCCATCCGTGAAATAATTCCAAAAGTGTAGATCTTCAAGTTTCACCAAGAACACCAAGAACACACACTAGTGTTCTTGGACTTTTAGCACCTTTTCAAGCTTCTACCTAGTAACTACTTCGATCCTAGAGTATTATAGAGCTTGTTACACTTCTAAACATCAAGAAAACACCCAAGAAACCAACGATCAAAGGTGTTTACGGTCCAAGATGTTCTTGGACTGTAAACCCCAAAAAGGGTGCCAAAGTGTGCCCTAGTCCCTTCTAAGCCTTGGAAACTAGATCCCTTCTGTGATGTGCTTAGTACTTGAAAACATCAAAAGACCATAAACCATTTGGGCTTACGGCCGTAAACCCAAAGGGAAATGGTCCAAGAACCGTAAACTCCTAAAAGGAGTGAAATGGTGCCCTAATCTCTTCCTAAGGCTTAAACATGAAGTAGGAATGCTTCTTGTGATCTTTAAGGCTTCAAAACACAAAATGGTCAAAGAAACATGAGTTTACGGCCGTAAACTCATGGGTTTACGACCGTAAACTCAATGAGTTATGGTCACAAAACCGTAAACTCCAATAAAGGGTCCCCTTGAACCCTAACCTCAATAGCAATGTCCTACAACACTTAGATGCAATCCTTAGCACTTATAACACTTATATAAGGTGTTTTCCATGTCCTAGGATGTCTTAACTTTGTTAATTAGTTGTTTTATGACAAATTGGGTACATATATGTGTTATTATATGTTAACTAGGATCCTTGTGTTTGTTCAAGTCTTCACTTGACACTTAGCATCCTATACATTCCGTTCATCCAAACCACTCACTACAGGTGAGTTCATACCCCTTAATTAACCTTTTAAATGTTTTTAAATGCTTTTATGGGGGGGGGGGGGGGGAATACAAGTTGAACAATTATAGTTATTATATTTATCACATTTGATTAATAACTACCAAACAAGTGGATTTCTTACTTTTCAAATTGTGTTACCAAACTGTTTTACTTCAAACTGTCTTACAAACTCTTTTACATACCAAATGCTTTTATCAAAGTCTTTTACATGTTAAATACTTTTACTTAAACTCTTTTAACTTATATTCTGTGTATCTATATAGATATAGTTATATAAGTAGGATTGAAAGGACTTAGGACTGATAGCTCACCTTACTTCCTGTTCCTTGTTTGGTTGTGGACTTAGGGTATTCAGGTTATTTGTCCGAAGGTCATTTGAATCCTAGTTATATATCATGTATATGTGTGTAGATATAAAAGGTTACTTCTTTCATTCAGTTCAATGCCTTTGGGTAGCAAAGGTATACAAACATGTTCATATACACAAACAACATTACTAGTAAACTATAATAGGTATAGTTTAGGAAGATATTATTACTAGAACAATGAAACATACAATGAGTCAGTTCATTCATGAGTAATACATAGTGATGAGAAACAAACATAATACATAGTGATGAGAAACAAACATAATACATAGTGATGAGAAACAAACATAATACATAGTGATGAGAAACAAACATAATACACAGTGATGAGAAACAAAACATACAGGCTAGACAGAGAAAGAACACACAATACAGCTAGCACATACATATACATATACATATACATTACTTACAGTTATGTGAGCCACTTAACGGGGGCATGGCACTACCTGTCATGACCCGTTTTGTATCCAGAATCTCCTTAAATGGGGAGCGTATGAGTTTGTGTATAGATCTATACTGGATTGACTATCCTACACCTTGTTGCTCGCTACAGTGGGACTTGCAAGTCTACGGGTGCTAAACGTCATTTCTTACGACGTCTTACATCTTCGTTTTTCTATAGAGTCGGTAGCAGGATACAGTCCCATCACATGGTACTTTAAATAACAATTGGTTTAAAGTAATTAGTACAGCAGTAGTTACTTAATACAACACTACAGTACTATTTCATTTTCCCTTTACATTTACTTTGTGATATTCACACAATAAACAATAATGTAAAAACTATATTTTTGGTTAATGATAGTCAGATTTGGGAAAATACACACTCTTTCAAGAGACACACACACAGATACTATATGCCTTGGTAGAAGGCTACTTTTAGTAGGAAACATAGGGTTTTCTAGGAGAGTTCAAACAATTACAAACTTTTACAAAACTTATACATTACAAGACTTACAAACACTTTCATAACAATTACGTACACTAATATACTTATGATCTCACCAGCTTTAAAGCTGATAAACTCTTTCAAAATAACTTGTATTCTCATGTCGCCAGTAGACAGGTACCGGAGCCAGGTTTTTGAGAAGATGGAGCTCGTTCAAGACTCATCTTTTATTTTGATGTATATTTTTGGTGTCTATAAAACTTGACAGAACACACCTGTATTAAATTATATTATTAATGCAATGGATGATGTTGTTGCTTGTTTACTACTTTGCATTGTTGTGATACTGTACATGACGTCCTCCATCCCCGAACGTTTCCGTCGTTCCGGTTTTGGGGTGTGACATAATGCCCCCTGTTACTTTGGGCATTTTGCAATCTCCACCTCCTATTTTCACTGATTCCACTACCACCACCACAACATGCACTGTTGAGCCTCCTGTTACTGTCAACGCATCTGATGCGGGGGTAGGAGCTTCAGGTTTCGTAACTGGTAATTCCACACCACCCATTTCTCCTCTACGCCAAAATGACCCAGACATGATTTACGGTGATGATGACGGCGACTTCGCAGGATTCACCTACAATCCATTTAACATCAGGACTAAAAGTGATGACAAAGCTCCCGTCACGAGAGGGCAAGTCAAGGCGATTCATGAAAAACTGGATTCGTTGCTTCAAGCCTCTAAGGCATCATCCAGTGATGAGTTTTCGCAAGCCACGGTCAAGTCCCTTCTTGAGACCCTTATGAAAGAGCACTCCGTTAACCTTGAAAAGATGAACAAGGCGGTATATGCTTCTACTTCTGTCTGCAACAACACGACCTAAAAAGTCGATAAACTAATTACTCATGCCTGTGTATTCATGGAGAAGTTCCAGAGCTCCTTTGAGTCTAACACCGCGAAGGCTAATGAAGTCATTTCTAGGCCGGGCTTAACTATTAAAACAGAAAAAGTGAAACTTCAAGAGGTTCGCACTGATATTCAAACTAACCATGTTGAGTTCAATTCATCCATCTCCTAGAAGATATCTAAGCTTCATGATGACTTAGCTATGGAGAGCAAAATCATGGATGCTCTTGCTGTAAAGACTCAAAAGGTGAAAGTCTTGACGGTCAAGTTAGAAAATGCTAAAAAACGAGTCAATGATCTACTATCAGAGAAAGTGGTTATGAAAAGTTTTATAGCAGACGTCACTGGAATGCTTTCGGATATTATTGAGACTCATGGCTCAGTGATCACAATAACGGTGACGAAGCATCTCTCTGAGAAACTCAGGCCCGTCTACGCTATGCTTCACGGACTAGAAGGTGTTTTGGAATTTAGCTCCATTCCGAAACAAGGGGGAGAAGAAGTAAAACAATCCAAGAAGGAAAACCCCAAACCTTCAGTAAAAGGCAAAACTGATTCTAAAGGCAAAGAAAAGCTTTTCAGTTAAGAGCCAATTGACGATAACGATGAAGATGAAGATGTTGGGTTTTGAGCATTCTAACACTCCTATGGTATACATGCAACCCTAGAAACCTTGGATCTATGTTTTACTAAGATACATGCAAAATGATTTTTCCAAGGTTCATAATAACTTGTAATACAAAAACAAGTAGAATAACATACCTCTTAGAAGCTTGGATTCCTTGATGACTTTGTGAGCCTAGCACCCCAAATGTGATGCCTCAAATGCTTCACACAACACCACAATTCTTGGAATAACCTTGAGAGAATTACACTAAACTCAAAATTGGCTAGCCCTCTTACTTGCTTGTAGTAGTACCAATTTTGCTAGACAAGAAGCCTTTATATAGTTGTGACATAATTAGGGTTACATCATGTAAACCCTAATTGTCATGGATTTCCACATTCCATGATCCATGGGTTTGTAACCCCATGGACTATCCATGGAGCATCTTATGGGTTTTAACCCAATCCATACAAACCATGGATCATTAGCCCACTATACAAGAATAGATTATTTACATAATCAACCCCATATATTTAATTAGTCTCTTTTTGATCACTTAATTAATTCAAGATTAATTCTTTGATCAATACTAATTAAATAATATTATTAATATATTAGTACTTATAATATATTAATACACCTAAAGTGTCCTTTCTCTCATTTTGGTCTATCCAATTACTGCAATGCCATGCAACCCAAATGGACCATGCCGGGTCGGGTCAAGCACATACCAAATATAGTTATGGGCTTAGACACTATATCCAACAGTCTCCCACTTGGATAAGTCTAATTACTATAGTTGCAAATATGACTTCAGAATCCGACTAGCAATCGTAGCTCTTTCAAAGTCTCTTGGAACTAAGATGATGATGATGATGATACGCCATTTAAGATAAGTGATCATATAATCCTCTATTCTCAAGATCTCAGCCGGACAAACACATGGAACATGGTCTTACTTATTGTCCAGCATTTGTTTCTCGATCTCTGACTTGTTTGACATAGAACTAAATTGAACACATCAATTAGGTTCTGACCGGGCCCGATACATAGGTCAAAACAAAATCATCGAGGGGCCCAGATATCGCTTGTAATCCTAGAAGGAACAGATAAACTTTGACTCATATGCTTGTACTGACTACTTATTAAATTATGCACAAAAGCACGTTTTATAACATCGAGTTACCAATGCGTTTTCGTATAATCAATGTATAACCAATTCATAGACAACAACTCATATCTCTAGGTTTGAAGATTTATATGATACTACCGTCTCACGATCACTCGAGATAAATTCCATGAAGTGATACAAGTGAGCGTGGGTTGAGTCCAATACTCAGAACTTATGAGCACTCATGAATGTTGCAGCAACCATTGCTATGTCTAGTACACCTTAGACAGTCTAGAAACCCAATTCATGACAGTCTTAATTCAATACCTACTTCCAAAGTATGACTGACTGTGGAGATTTTGAATAATATAATTATCCTGGAAGTCAAAACATGCAAAATTGAAACAATAGTAAACGATTAACATAAGATAGTAACACTTTACTCATAAATAAATAACAACTTTTATTTAATCATCAAATCTCAATTACATTTTACAAGTTTCACAACTATCTAATTATTAAAACTAATATCATCCCTCAGACCGATGCGCCTTGCATGCTGTAAATGCTTAACCCTAGTCAGTCCCTTCGTGAGGGGATCTGCTGGGTTCTCATCTGATGATACCCTCTTTGCTAAGAGGAGTCCTTCTTCTATTCGATGTCTGATGAAATGGTATTTTCTGTCAATGTGCCTAGATCTTCCGTGATCTCTTGGTTCCTTAGCCAAAGCGACCGCACTTTCTTTGTCACAGAAAATTTACATTGGCTCCTTTATAGCTGGTACAACTCCAAGGTCTCCGATGAAGTTCTTTAGCCATATCGCCTCCTTTGCTGCCTCGCTTGCTGCTATGTACTCTGATTCACAAGTAGAATCAGCTACTGTCACCTGCTTGGAACTTTTCCAAGTAATTGCTCCTCCATTTAGGATAAAGACCCAACCTGACTGAGAGCGGAAATTATCCCTATCAGTCTGGAAGCTAGCATCGTTGTATCCTTCCACTCTCAAGTCATCACTGCCACCAAGGGTAAGGACCCAGTCCTTAGTCCTTCGCAGATACTTGAGAATGTTCTTTACCGCGGTCCAGTGAGCCTTGCCAGGGTTCCCTTGATATCTACTGACCATGCTCAAGGAAAAGGCCACGTCAGGGCGAGTACAAGTCATAGCATACATGATTGACCCCACGGCGGAAGCATTTGGTACATGACTCATCTCAGCTATCTCGGTCTCTGTACTCGGACTCTGAGTCTTACTCAGTTTGGCATTACTCTGGATTGGTAATTCCCCATTCTTGGAATCCTGCATACTGAACCTCTTCAGTACCTTATCCAAGTAAGTACCCTGACTAAGTCCAATTAGTCTCTTACTCCTGTCTCTCAATATCCTTATCCCTAGGATATAGGCAGCTTCCCCAAGGTCCTTCATAGCGAAACACTTCCCAAGCCAGGACTTAATCTCCTGCAAGGTTGGGATGTCATTTCCTATGAGTTGTATGTCATCCACATACAACACCAAGAAGCTAACTATACTCCCACTAACCCTAAAATATACACAGGACTCATCTTCACTCCTCGAAAAACCAAACTCCTTGACTTTCTCATTGAAGCAAAGATTCCATCTGCGAGGTGCTTGTATTAATCCATACGTGGATTTCTCAAGCTTACACACTCTATTAGGATATTTTGTATTGACAAAACCGTCTGGCTGAGCCATGTAAACATCCTCAGCCAACTTCCCATTAAGGAAAGCGGTTTTGACATCCATTTGCCATATTTCATAATGATGAAATGCAACAATGGCTAGCATAACCCTAATAGACTTAATCTTTGATACTGGTGCAAAGTTCTCATCATAATCAACTCCCAAAGTTTGAGAATAGCCCTTTGCAACCAGTCGCGCCTTATAAGTATGTATATTACCCTCCATGTCGGTCTTCTTCTTGATGATCCATTTGCACCCAACTGTCTTACGACCTGCTACATTGTCAACCAAGTTCCAAACTTGATTGTCATACATGGATTGTATCTCGCTGTCCGTAGCCTCTTTCCATTTAGCAGCCTCAGGGCCGGCCATGGCTTCCGTGTAGCTGTTAGGTTCGTCCAGACTTACTAGTGTACTATCAATGATAAGCGTATCACCTTCCGCAGTAATATGGAAACCATAGTAATGCTCAGTTGCATTCCTAACTCTCGTGGAATGCCTTAGGGGTATGGGCTCATCTATCAGATCAACAGGAGTTTCCTCCTCAGGTTGGTCACTAGTGTTTGAGGTTCCTTCACCGCTTGACTCTTGAAGCTCTTCAAGGTCAATTTGCCTCCCACTGTCTCCTTGGCTTATAAATTCTCTCTCCCGAAAGACTCCTCTTCTAGCCACAAAGACCACATTCTCACTGGGTCTGTAGAAGAGATAACCAAAGGATTTCTGTGGGTAGCCGATGAAAATACATCTCTCGCTTCGAGGTTCGAGCTTGTCATGAGACTCGCGCCTCACGAAAGCCTTGCAACCCCAAATCTTGATGTGGTCCAAGTTGGGAACTTTTCCAGTCCACATCTCATGAGGTGTTTTGGCAACCTTCTTTATAGGGACTAGATTAAGGATGTGGGCGGCAGTCTCTAAGGCATACCCCCAGAATGAGATTGGTAACGAAGCTCGAATCATCATGGAACGAACCATATCCAATAAGGTTCGATTACGCCTCTCTGCTACACCATTCAACTGTGGTGTCCTAGGAGGTGTCATTTGTGAGACAATCCCATATTCCTTAAGATAGTCAAGGAACTCAATACTAAGATACTCTCTTCCCCGATCGGATCGGAGCATCTTGATGTTCCTGCTCAGTTGATTCTCTACTTCCTACTTAAACTCTTTGAATTTCTCAAAGGTCTCTGACTTATGCTTGATTAAATAGATATATCCACATCTACTATAATCATCAGTAAAAGTCACATAATACCGATTAGCATCTCTTGTGGCACTCTTGAAGGGTCCACACACATCAGTGTGTATGAGGTCCAACAAGCCCTCACCCCTCCCACAAGTACCAGTGAAGGGTGACTTTGTCATTTTTCCAAGTAAACAAGATTCGCAACTATCATCCGACTTTAGATCAAATGATTCCAGGACTCCAGCCTTTTGGAGTTGGCCTATGCGCTTCTTGTTGACATGTCCAAGACGACAATGCCACAAAGATGCTTTGTCTAAGCTATCTGAAGAATCAATACACAACACATTATTTCCTAGATTATCTACAACATTCACAGCTTCATATACACCATCACAAGGTAATGCTTTAAAGTAAAATACATCATTGTAATAAACATTAATAGCACCATTATCATTATCAAATGAAAAGGAAAACCCTTGTTTGTACAAGCCATGAAAGGAAATAATATTTCTCGCCATTTCAGATGATTAACAACATTTATTCAAATCTAACATTAACCCATTATTAAGCAATAAAGAATAAACTCCTATCTTGGTAACAGGTGTTGCTTTCCTATTCCCCATGATTAAGTTTATCTTCCTGTGCTCCACTTTCTCACTTCTTCTTAGGCCCTGCAAATCAGTACAAATGTGAATACCACAACCTGTATCAAGCACCCAAGAGTTAGTTTTCAATGAGTTATTAGACAATATAGTGTAAATACCTGCATGGGTGGGTTTAACTTTCCTATCCTTTACATCCTGCAAGTATTTGGGGCAGATTCGTTTCCAGTGCCCCATTTCCTGGCAGTAGAAGCATTGCGCTTCCTTTGGGTTTGAAGAAGGAGGAATGGAACCTTTCTTGGTTCCACTTGAAGAGGAGCCATCAAGAGACTTTCCCTTGGTACCCTTCGAAGGGGTCTTTCTCTTCTTCCCCTTTCCTTGCCCAATTGCCAAGACAGGGGCGGTAGTAGGAGTAGGAGTAACAGCTGATTTAAGGCCACTTTCAGTGGTCCTTAAAAGTCCTTGAAGTTTACTCAGTGTGACTTCCTCCTTGTTCATATGATAAGTCATACGAAACTGATCATAACTTGGAGGCAAGGAATGGAGAATGATGTCAATCGCCATTTCTTCAGGAAAGTCCACATTAAGCTTCAATAACCGGTCCACAAACCTTTGCATCTTCTGCAAGTGACCAGTGAGGGATTCTCCCTGCTTCATCCTAGCTGTTATCATGGAGGAAATGATTTCATACCTCTCCTGACGTGCACTCTGATGGTACCTATCCATCAGATCTTGGTGCATTTCAAAAGGGTAGAAATCTTCATAGGATTTCTGGAGTTCTGCTGTCATTGTGGCCAACATGATACAAGACACCTTAGTGGCATCTTTCTCATGGGTAGTGTACTCAGCAATCTCCTCAGGAGTAGTAGTTGACTCATCGATAACCTTTAGCTCCTTATCTAGGACATACTCTTTGCCCTCATAGCGAGTAATCATTCTGATGTTCCTAATCCATTCATTGAAATTTGAACCATCAAAAGTGATTTTCCCACACAAGTTCATTAGGAAAAAGGAGCATGTAGGGTTTGAGCCACTAGCAGTGTTTGAAGACATCTGAAAAGAAAGAAAGACAAGTTTTATTAGATGAAGAGTCCTTAATTAGTCACCCAAATGAAGTATTAAGGCTAGGACCCAACAAACTATTTATAGTTGGAAGAGGGATGCCGTAATCCAAGCTATAAAATATTTGAAGGTAGGTAAATGAAGATTTACCAATTTCCACCACGAAAACGAAATAAATTATTAAGTTTTATTGGATTTGAAATTCCTAGATCTTTTGAGATACATTGAACTTTCAATGGCATGTTTGAATCTCGATTGTGCCCTCTCAAGTTTGTGATTGGGATGCCGAGGATCACAAACAAGGTGTGAATAACCATGCAAATTGACTTGGTACCCTTAACTTTTTACCACCTAATCGATGTGCCGGTTAACCACATGCGCTCCATCGATCTATGATAAAATTAGGTTACCCTTTGTCACTCTTACTAGTCCTTGTTAGTGTGCCGGTTAACCACACGCGCTCCACTAATGACTTGGTAAGGTACAAAGTGTAATTTCATGGGTTACCACCTATTTCACATTTTCCTAAAGTAACTAAGATTGTGAATTATTAAAGTGTAGTTACTTTATAATTTCATTATACTTTTTAATGAAGATTAAAGTCCTTGTCCTACCCGTTCGGATAACGACCCTCCACCAGTTAAGGAAGCGGTGGGTGAGAGTGGACACCCATTAAGCTGCCATTTTATAGGCAACAACCTTATACCCCCCTTATAGACCGGCTTCGTGAATGAGGCCTACTAACGGTAAGACTGACTTATTCTTATACATATCTATATATTTAAACTTTTAATATAATAATAGTATAAGGGTTGAATTTTAAACCTTTTAAAATTCTAAGGTTCAATTTGGAACAGTATTAGGGTGTAAGACTTTACAAATTCCAAAACTTGAGGGCAAGTATTGAAACTATTCAAGACTTTTCATTTCATAACTTATGAGCTTAATGGTTCATTAAAATGAAGACTCTTCATTTTATGTAACCTCTTATTCTTTAATGACACTTTTAAAGAAGTGACTTTTGGTAATCCATAACTTGAGGACAAGTTATGAACTCCATGATTAACCATTAAGATCAAGAATCATACTTACAAGCAAGTTACACATAATTCCTATGATCTTCTAAAACTCATAAGAACATGAATATCAAAATTTCAAGAAGCATATTAACATATATATGTAGAAATTTTGATATTAGCCATTGTAAATGGATTAGCATAAGCATTACACCACCTAAAATAGGTTTTAAAACACCAAAACAGTTTAGGGTAATGTTTCTAGTCCATTTCCAGCAGCAAAACTCGAAAATCTGCATTCTGAGGCTCCTACTCGTCGAGTGCACGAACCTACTCGACGAGTAGGATGAATTTACTCATGGACTCGTCGAGTCCCCCCATGGACTCGGCGAGTTCATGCTGCAGAATGCAGAAAACTTGATTTTTTCAACAAGTTTGCATCAAGTATCACACAAACAAGCCTAGGCTCTGATACCACTGTTGGGTTTTGAGCATTCTAACACTCCTATGGTGTACACGCACCCCTAGAAACCTTGGATCTATGTTTGACTAAGATACATGCAAAATGATTTTTCCAAGGTTCATAATAACTTGTAATACAAAAACAAGTAGAATAACATACCTCTTAGAAGCTTGGATTCCTTGATGACTTTGTGAGCCTAGCACCCCAAATGTGATGCCTCAAATGCTTCACACAACACCACAATTCTTGGAATAACCTTGAGAGAATTACACTAAACTCAAAATTGGCTAGCCCTCTTACTTGCTTGTAGTAGTACCAATTTTGCTAGACAAGGAGCCTTTATATAGTTGTGACACAATTAGGGTTACACCATGTAAACCCTAATTGTCATGGATTTCCACATTCCATGATCCATGGGTTTGTAACCCCATGGACTATCCATGGAGCATCTTATGGGTTTTAACCCAATCCATACAAACCATGGATCATTAGCCCACTATACAAGAATAGATTATTTACATAATCAACCCCATATATTTAATTAGTCTCTTTTTGATCACTTAATTAATTCAAGATTAATTCTTTGATCAATACTAATTAAATAATATTATTAATATATTAGTACTTATAATATATTAATACACCTAAAGTGTCCTTTCTCTCATTTTGGTCTATCCAATTATTGCAATGCCATGCAACCCAAATGGACCATGCCGGGTCGGGTCAAGTACATACCAAATATAGTTATGGGCTTAGACACTATATCCAACAGAAGAGCCTGATGAAAATGAGCTGAAAAGAAGAAAGGAACGAGAAGCTCAGATGGATGAGCCCCAAAGAATAATTTGTGAGGTTGAAGCGAAAGAAAGAGCTGAACGCGAAGCTCAGGTCATGCTGGAGAGCCGAAAGCTTTTATTTCCAGTGTGGACTCTAAAGCGAATTCAAAGTGACGTTGTAGATATGCCAAGTCAGTATTGGCTGGAACCGGTTGTGTCATTCGATCTTCAGAATACACAAGATTCGCAGTTGGACCTGCCAATTACTCCGAAAGCCTTCAGGTTTCGCAGCTTTGTGAAAGTAGCGAGTGTCCCATCTACAGATAGCAGCAGAAATCATTTACTCTTCTCGTTCTACCTCAAGCATATGAAGCCACAATACAAAACGTGGAGTGCTAGCAAGATTACAGCTGTGAAGGTCACTGGTCCAATTGAAACAGACAGCTTCCCAAATGCGAAGTTCAAAGAGGCTCATCCATTCAGATTCACAAGTTAACTCTCGCTGATCTGCCTTGCCTCAACCCTTATGACTGGATCATGCTTTACAATTTATTGGTGAGAGATGGACAGAAGTATGAGCCTGTTATTGCTCACCTCAAGCAGATGTTAATTTCGTATATTCAAGAGGTAAGCAAAATGGATGTGGAAATTGTTGCTGTTTTGCGAAGGAAGCCCAGTGTTCTTGCAAAAGAAGTCCCAGAAGGTTTTGAGAAGCTAAAGCTTGGGAAGATACAAAAGGAAGGATGGTATGTGGTTTTTCAGTTGAAAGAACGACACGATGCAGACTATCATAAGGCTTGCTTCTTTCTTGCTGATAAGCATCTGTTCACTACCTCTTGTCTGGAGTATGTTTTGGATATAGTCAACAAGCACAGGGGTAACAGCAAAGGTGACAAGAAGTGTTTTTCGGATACGATTCTATGGTATATCCAAGTTCGCAAGGTTCTGTTGAACATCATTCCGAAAGTTTTTGAAGTGCAAAAGCGAACTCATCCTTGAAAGACTCTCGCCTCAATTGACGCAAAGGGGGAGATTGTTGGGTATAAGTGTTGCGTCATTGTGATTATTTGTTTAGTCCATTTTGTAACCGGGCTAGGCCTGTCCACCCGTTATTTATTATTAGGGTTATAGTATTAAAGGTGCATGCATGCACCGTATTTTGTAACTTTGGAAATAGTCTTGTAACCCTACACGTCTCTACAGTAGCAATTCTTCATCGAGTTCTTCTGAGGCTATGACTTATAATCATTAAGCACATTTTGATATATTTGTGGTGTTCATATTATTTACTTGTTTAAATCTATTCGAACTAACTAGGATTTAATCCTAACACATATGTAATTATTTTTTTACATCCCAGCATTATATGAAACAAACTTGTTATATTTATCTTGAAAAAGCCTCCAAATAATATATAATAGTTTCTATTAGTATTATTATAATTAGTAAGTGTGTACCAGATATTATGTTGTTATAACTATTATTAGTATTATTATAGTTGTTAATGGTGTACCAGTTTAGTAGCGGTTTTTTAATGACTAGACTAAGAATCAAGAAAAAAACACCAACATAAATAAGCAAATTTGGTTAGGTACGGTGTGATGATTTTTCGAATTTATACTTCTATTAATAATTTATGCACATCCCTATCTGGATATTGAAATTTGTATTTCTGGAAATGCATAATTAATACATTAATTTAAAATATATTTTATAAAATGAGTAAAGATATATTTTAATAAACAATTTACCTACCCTTTTATTTACCTAAGCATACAGCAAGAATTACATAAAGTATTGACAATATATATATATATATATATATATATATATATATATATATATATATATATATATATATATATATATATATATATATATATATACTAGCCGTATACCCGCGTTAAGCGACGGTTATGAATAGTTTGCTTCGGTAATTTGTTTTTTTTCGTAGAACAATGAAAAGTTTCAATCCAATGATTATTTTTATATTAAAATGTTATCTTAAACATAAGACACTAACAAATGTCAATAATCATTCGTTTCAATTCAATTGATTCATTTTATTTTTTACGCAAAATGTATTCTTTATAGTATTTTTCGTGTTTGTATATGTTGGATAGGTGTTTTCATATGTTTGATCTATTGTTTCGAAAAAGATTATTTTCTAATTCATAAGTATATATTTGAAAAAAAAAACATTTTTATCATTTGTAAATTTAGAGGAAAAAAGCATAGTTAAAAGTATATTATTGTTTTGTTTAGATATAAACCTATGTTATTATTTCGTTTTTAATATAACTAAAATATTTATGTGGTTTTATTTGACAAAAAAACAACACACTTTTAGTGGTTAACCATAAAATACTTTTTCAATCGTTAAACCGAAAAAAAATGGTTTTGTCCGACTTCTATAAGGATAAATTTATATTGAGTAAATTATATTTTTTGTTTTTAAGTTTGTTAGATTTTGCAAGTTCGGTCTAAAAAACTAAGTATTTAGTCCTTGAACCAATATATATATATATATATATATATATATATATATATATATATATATATATATATACACACCATACTGCCATATTTGTAATTTTCTTTTATGTAAAATTTAAAATATTTTTAGTCTATATTTAATGATTTATAATTATCAATGTTTTAATACTACAATCCAACACGGTCAATGGAATATCTACGCCTTTTTATATTTTTATCTCCTAAGTTGTATTACTTATAATTATAATCGTATAATAATATAAAATATGGACAACAGGACAATTTGATAATGTTTAAGACAATAATTATTTTTAATTAAAAAAAAGAAAAAAAAAATAAGAAGGACAATGCCTTATTTCGTGGAGAAGTTTCACATATACTGATGTAATTGGTATGGTTGTAGATAACATGGTTGATACTAAAAAATATGATAATTTGATATTGTTTGAGCACCTTGAATTCACCTAGAGCATTCGTCATATTTCAACTTGTATTGCTTTAACGACATACATATATTGCGATATCTTGGTAACTACTCAACATTTAAAAAGATGAGGAACTTAAAAATAGAAGAAATGTTGTTTTTCCAAAAAAATAAAAATTAGTAACACTTCAAGTTATAAAATATTTTGTTCCTAGATACACATACACAGTCGCACAATACAACATATTAGAAAACTTGTATTTTATGTGAAATTTGAAAAGAGTCATGGAAAATATTCAATAATATATGATATGAACAAAGATACAACATGAATAGCATTTCTAACCATATTTATAACATGCAAAACCCATTCCCTTACGCCCCCTTCAATCTTCATCACGGGTGACAAACTCCATCCCACACACCTTTAGTCTACATACCTATAGCACAATCAAAATTTTAAAAATGTAAACGATTGACATGCTAATTTACCATCAGGTAGTTTGGACAAAACATAAAGGCTCCATGTAAAGGTTTAAAATGTATAGAATTGACATGCTAATTGACCAGAGGTAGATGAGACATAACATAAGGGTCCCATAGGTCATGGCATCAAAATTGGAAAGAGAGAACTTACCACATGGATTCGGTTGAAGTTATATGTTCAAAGGCATCTGGTAAGATGTGGATTAAGTTGCTGGCTAGGGACCTGAAAAAAAGTGTCATTATCAGAGTATAAAACTTCACCTATCTTACAAAGCTAAGGGGGATGATGACACCAATTCCACCACAAAAATGATGGTGAATATAACATCTATTTTGTACTAAAGGAACTCATGTTTGTCGGCGTTGCTGTTATTGCCCACCTGTATGAAGTATAAGCAAAAAATCTTTACCACATGCCTTTGAAAAGACCTTATAGAGAACTCACCTTAAAGTTTTAATATATCTTTCTTTTGAACAACTCTCGTCTCCCACTTTCAATAATCTACTCCAAAAACATTTGTTTTGTTAATTTAGTAAAAAGGAAAATCGGCCTTCAGTTCTAGCTTACCTTACATAAAAATATGGTTTCTCTGCTAGATTTTTAAAAGAAATAATGGTGATTTAACTATAGATCCAACACCTACTGGCCCTCCCAATATGATAGCCATTGTTTCATTATACTTTACCATAGTTAAAACATACAAACATTACTGCATAAAAAAAACAATGATGATAATTGGTAGAAAAGTGATTTCTTATTAGGTTATCTGGTAAGAAAACCCAACATAAAACCTTAAGAATTAGATATAATACCAAATAAAGGTCCCAAGATAATAGCCATTATTCCCTTGTATTTTACTCACGTAAAATTCGCAAAATAAATATCAAACACATAGATTTAGTTTCTAACATTAAAAGCATAAAAAATAATTACCATTGCAAGAATTGAGCATATTATTAGTGAATAAACTCACTTTCACAATTTTACAATTAGATTAAATACATATAATAAATGGCATACCTATAAGCTTTGATACATGAGACTGTAAGCTCTATTGCATTGTTAAGGTTTATAGGATATGCCTGAAAGATAAAGGTACAATCATCAAGTTTCTCGTTTCCATGTTAAGTAATAAGGTTAATTATTATTTTAAGCAAAAAAAAGTCATACCGATAAGAAAATAAGATATGATCATCTTCTAATTCTTCAAATTTCATAAGGACAAAGCTTTCTAACCTTTTTCTTATTTTTGTGATGATATGCTTGCATATGCAACAACTCTGTACCACAATAGTATCACTTGTTTGGGCAAAAACAGTTGTAATACATTCATATTTGGCTTGTTGAATGGAATTGGTATTGTATTAAGAATACCAACTATCAAAAGTTAAATTAACTAATTACAAAAGTAAAATTGAATAACCAAATGTCATTGATCAAATTTGGGCTGGATTTGGATGATGATTATTTTGAATAACCAAACGGTGTGCTGATTTGGAAAGGACTACAACAAAAAAAACCATAAAAAACCCAAAAAATTATATCACGTATGTTGCAGCTCTAACCTCAATTTTTTTCATTAAATTCAACAGAACCATACCTAATCAAGGAAGTGAAAAAGAGAGATCGATATTGAGAAACGGTAGAGAGTGGTGGTTGGTGGTGGATTTATACAAACACAATGCATAAACAACCTTTACCATATACCACCTGTCATCACTTCTGGCATCACACTAAACACCAAAAACCACCTTATACTTCCACCATCATAGCCCGCCTTAATCTCTTCCACCACTGAAAACCGCATCCCATTACAACCTCCTTAAACCACCAAGACCACCTCTGCGGGCCTCCCCTTTCCTCCCGATGAACACCTCAACACCAGCGAGAACCTAAACCAAAACCTTCATCGGACCAAGAAAGAAGAAAAAAAGGAGGCGTCTGTTTTTTTCCTTCGTGTTTAGCTGCAAAATAAACACACCAAAGTGTTAATGGTTCAAATCCAGTGGTGCTGTAAAAGTCCTAGTGGGCTCAGATTGAGTTTTACCTGTATCTTCTTAGAGAGAGATTGAGTGAAGGATAAGTAAGTATTGTATTTGTTAGTAGTTCAAATTCAAAAGAAAACACATTTCCATCTGTTACAATCGATCAACCAGTTAAAACCCTTACATGATTTAGGGAAAGAAAAAAGAGTAAAAGTTAAGAATTTATCCAGTTTGAAATAGTAGTCATTTAAAGGAAGAGAAACTGAATAACAAAAGAGAAAGATTGTACCTTGTTGATTAGTTTGAAGGAATAAAAGATCCAAAAAAAGAAAAATCAAGGAAGAAAAAGCATCTGCAGAAAAAGGGTTTTCAGTTGGATGTAAGAGAGAGAGAGAGAGAGAGAGAGAGAGAGAGAGAGACGTACCAAAGAAATACATGAATTCAGTGGTTAAAGGCGATGCAGATGATAACAATGATTGTTGGTTGAGTTCTGTTGCGATAGTCGTAGCGGTGGCCAAGGTTTCCAGATTGTAGTGAAAAGGAATTTGAGGCAGAGGGGCGGGCAACATATGGGGTGAAAGAGTGTAGGGTTTGTGGAGGCGTGTATTTCCTGTTGACCGATTTTATCGGCTGAATAATGTGAGGAATGAGGACCGATTCAATTTTGACGAATTCATGTTTTAGAAGAGTTTGTTAGGTTAAGGGATACTGTTTTCTCTTTTGAATTTTTGACTTTATTGACCAAATAAATTGCAATGCATAAAGTCATTGTACATGATGCAGCAATGGCTTGTACCTCTTATTTTTCAGGCTCATACCAAATATGTATATTAAGGTGTATATATATATATATATATATATATATATATATATATATATATATATATATATATATGGTTGATTTAATATTTCAAAGGTTGTGACAAGGTTATCCCAAGATTTGTAGCATTTCTACGTTGTCAATTGGTTAGAATGTGGTCTTGTTTACTAAGATAGATACATCCATATCTAATATATAAATCAAAGATTTAAAACAACGGAGGCATCCCAAGATATAAAACAAAGTATTATATATCCAAGATATTACCCCAAGATATTATCTCAAGATAACAAACGAAATCACTTCGGATCAAGATGTCATTCTAAGATTTCATCCTAAGATATCAACTTCGACATAAGGTACACAGTCCTCATATCACTCTTGAATTCTAAGATTGCTTTGTACTCGTAATCCTAAACCCTCATTTTTAAAGTGTGCCACATTTTTAACCTTACACTCAAATTATTTCCATGTTGAATCAAAATTATTCTCGTTCATAAAAATATTTTTTCTTAAATATATCTTTCAAAATAAGGTACGAAATCAAAAAAAAATATTCTAAACTATCCACCAATGCCTTGTTGTTAATTAGAAACAAGATCATCCAACACGTTTATCCAAAGACTAAATGTTTTCTGCTCCTACAAAACCTTTTTTGAAATTTGTTTTTTAAAGGAAGAACTAAGAGTTCAAGTTTAGATATATTTGAATTTTTTTTTCTATAACTATAATACTTTCAAGCATATCCTTAAAAGACTATCTTGAATATAAAAAACTTTGCTAGAAAATTATTTTAAAACTACCCATTGTCATCCAAAAATAGAAAAGTATCATGTCTTCCACAACCATGCATGACCTAGATTAACTATTACAAGCCAAATTGAATTAAAACATATAGCAAAATAATTGTTCAAGTAACCAAATAAACAAAAAATTAAAACATATCAAGAAGCAATGTCCTCACCTTTCTTCGGACCCTAGACATCCTAGTCCTTAATATTCTCCTCTCCTACCTTCTCACCAACCTGTTCCTCACCATTAAACTTCTTCATAGCATGCTCCCACTTGGTTTTATCCCAGGAATTAACTCTATTCTTCTCAACATCCTCCACCATTCTCAACCTAGCTTCCAAAACCGAGACAATTGTGAATGTCTTAGCTTTGTTATCGATGTCGTCCAGTTGATCCTTCAATGCATCCATTTCCTCCATCATTCTCTCCAATTCTTCTTCTTGCTAACAAGTTATTTCACCTTCGATACAAGCTCATTGTCGTTCCGATTCATATCTAACTCATATTTTTTCTTGGTGGCCTCAAGTTCTTTTTTAAGTTCTTCAGCACGCTTCAACACTAAAGTGGTGGCCTGAAACCCAAGAATTATAATGAGAAAATATTATTAAAATGTACTAGAAAGGAGAATAGAAAACATACAGATTGCACTAGCATGACCACTTTCTGCTTGACCTAGAAAAAATTTAGCCCTTCAAATCCTTATTAACCCACCTCCAAAGTAAATTTCCTCTTCATGGGATCAGGACTTTTTGCCTTGATTTCCATTTTTCTTGCACCTACAGTGGTGGATTTCTCGACTTTCACGACGGGATCTGAAGAAAGTAAGCCATCCATATTGAAAGAAGAGCCGAGGAGAGCAATTGAACGAGTCTACCTTGTACCTAAGCAAAAGACAATAGTATCAGCCAACATATGAATAATATAAATGAAGATATATCGCAACATACCTGTGGAAATGGTTTATTTCGGATCTTTAATTTCGATGGATGAGCTACAAATTCCAGAAAGGAAAGCTTCTACCACCCAAAGCTTCTTTTTAATAATCGAAAGCTCTAGAAATTTTCAGACCTTCCCTTCAATAGCCTCTTGAGAAGAATTTTTTTTGTCAAACTGTGGAACTGCCCAGGATTAGAATATTAAAACCAGTATTAAATGAGTACACAAAGTAAAAAACACCCAAAATACAAAATCCCTACCCTCTGTTTACTAATCTTGGGAAGGAAGGTCTCGTCCAACGAAACTAGTCTTAACAAAAAATTATCTTCCATTCTAGTCATGATCTGTCGGAGAGCATTTTAAGGCTAGATGAGAACTACCGGTCTTCACTTTGAGACCAAATGATAATAACCAAAAAAGTTTAGAGCTAATAGACGGTCACTATTTCGAAGAACCAGGGCTGAAACCCGCGTTTTCATTAAGACGGTGAATCCAAAACTAAATGTGCCAAGTGATTGGCATGACTTGGGCATAAGAGAGCGTGGTTACAAGAAAAAACTTAGAAATCAACAAAGGGAAAGAAAAGGATATACCAATAGAAAAAGGAAAATCGTAGAAACAAACCCAAGATGGAGATTCGGTCCAAGGTTCCTAAAGATTTTACCTTGTGGAAACTTGCTTGATAATCGAAGCAAATCGATGTCGGCATTTGAAAAACTACTGACTTTACTTTCATTTTCAGGCAAAAAACCTAAATCTATGAAATCCTTGACAACAAGTTTCTCAGATCTAGCCCTAGCTCGAACAAGTCTTTTTCCCATGATCAAACAAACAAGAATAATGCGGGAAACGAGAAGAAAGGAATTACCTAAGAAGAAAACATTGATGATTGTAGAATAACTAGAAGAAAAAACAATGCAATGGGTTTATAAGAGATTTTTTAAGCAGAAAACTCGGCCATTCAAAATTCAAACTTCCTAGGATAATCGATGGATAAGATTGATTGACCCCAGAAATATGGGCCATGTCACATCAGTGTAATCCATTTTTAAATGCTAGAAATCTCCATTCATCCAGTATCTTGGATTGAAGATTTCTGGGGGAAATTGTTGTGGGTAGAAATTTTGACATACCATTTTTATCTTGAACTTGTACTAACATCATGGGCAAGCCTATTATCTTTTATTTATTCAGTATTCGAGTCTGTCACCGTATTTTTTGTGATATCTTATGAGGGACTTAAGGATTAATGAGAAAGGAATAAGACCAAGTTAACTACGCGTGGTCAATGCTTTATGAACGTTTTTTGAAAGAGCATTTATTCATGAACGTTGAAAACTCTCGAGAAAGACGGGTGAAGGAAAGATGAAGGAGAATCTCAAGAATGTTGGAGTTTTAGTTATTCTTCTGAAGTATAAAACACTAGTTGATCGATTCACACACATCCACTTCCACTTCTTCTTTTTCTCTGATTCTTTCAACACTTAAGCACAATCGCATCCTTTCTAAGATCAACTAGCACCTATAATTTTTATTATCGATTTAATACAAATTCTAAGGTAGGTCATTTCATCACATCCCGAGGCTTTATGCCGAAGATCCAAAAGGATTAAGGGCTTTCCTTATATATCAGTGTGTTCTTGATTTGATTCTACTCTTTTATGATTGTTTGATTGATTTCAACATTTATTGCATCCTTATTTGATTGTTTATCAGTTTTCACATCAACTTATTAAGACATTATATGTGGTATCTAGATACCTTTTCGAGTATCATACTAGTTTCTTACGTAAAATCACTTATTAATCATTTTTAACATTATTTTTTTCCCAAATATTTCAAAATACACTTGTTTACACTTTTAAATGAATCAAATTCATTTTTTTAATATTACTGCTTTCTTCCAAAGATCTTGGGCACGACCAAGATCTTCAACATATTTTAAGATCTTCAACACTCTAGCTTTTAACATTTTATTTCTAACATCATATCACACTTACTAATTGGGTTACAAAATTATTTTGTTAAATTTTGACAAAAACATGTATTATTGTCAAATTAATATAGTGCCTTTCTATCCTCCTATCTCAATAGACATGTCATGGGCTACTCCAAAGATAGGCTTGGACGGAGAGTTTACAGCTTTCCACTAGCCTATTTCCTTTGTATGAGACACACATTGTGTCGATTAGTGTTTTAACGTATCCTTTGTTTAGTTTGGCATTGACAAACATGAGGCCACGTCCCTACTTTTTGATATCCTTACGAGTCTTAGTGTCGTCTTTTGCTATAGATTTAAAAATTCGCATTAAGCTAATACGAGCTTCATTAACATATTTTTCTTCTTCAAAGACCATCGGATTAAAAGACTTCTTATTAGGGTAATTTTGAATCATGTTCATCACAAAAATAACATTTGATCTCTCTTCGGGTTCTGCTTCAATTACCTTTCCTTTAAAAGTTTGGGGGTCTCGATGTGGGTCTATCTTCCCTTGGTTTTGTCTTTGTCACAAATTTATCTACATTACTAGGCTTCCGTGTTGGAGTATCTCTTCGAAAATCAATCAAATCTTCTGCTGCCGCAATCGCTTCATGTATATTCAAAACCTTCCTCCTCTTGATCTCATTGTAAGCCCTAGATTTCCATATTTCCTAGAAGTAAAATAACTTTTCTTCCTTTTGTAGATCGGGAAACTCTAGTATTAGTGTGGTGAATTCCACCACATAGTCTTTGATTGACCCGATGTGTTTTAACCCACAAAGTTTCTTCATAACTATATCTTTAACATTATGTGCATAGAATTACCTATTTAGTTTCTTTTTAAATTTTTCTCACATGTCTATGGTGTAAAATCCCTTTTCTATGTCCCCATGTTTACGTCTCCACCATTGAGCAACATTTATGCTTAGGTAAAGGACGACATTGTCTATTTTCGACTTGTCATATTTTACCCTAGTTGCATTATAATAACATTCTAAGGACCAAAAAAACTCGTCAAGTTGTTTAGGATCACACATACCTCCATATTGTTGGGTTTAGGTGCTTTTGTGTGTGTCATCATTTTTGCAACTGCTCCTCCCGCAATTGGTACTTTGCATACATTTACTTTCGCTTTTAAGGAACCTATCTTCTCACGGAACTCATTCTAAAAGGTGTTGATCTTCCTGATGACTTCCTTCTTGATGACACCAATGATCTTTTTTATTTCATCTATAACGCCCTAATATGAATCGTTTCCTATGTGGCGATGGTGACCCAAAGACCGAGTATCATCAGACTTCAGACCTTTGACAAAAAGAGATTTAGACCCACATAGGTGTGGGTAATGTAATTTGGATGATCCGGGAATTCGGTCTGTTTTTTGGAAACAAGGGGTATTTCGGTAAAGTGTTAGTCCGGGCTTTTATGAATTTTGGATTTTTGTTCAGAAAGTTTTAAGGAAAGGATGATTTGATAGAAGGGTAGAGCTTCTCGTTACCTTTCTGTTGATATAAAGAACATCAAAATCGGCGTTAGAATGAAGAAGTTATGCATGCTTGACGTTTGGTCGATTTTGGGTTGTGCTCAGTACGTTGGGCGTACAAAGGGGAGAACGTTGGGCATAATGAGGCACCCTAAGTACGATGGGCGTACGCAATCAGTGCCCAAACCCTATTTTTTGTGGTTTGAGCCCCATTTAAGCTCCTTAACTCCCGTAAACCCACTCCATTCTCAGCCTCCACCCCTCCAACACCCCTTCCATGAAACCCTAACCCTAGTTGAGCCTTGTGTAATAAAAGAAGGTGTTTTTAATGCTTTGGAGTATGCATGGTGCACCTTGGAGAAGAAGGAACTTCTTGGAGAAGTGTTGGTTGCATTGGAGCTTGTAGATCTGGACTTTGTTCACCTTGATCTATCTTCTAGAGGTATAAAGTTTGAATCTTGATGATGCATTTGTTAGATCTAACTAGTTTTGGATGTTATGAGCTTTTGGTCATTTTAGTGCATAAAGTTTAGATCTTGAAATTTTGTGACATTGTTATGGATAAAGTTGGAAACTTTATCCATCTAAACATAATTTTGATTTCAGATCTGAAAGTTGGAGACTTGTACTTAATGGATTAAGCTGAAAAAGATGAACTTTTTGGTCTCTTTGAGACTTAAAAACTAGATCTTATTTTGTGGGACCATTCTAATGGATAAAGTTGGAAACTTTATCCATTATAAGGCTATTATGAACTATAAAAATGTGCTCTTGGCTCTTCAATCCCTTCCATGCAAGAGTTGTGATGTCTTATTCGGTTAAGAACTTAGGGTTTTGATATTAAGCACTTTATAGCCATGCAAAGTCATAAAGTTGGAATCTTTATGACTTAGGACCTCATTTTGGGCTTGGATCTAAGTTTTGAATGTAAGAACTTAATGGAATAAACTCTTAATGGAGTTTTGGGACTGGGTGTACCTAGTGGTACGCGGCGCATACGCGGTCAGCGCCCCGTTATTATTCAACATCAGAGTATGCGGGGCGTACTCTCTTGGTACGCAGGGCATACTCCGCTAGGAATAAATATTGACTTTTGGACCTTGATCGTTGACTTTGACTTTGACCAGGGTTGACCAAGTTTCACCTAAGGGTATTTTGGGTTATCGGGTTAATTATTGATTAAGATTGTATTTATTGTTAGTTGGCGCGAGGTTATCCGGTTCGGAGATCCGAGGAGTTATTTGATTATCATCGGATTGAGGTGAGTCTTCCTCACTATACTTACGGGTCGAAGGCACCAAGGCCGGCCCATTGGATTACATATCCTGATATGTGATAATATTATGCTATACTTAGTGATTTGTAGATCTACCTGATTGTTTGCTGACTGATTATATGTTTATTTGTATGTATGCACATATTTGGTTGGTGGTTGAGGCTTTACTGCTTTGTACGTGAGCCAACAGACCGAGGGTATTCCAACCCGATGGTTGACTGGACCCGAGTTATGTATATATTGGCATTCCAATCTAGGGTATTCCATCCTGAGGATGATTGGAGCCTGATGTGCACAAAAGTACCTAACAATTTTAAATTTATTTCCTAACTAACTTAACTAACCAATATGCACCTAGACAGTGTACCTAGTCGGATTGTAATGTAGTTTAAGTAAGTCGAGGTCGAACACAGGGAACGGTTTTAATTAATTAATCTAACTACTATTAAGTTAACCTAAGATTCTAGCAAAGTAATGGTTTTTATCTAATTTTGCAAGTTTAGATGAACTTAATTCCTTAACAACTATTCAATCAATTAACAAAAACACTTATGTTAGTTTGAATCCACTTTCCCTCAATGGTTTTAAATAATAATTATGACAATTCTGTTGGTTACCAATTAAAACATTATTAGCAATTCAATTCCAAATTTACTAACATTCAATTAATTCATTTAGATATATGTATGGTCACACATAATTTAACACATAATCAATTATTAAATAGTATTGGAGCTATGTAAGATTGAGTTGACAAACACAAATTATGGTCACAATATGAGTTCTCTAGCACAGCTAAATTCAATAATTCAATTGCTTATCTAAGATTGGTTTGATCTTAGCACTAACAATCTAATGTTCACTAAATTACTAGGTAATCAAATTCATGCAGATTAACGATCACTAACTACATAGAATAAGATTCTAAAGCAATATAGTTACCAAATTAAGCATGCTAGGTGTAATCAATCAAACACAAGACATTAACCAACAAGAAAAGTCTAAATCTATTTAATCAAACTATGAGTTCCAGCTTCATCTAGCTAACAGAAGTAGCTAGATTTAGCTACTCATTCTAACAAATGAACACAAACAAGTTATAATAAAAAACATGTTTAAAGTACCAAAGTAAAAATCGAATTATGAACTTCTTCTTCCTTGGTGTTCAAACCAATTCCCTAGCCTTCAAACTCTCTGATTTTCGACTTCTGGAACCTCTCTAAGTCAGCCAACCTCCAAAAAATTGTAAGGATCAAGGTCTATGTATAATTTTTGAAATATCCGTACTCACGTCATGAGCAAAGATGTCTCACATCGTGAGATCGTTGTTATCTGTGTTTGACAAGGACTCTAGATTCGCGATGTATATCTTCTGGAAAGTCCTAACTCACATCGTGAGCCTTTAACACTAACGTCGTGAGAACGTGTTTTTCTGGAATTTTCATCTTTTAAGCCTTTATCCTCCAAAGTTCCATTCTTTAACGATTTTAGTCCCTTTTCTTCAAAATGTCTTCTTTTTGGCTGCAAAATATGAATTAACCTTCTAAGTACCATTTATCTATGCAAATAATCAAAATGTAATTAAATATTGCCTATATATATATATATAAATATGGCAATATCAGAGCCTATGATTGACTGGGCCTAGGGTATTCCAACCCGATGGTTGATTGGACCCGACATGATTGTTATGGTATATGGTGAGACTGGACTGCTTTGTACGTCAGTCAACCGGCCAAGGTATTCCAAACTGATGGTTGATTGGACCCAACATGTTTGGTATTCCAACCTGATGGTTGATTGGACCCAACATGCTTATGATACAAGGGTATTCCATCCTGAGGATGACTGGGCCCATCGTAAACATGCCTTGTATTCCGACCCGAGGCTGATTGGGCCAGGCATGAGTATTTGTGCATGTGATTTGGTTGTTATGTGTATGTGGTGGTACTTTTGGTGAAATAACTAAGCTTTGTGCTTACAGTTTCAGTTTATTGTTTCAGGTGCTTCAGATGGTTGTGGCAAGGCAAAGGCGTGACCATACACATCCTTGGTTTTACAAGTTATTGGATCTTGGGAGACTCTGATTTTAAATCATGTTTTGAAAACAATGGCTTTGTAAACACTTTTATTAGTAAATGGGTTGTTTTGAAAGGTTTAAATTTATTGAAATTTTTGGGATGTTACAAGTTGGTATCAGAGCCTTGGTTTGAGTGAAGTGGAGGAACACTCGTGTGAATCCAGTCTCAAACTAAGGAAATAAAAAGTTTCAAAATAATCAAGAAAGCATGCGAGGTGTACGATCAGTCAGAGCCAATAAGTACAACCCAAATTACCATACTGTTATTTAATATTGTGATATGTTAGAACAACATGCTAATGAAGAGCTAAGGATCTCCAGGAATTGCATGATTGAATTGCCTGATTATATGATGCCTGATAGCTTAGGTTTCTTTCTTATATGAAATTCACATCATTATTGTAATTCCTAGGTGTATGCATCATAGTTGTACATAACTAAGATTCTATAGCCTGTGAATGTTTGGTTTGACCTTATTTCCTGTTCTTGTTTGATGAAGGGCTTAGGGTAGAATCAAGTATTTAACTATCTATAGGATCCAGTGTTATGTATGCTCGAATGCTGCTTGCTTTGTGCTTTGTGGGGCTTGCGTTGATGTGATCCAACTATCAAATGAATACATTAAGTTACATGCAATGGAGGTTAAGTAATCTTAAAGTGAAGGATTTGGCCCTATTGCGCAACTCTCGTTTGAGTCAAACCGTTGTAGGGTTGGGTCCTTTAGTCGAAGGATTATTTAAGTTTTGTTGCATGTAATTGTATTCATGAAGTGGTTGACTGACATTGATTGGAGCCCTTCAATAGCTGATGACAGGGGAGGTGGGAAATCCTAGGTGTCACACCCCCAAACCAGAATGGCGGAAACATTCGGGGGTGGATGACTTCACGTAGTATCATAACAGTTGAATATTTGTAAAGAAAGGAAACACAACCATCATAAATATAATTTAAAAGTTACATTGTTGAATACAATACATGTCTCAAAATAAATTACAATATGATGAGTTAATAAGTTTTTAGACTGACGTCTTAGCGTCCCTTCTCCAAAAGCTGATGATTTACCTGTATTACTGAATCCCTGAGAAATACAAGTAGTTTTGAAAAAGTGTCAACAATTAAGTTGGTGAGTTCATAAGCGTTTTTGTTTAAGAATAGAATCCTTTTTGGTGTAAAATAACCGAGTTTGTTCCTAGAAAATCCAATATTTTCCATATATGTGTGGTAGTTTGAAAAGGTTCCAAAGACTAAATGCATAAGTGTTTTCCATACTTGAAATAGTATAAGTAGATTTATATAAGTATATATAATCACTAAGTCATTTAACAGCCCCGTAAACCGAGATGTATTAATACCCCATGTGAGTTTTTATAACCGTGCTATTGACCCAGTCTGCATGTAACAACGTTCGCCAGGCGTTAGAATGATATGACATTTGTCACCCCAGACCTGCCGGTCAAACTGTAGTTAACAGTTTAGGTGCAGGATTGTCAGTCCCATATAGATCTATAAACAAATATCACGCTCTCCCTACAAGAGATTATGGCTTATAAAACAGGACTTAATCTACGAACTGAACGGTTCGATGAATTCATATATCTCACAAAATTTGGTATAACAGGTTTACGTATGAAAAGTCCATTTTCCTTGTGAATATAAGTATTTCCTCTTTTGTTTATAGTATGTAAAAATATCATGAATATCTCGTAACTATACCTATTATAGTTTTAAAAAGTGTTCCGTTAGGATGAAAAACCTTGGTGTATTACCAACCTTGCATGAAAAGTAGTCTTTAACTTTAGTAGTTACGTTATTTTATGTATTTAACATTTATACATAAGATGTAGGTAAAACATTTGAACTTATAAGTATTTCAATGTAAGTTTTTCTTGTGTTTCACTTGTATTCCCCCCCCCCCCCTTAAAACATAGAAAAGACGTGAAAATATAGGGGTATGAACTCACCTGGAAAGTGTGGTGATTTGAAGAAATCGGATTTTTCTCGGGCAGCACTTCGACGGGAAAGTGGTAAGTTTTTCGGGAATCTCGGAGATTCGGACCTTCGTCGGAACTTGGATACGGAACCGGGGCGTCGGGATAGTTTTGGGAGGCTCGAGAGTGAAAAAGTGGGAGAGAAAATGGTGAATTAGCAACTTAAAATCGGAAGCCTCGCATCTTATTTATAGGGGGGCTGCCAGGCTTTGTACGCTGGGCGTACTCCGAAGTACGCGGGGCGTACCTCGTACGCTGGGCGTACCCTCGTACGCGGGGCGTACGTCAGCGATGACGTCATCGGTCGCCGGTCTTTGGATGGGACGGGAGTAGAGGGCATAGGGGCGATGTGGCCGATCTGAGGCCTTGTATACGCGGGGCGTAACCCTTCGGATAAGCCTCGAAGTGTGTGCCCAAATCTTCTAAAATGTGTAACTTTCGCATACGAGCTTCGTTTTTGACGTTCTTTATATCCACGCGTAGGTGAGAATACACTCTACAACTCTCGTTTAGACTTCATCGGCAAATTTTGAAATTATTTTTAATTATATAATTTTTAATAGGCCGGGACATGATAAATTCGTTAAAAAATTATAACTTCTTCATCCGATGTCCGGTTTCGTCTGTCTTTTTACCGTTGTACTACTATTGTCGAGATCTTCAATTCTCGTTTAGGTTGTGTCGGCTAAAAATCGTTCGATCTTTATTTTGAGTTTTTAGCTGCCTACTGCTGTTCTGAAACTTAGAAAAATCATAACTTCCTCATACGAAGTCAGATTTGGACATTCTTTTTATGTACGCTCACGGTTTGTTATTATCTACGATGTTCGTTTAGATACTTAAGGCTAAAAAGTCTTTTATTGAAATTTCATTTTTTTACGCTTAACAGTGTTTTACCGGTTTTGTCGCGGATCTTTGATTGGTCATAACTACTTCGTTATAACTCGGATTTGAGTATTCTTTATATTTCTGGAAACCTTGATACGATATCTAACATTTTATGTATCCCAATTGAGACTTTAGAACATTTTATTTTTGACGCTATTTTTATTATATCAGAAATAGATTACAAATCTTTGACTTTTAGGTCATTACTTTGACTTGAAATATCGGGTTGTCACATCATCCGCCCGTTAGAGGGAATTCCGTCCCGAAATTTTAGTCTAGGATAAGTAGTTATGGACTAGGGAAAAGATGCGGGTATTTCTGTTTCATCTGATCTTCGCGCTCCCAGGTGTATCCAGGTCCTCGCTTTACATTCCAGCGAACCTTCACAATGGGTATGCGACTTTGTTTTGTTCTTTTTATTTCGCTATCCATTATTTCTATCGGTTCTTCTACGAAGTGGAGAGTCTCGTTGATTTCGATTTCGTCCAGAGGGACAACGAGGGTCTCATTGGATAAACACTTCTTTAAGTTTGACACATGAAAGGTAGGATGTACGTTATTTAGTTCCTGCGGTAATCGAAGTTTGCATGTTACCGGGCCGATCCTGGAAATGGTCTCGATATATCTTGGATTTAGTTTCCTACGTTTTTCCAAAATGTATTAATCCCTTCCAGGGTGAGACCTTCAACGGTACTCGGTCTCCAACCTAAAATTCCAAGGGTTTCCGTCTTTTGTCTGCATAACTCTGTTGTCTGTCCCTTGAAGCTTTTAGTCGTTCCCGGATTTGGACAATCTTCTCGGTCGTTTCTCTTATGATCTCTGGGCCTGTGAGAGTGCTGTCAGGTATTTGTCCTCTAACTAGCTGCGTGTTACCCACTTTAGCCTAACACAGAGGTGATCTGCACTTGCGGCCATAAAGGGCTTCGAATGGAGCAACCTTGATGTTAGTGTGATAGCTATTGTTGTACGAGAACTCGACTAGTGGTAAATGGATATCCCATGTTTTACCAAAATATATCGCACAAGCCCTCAACATATCTTCCAAAGTTTGAATGGTCCTTTCACTCTGGCCGCCGGTTTGTGGATGGTAATCTGTACTTATGTCCTATCCTAGTTCCCAGAGATTTTTGTAAAGATTGCCAGAAATGAGGGGGGTGGATCTGCCATCTCGGATTGAGATAATAGATATTGGTACACCGCGCAGTCTAAAAATCTCTTTGAGGTAAGTCCTTGTTAGCTTCCCCATCTTGTCGGTTTCTTTTATTGGTAGAAAGTGTGGATTTGGTCAATCTATCGACAATCACCCCAAATGGTATCATAACCACCCGTTGACTTGGGTAAAATAGTTATGAAAATCATTGCATGGATTATGCCTGATTCATCTAATACAGTTCTGTGTATACGAGTCATATATAGTTAAGATTGAAAAGGCAGTCGAATAAATGATTCATCTCTAAGCCCACATCCAGACAAGGAAAAGGAGTCAAAGTGGAATCATCAATTCTAAGCCTGTAGAATCTTAATTACGTACTACTCTTATGTATACATTTGATAGTATTAAATCAATCGCATAAATTTTTGGGGTCTTTGTTGGTGAACTTGACTTTCTGTGCGAGTAGTATCCCTGGAAACCCTGTTGGCAGTACTTGAGCAAAGTTTATAGAAAATTTGGTGCTCCTTACGTGACTACTTCGTCGGAGGTTTTTGTTGTTTTCCTTGATTGTCATTAGGGTTCGAAGTGTCGACCCCGTTTTCATTTTCTTTTGTGTTGTTAGGGTTGAATTGCGCCATGACAACTGCCACTGCAGCCGTTACAGCGGCTTGGAACGTAACAGAGTCTATGTGTAGGATCAGGGTTTCGTCGGTTGGTTGATCAAATTAGTCATCTACACGAGGTAGTGGGTAACTATTCTTAGTGGTATGCTTGTTCAGTTCTCGATAGTCGATGTACATACGAAACGATCCGTCTTTCTTCTTGACGAACCAGACCGGTGCTCCTTATGGGGAGAAGCTTGGTCTAATAAATCCTTTACTGAGAGGTTCGTTAAGTTGACCGGAGCGTTCCTGCATCTCTGTTGGAGCTGGACGGTAAGGAGATTTAGCTACAGAGGTAGTTCCTGGGATTAAGTCGATTCGAAACTCGACTTGACGTTACGGTGGAAATCCTGATCGTCCTTCTAGAAAGATGTCGGGAAGGTCGCGTACTTCTGGGATATTATTTGGTGTTCTTCGTTTTAAGTTTAAAAACTATTGGGTAGGTTAGAAGGGCATGGTACCCCTCGCATGGGTACTTCTAAAGGATTTTGTGTTATGGGTCGGAAAAATTTCATCTGATGGTTGTTTAAGGGAAGAGTTCTTTTCATCTAGCACATAAACTTTGCATGGTAAGAACCAAGCCAAACTATGTCGGATGATGATGTCGTAACTTCTTTATGATTTTAATTTTATGTTGGTCTGGAAGAGGAAATGATTACTAGGATGAAGAATTAACCTTGATCCCTATTATATCACAAATTACAAGTACAAACTAAACGACGGTTGTGATAATTTGAAATAATGAACCTTCGTGAAGTACTCCCTACTAGGTTTTTCTATTATCGTCCGTTGTGTGCAAGAAGGTATAGTTATAACGTAAGGTGTAAAATTCTGTAAAATTTCAGGGGTCTAATATTTGAGGTTTAGATACGCACCAGAACTTCTTAGTAGAGTTCCTTGTTGCCTTTTCAAGTTCCGTTGTTACACTCCCCCTGTTCCCCGTCATTCCTCTCCGTTGGGCAGTCCCTCTTGAGGTGTCCTATTTCACCACAAAGGTGGCATATTAGACTGGCACCCACATTGGTGGTTGAAGTGATGAGCTCAACCGGGGTCCTACAGAAACGGGCTGTATGCCCCTTCCTGTTGCATCTATTGCAATGCAGCACTCGGCAGACTCCATAATGATGGTATTTACACTTACTGCAAAGTGGGAGGTTTCCTAGGTATGGTGTGGTCGGTGTTGGGATAGCAGGGTTGATGGGGATATTGACTACCCCAACTTGATACTCTTCTGAAAGCCCTTGAGTTGAACTGCTCCCTCTCCCGCTCTCGAACTTTCGTTTCAGGATATTAGGTTTGAGGTCTCGAGTGTCTTTACAAACAGGCACTCGTTGTGGCACTTGGTTATCACCGTGATTGGGGTTGTCGATAACATTTCCATTAACATTTGTGTTGTTAGCATTTAGGTGAATCATGATAGCTGCTACGGAAGCTGTGACCGCAGCTTGAAAAGTATCCAAATCTATCTAAAGAGTTGGTGCTTTGCCAGCGGTTTGGTTACGTTTCTTCGGAGGCATGATTCTGTTGTATGATAAGAAAATGAGTTTTTGAGCGATTATGCTTGGCTCTAGATGGATTCTGATCATTCATGTGAATGTAAGTTTTTTTTCCCGTTTTGTTATACTTTTCTCGATGGTTCGACCTACATCCCTAAGATGCAGTCCTGGTAAAGAGTAGGAGTAAGTTTCTAAAATGGTTACAAGACGAGTGTTTATCCAACTAAATCATCTTTGATTGGAGGTATAATGCTTTCCACTTTCGAAAAGATTTGAAAGTGATACATGATGGAGTCTACGCAAGGTAGACTTATGAGTTTGAGAATTATTCACTCTCGACTGGAATTCTGTGATCCGATATATTGCTATTAGTCATAACGGAAAGACGATAAGCTTAAAACCTAACGCGAGAAATGTTATCACTAAATCACTAGGTGGCACTAGTAGTCATTACTATGACGAAGGGGGTATTCAAGCACTTCGTATGGAACACGCGTGGTTTTTCCTTGGTTCTATGATTTAATCCGAGCGGTAATGGTTCATTCTTCCTTGGTATCTACATGGTGACCTTCACCTCTGCAGGTACATGGAATTTCTGTGTCGTCTTACTTCCGATTCTAACACTGATCCCCATTACTTCATAACAGAGAGTTCGAATCCCGAAAGTTCACACGAACTTTTCCTTGGTGTCTTTAACAAGGTAGCGACATGTTGTGGTTTCTATAGTTTTCTCTTGGTTGCGAGTACAGACGATGTTAATTTCAGAGGCAGCATCTATCAACTAAGTTTGCGAAGATGGAGATAATGGTAAGAATTTAAGAGTGAGAGTAATGAAAGTGATCCATGAACTCAATCACCATAGATTAATCATTAAATGAGAGTGTGATCTTGGTAGAGTTCTAACAATAGAAGGATGAAAGTATTTGGACAAGGATTTCCCTAGGAGATTAGACGTTTGCCGATGTCATTGGTAGCAAAGATGTGATAAGTTCGGGAAAAATTGACCTTGGAGTAGGTCTTACATCACACCAGAATTGAGAAAATTTTGACAGTACATAGACCTAACCGACTGAAAGTTCAAGGTCTTAACATAAGCATGAAATTAATACTAGAGTCTATACATAGACCTAATTTATATCCAAAAGAGAGAGTAGAGTAGACTCTACTTGCGCTGAGAACCGCTCGAATGAGTCCTTGATTCTGCTAGACGACGCTCCATGTCCAACATGTGTCTTTCAAACGTTGCCTGATGACCTCGAAGTTCCCTGACTTCAGCCTGGGTTGTAGTTAGTTCTCTCTGTAGGGTCATATTTTGGTTCAGGGTTCTTCTATGAGCAGTCTCTAGATGGCGAATGCGAACTGTATTGACTCCCGCATCGGCATCAACCTCCATGACCCGGTTGATGACTTCCCTTCCCTGTTCCTCATTACGAGCAACCCTGCAAACTAGAACAGGCAAGATTCTGTCTGCTGAGCCTCCCTCGCTCAGATTGTAGAAGCTTCGGTCTCCGTTGTAGGGTAAGGGTTGACCTTGCTCGTGACTCCATTTGTTCAAGTTTTCTGCCCACAGGGGTGTGGGTCCTTGAAATCCTGGTCGAGGGTTAGGATTTGGGATAGGAGCCACCAGGGGTAGATTATTGACTTCTGGCTCGGAGTCAGAATCTTCTGTGAAATTTTCTGCGAAATAGTCATCCAATGGAATTGCATGATTCTCTTCTGGCTCCACATCGGCCCATCCACCATTATCTTGCTTGGGAAAGTATGGGTCGCTGGGGAGATGGGATCCAGTCATGAAATCTAAGTGAGGAAAGGGATGAAAGAAATATCTAATAGACGTATAACTTAGATAATTTTAGGATGATCCTTACTAGTTACTTCAATACTTGCCTAGTGCATACCAACCATATGTAATCAAGATAGAATAGACCTTTGAATAAGTGACCCTAACTCTAAGTCCACAACCAAACAAGGAACAGGAAGTAAAGCAAAGATCACAAATTCTGAGTCTATGACACCCTAGTCACATATAACCTTAGCGTATCCACTCAGTAACTATTGACCTACTAATAAAGACCTTTTTGTTCTTAAATAAGTAATTATAGCAACACAAAATACTCCTATAGTATTTTAAATTTGTAAGTTTGATTCTAGTGTTTTCTTTGGTAAGTTTCCGACTTGTTGCTCACTACGACCATTCCCCAACATACGTTGGTCATATCTCGGATAAATATAGTTGATCAGGCTATATTTATTCTCGATCTGATTACATACCCCGAGGCCTAATCGTAGCGTCTCAACTTGCCTTAATACTTTTGTAAAATTTTGGTTATGATACTAGACCGATGCATGCATGTACTTATACTTTTTATAAAACTAGTATTTTATTTTCTTAAAAGTATAGTTTGTGAAAACGTTTTGTCAGAGGGTTTTAGTCCCTTTGCATTTATAGTTTGTATATCTTATGTGGTTCGATATACTTAGTTCACTATAAACAATGCTCTGATACCAATCTGTCACACCCCCAAACCAGAATGGCGGAAACATTCGGGGGTGGATGACTTCACGTAGTATTATAATAGTTGAATATTTGTAAAGAAAGTAAACACAACCATCATAAATATAATTTAAAAGTTACATTGTTGAATACAACACATGTCTTAAAATAAATTACAATATGATGAGTTAATAAGTTTTTAGACTGACGTCTTAGCGTCCCTTCTCCAAAAGCTGATGATTTACATGTATTACTGAATCCCTGAGAAATACAAGTAGTTTTGAAAAAGTGTCAACAATTAAGTTGGTGAGTTCATAAGCGTTTTTGTTTAAGAATAGAATCCTTTTCGGTGTAAAATAACCGCGTTTGTTCCTAGAAAATCCAATATTTTCCATATATGTGTGGTAGTTTGAAAATGTTCCAAAGACTGAATGCATAAGTGTTTTCCATACTTGAAATAGTATAAGTAGATTTATAAAAGTATATATAATCACTAAGGCGTTTAACAGCCCTGTAAACCGAGATGTATTAATACCCCATGTGATTTTTTATAACCGTGCTATTGACCTAGTCTGCATGTAACAACGTTCGTCAGGCGTTGGAATGATATGACGTTTGTCACCCCAGACCTGCCGGTCTAACTCTAGCTAACAGTTTAGGTGCAGGATTGTCAGTCCCATATAGATCTATAAACAAATATCACGCTGTCCCTACAAGAGATTATGGCTTATAAAACTGGACTTAATCTGCGAACTGAACGGTTTGATGAATTCATATATCTCACAAAATTTGGTATAACAGGTTTACGTATGAAAAGTCCATTTTCCTTGTGAATATAAGTATTTCCTCTTTTGTTTATAGTATGTAAAAATATCATGAATATCTCGTAACTATACCTATTATAGTTTTAAAAAAGTGTTCTGTTAGGATGAAAAACCTTGGTGTATTACCAACCTTGCATGAAAAGTAGTCTTTAACTTTAGTAGTTACGTTATTTTATGTATTTAACATTTATACATAAGATGTAGGTAAAACATTTGAACTTATAAGTATTTCAACGTAAGTTTTTCTTATGTTTCACTTGTATCCCCCCCCCCCCCTTAAAACATAGAAAAGACGTGAAAATATAGGGGTATGAACTCACTTGGAAAGTGTGGTGATTTGAAGAAAACAGGATTTTTCTCGGGCAGCACTTCGACCGGAAAGTGGTAAGTTTTTCGGGAATCTCGGAGCTTCGGACCTTTGTCGGAAATTGGATACGGAATGGGGGCGTCGGGATAGTTTTGGGAGGCTCGAGAGTGAAAAAGTGGGAGAGAAAATGGTGAATTAGCAACTTAAAATTGGAAGCCTCGGATCTTATTTATAGGGGGCTGCCAGGCTTTGTACGCTGGGCGTACTCCGAAGTACGCGGGGGGTACCTCGTCTACAGCTCGTACGCTGGGCGTACCCTCGTACGCGGGGCGTACGTCAGCGATGATGTCATCGGTTGCCGGTCTTCGGATGGAACGGGAGTAGAGGGTATAGGGGCGACGTGTCCAATCCGAGGCCTTGTATCGGGTACGCTGGGCCTACTCCGAAGTACGCGGGGCGTAACCCTTCGGATAAGCCTCGAAGTGTGTGCCCAAATCTTCTAAAATGCGTAACTTTCGCATACGAGGTCCATTTTTGACGTTCTTTATATCCACGCATAGGTGAGAATACACTTTACAACTCTCGTTTAGACTTCGTCGGCAAAATTTGAATTTATTTTTAATTATATAATTTTTAATAGGCCGGGACATGATAAATCCGTTAAAAAATTATAACTTCTTCATCCGATGTCCGTTTTCGTCTGTCTTTTTACCGTTGTACTACTATTGTTGAGATCTTCAATTCTCGTTTAGATTGTGTCGGCTAAAAATCGTTCGATCTTTATTTCGAGTTTTTAGCTGCCTACTGCTGTTTTGAAACTTAGAAAAATCACAACTTCCTCATATGAAGTCAGATTTGGACGTTCTTTTTATGTACGCTCACGGTTTGTTATTATCTACGACTTTCGTTTAGATACTTAAGGCTAAAAAGTCTTTTATTGAAATATCACTTTTTTACGCTTAACAGTGTTTTACCGGTTTTGTCGCGGATCTTTGATTGGTCATAACTACTTTGTTATAACTCGGATTTGAGTGTTCTTTATATTTCTGGAAACCTTGACACGATATCTAACATTTTATGTATCCTAATTGAGACTGTAGAACATTTTATTTTTGACGCTATTTTTATTATATTAGAAGTAGATTACAAATCTTTGACTTTTAGGTCATTACTTTGACTTGAAATATCGGGTTGTCACACTAGGAGAACCTAGGAAGTATTTCATTGCGGTTGTTTCGCTGTTGAGCAGATATCGGAAGGATATGTTTGAGTAGGTCTTAGAGGACCTGAGATGATTCGTGAGGAAAGTATGTATAGGTGTGGAAGTTAGTATTGGCTCCGTACTACTGGAAGCACATGATCCATACTCGAATCGAGGAGAGTTTCGGGGATTCTAAGGGTTGGTCGGGAGAGATAGCATGGTTTGATACCATGATTCGTGGAAGTAGTTTCGTATATATCGATCTTGTGGTAGGGTTGCTCGAGGTCGTGCATTCGAGTCGTGAGACTCAAGAAGGAAACGGTTGTTATAATCGGCTAGAGGATTGCAACTGGAAGTGAGTGGTTGATTGATGGTTTGGAATTCCGCCATCTATGGCAGGGGTGATGCCCTTTCAGTTCTCCGAGTTTGGAGAAGGAGTGAGCAGGCTTGCAACTTTCAGAGTTAGTATGTAAACCCAACATGGAGTATGTTGGTCATGATGTTTGGCGACAGTATGTCAGCGCATGAGTGCGCGGGTGGATTGATGTGTTATGGATGCTTTGTGATGTGATCAAGGGTCTGTGTTCTTGGGATATAGAAAGGTTAGGTACCTGATTGGTGGTTGGGATTGCAGGCTAGGAGGGCATGTTTTGGATCGTAAGTCGGTGTTGGCTTATGCTCTTGCAAGGAATCCTTAATGTTAAAGTGGACATTATTAGAGAAATTTCAGATATCTTCAATTGAAATTCAAGAATTCTCTTGGGATTTGTTTGATCTTTATCTGGAAGATCATCACGCGTGTGTTACTAATTCCAAGGCCAGGGATGGTTGTACCTGGTTAAGTCGATTTGAGTTATGGTTTGTTTTCAACACCAATAGGTGGTAGTTCGAACCCTAAGTGGAGGAGAACTGGGTATTCTGCTTGGAGGATCATCGATCTGTTCAGGTTTTTAGTATTGAGAGAATGGTTCCTAGGGATCTGCAGTGCGAGTATGTAGGATCTTGGTTCAGAAATTTGGTGAAGGAAGGGGTATATAGTAGGTGGCGATCAGATGTATGTGTTCAGGAGACATATGAGATGTCCCTCAGTAGGAAGTGGTTAGTCAAGGAGCTCGTTGCAGCCATTGGTTTCTTGTGGGGGTTCCAAAGAATAGATGAGGAGCCGCTGGGACCACTCAGGTTGAGTATTGGTTGCGGAGGGAATTTTTTAGATCGTTCCATGGATTTCTAATTATAGTCTAGCTTGTTCAGAGGTCGATCATGGAGTCAGTTTCAGAATTGGGTGCAATCAGCTCTGCACGGGTTTTAGATCATTTGATATAATGTCAATGCGTACTCGATTTTCTGGTCGTATCGTTCATCATTCATCGAAGGTTCTCCGAAAGTTTCAAGTTGTGACAGTCTAAGTTCAATGGATGTGTCAAGCTATCATCAACTTCAGTGTGTTTTATGTTCCATTGGTCGCTAGGTATGTTTACCCTCAATGAAGGTGGTATGGAATATCGGTCATAGCCGGCTCAGGTTTTGGTAGCATTCTGGATCACCTTAGAAGTCTTCATCAGCTGGTTGCGTATTGGTGGAATCTCCAGTGTAAACTAAGGTATGTGGTCTTGTTCCAATTATTCATGGGGATATCTTCTCTTGGTGATTGAGGTTTGTCGTTTTATAGAACTCTGGTATTTCTCTCCTTTTTAGATGATGTTATGGGTTCTCTATGGATGTGCATTGGGGTAATTCATTATATGTATTGTCGAGAGGAGTGTATGCGACTGGACAAGATAGCATTGGAGCACTTGGTTCGAATTATATGCCGGGTTCTTTTGGGTTATGGCCTTTGAATTGGATCAAGAATACGATCGTTTATCCTATTATCGGTTTGTGTGCGTCCATGATTTCGTCGTATTTTGCATTGATAGCAACGTGTTCTGTGAAAGGAATTGTGTGTGGTAAGACCATGGGCGGTGACCATGGCGGGATAGACGTGTACTGTGGGGTGACCATAGCATTCACTCGATTGGCAGATAGTATTGAAGTGTTGTAAGTCTACGATGGGATCGTAGCATTCACCAGATTAAGGTAGACCATCGTTGGGGTTGTCGTAAGTATAAAGGAGGATCAGATCGTGCCTTGGGCAAGGCGGACAGTGGTGTCGGAGATCATATCTCTGTTATGGGAATAAGACCATTGGGTCCGAGATGGGTTGGTCATGTGTAGCTCTCGCTGGATGAGACATGTGGGCAAGGCCCGTATGATTATGGCAATACAGATGAAACCTGGTAGAGATCGGTTAGGTCAAGGAATAGGATTATGGTTTTAGTAGGATGATTATGTGGCCAGGGAGTGGCATAGAGTGGTGTATATACTAAAATAGCCTTATCTGTTGGACTCTCAGGAACCTGGTGGCTGGAGTAGGTGCGAAACTGGCAGTCTCAGTGGTGGTTTGGGGATTTTATATCCCGGTTTAGGGAATGGTTGTTGTGAATCATAAGAGTTCAGGTGAAATGCAAGTGTAAATCCTTGGATCTCAGGTTATGGGTTATGTACCGAGTTGGCTCTTGGTTGAGATTCGCATCATGAATCATTAGTGTATAAGTGCAAAATATATATCTTAGCAAGTTATGGATTTAGGAATCTGTATGCCGGGTTATCAGTTGGAAGATTCAGGGTCACAAGGATGTTTTAGTTCTGATGGTAGGAGGAGACCCTTGTGGTTGTGTTTCGGAATGGTTCTACCGGTGCAGAGGTCAGGCAAGTTATGGGGCTTCGGAATTATACAAGTAGTGTTTGAATCGACAATTATGGGTTCAGTGATTTTTTCAGCACTAGAAGGTTTTGTTCGGAACGTTGGTTCTCAGGATGGTGGTAAGGAGTGATTTTGAGGACGAAATGTAATTTAAGTGATGGAGAGTTGTAACACCCTGTTCCGAATCGTTTCCTATGTGGGGGTGGTGACCCGAAGACCGAGTATCATATGGCTTAGGGCCTTTGGGGAAAAGAGATTTAGACCCATTTGAGTGTGGTTAATGTAATTTGGATGATCCGGGAGTTAAGTCTGTGTTTTGGCGCCAAGGGGTATTTCAGTAAAGTGTCAGTCCGGGCTTTTATGAATTTTGAATTTTCGTTCGGAAATTTTTAAGGCAATGATGATTTGATAGAAGTGTAGAGCTTCTCGTTACCTTTCCGTGGATATAAAGAACATCAAAATCAGAGATAGAACGAAGAAGTTATGCACGTTTGACGTTTGGTCGATTTTGGGTTGTGCTGAGTACGTTGGGCGTATAAAGGGGAGTATGTAGGGCATACTGAGGCATCCTAAGTACGCTGGGCGTACCAGGAGTACGATGGGTGTATGCAATCAGTGCCCAAACCCTATTTTCGTGTTTTGAGCCCTATATAAGCTCCTTAACTCTCCCAAACCCACGACATTCTCAGCCTCCACCTCTCCAACACCCCTTCCATGAAACCCTAACCCTAGTTGAGCCTTGTGTGCTAAAAGAAGGTGTTTTTATTGCTTTGGAGTATGCATGGTGCACCTTGGAGAAGAAGAAACTTCTTGGAGAAGTGTTGGTTGCATTGGAGCTTGTAGATCTGGACTTTGTTCACCTTTATCTATCTTCTAGAGGTATAAAGTTTGAATCTTGATGATGCATTTGTTAGATCTAACTAGTTTTGGATGTTATGAGCTTTTGGTCATTTTAGTGCATAAAGTTTAGATCTTGAAAATTTGTGACCTTGTTATGGATAAAGTTGGAAACTTTATCCATCTAAACATCATGATTCAGATATGAAAGTTGGAGGCTTGTACGTAATGGATTAAGTTAAAAAAGATGAACTTTTGGGTCCCCTTGAGACTTAAAGACTTGATCTTGTTTGTTGGGACCATTCTAATGGATAAAGTTCGAAACTTTATCCATTATAAAGCAATTATGAACTATAAAAATGTGATCTTGGCCCTTCTATCCCTTCCATGCAATAGTTGTGATGTCTTATTGGGTTAAGAACTTAGGGTTTTGGACATTAAGCACTTTATTACCATGCAAAGTCATAAAGTTGGAATCTTTATGACTTAGGACCTCATTTTGGGCTTGGATCTGAGTTTTGGATGTAAGAACTTAATGGAATAAGCTCTTAACGGAGTTTTGGGAGTGGGCGTACCTGGTGGTATGTTGTGCGTACGCGGTCAGCGCCCCGCTATTGGTCAACATCAGAGTACACTGGGCGTACTCTCTTGGTATGTAAGGCGTAATCCGCTAGGAAGAAATATTGACTTTTCGACCTTGACCGTTGACTTTGACTTTGACTTTGACCAGGTTGACCAAGTTTGACCTAAGGGTATTTTGGGTTATCGGATTAATTATTGATTAAGATTATATTTATTGTTAGTTGGCACGAGGTTTTCTAGTTCAGCGGTCCGAGCAGTTATTTGATTATCAGCGGGTTGAGGTGAGTCTTCCTCATTGAAGGCACCAAGGCTGGCCCATTGGAGGCACCAAGGCTGGCCCATTGGATTAGATATCCTGATATGTGATAATATAATGTTATTCTTAATGATCTGTAGATCTACCTGATTGTTTGCTGACTGATTATATGTTTATCTATATATATGCACATATTTGGTTGGTGGTTGAGGCTTTACTGCTTTGTGCATGAGCCAACAAACCGAGGGTATTCCAACACGATAGTTGACTGGACCCAGTTTATGCATATATTGGCATTCCAATCTAGGGTATTCCACCTCAAGGGTGACTGGAGGCTTTGATTAACTGGGCCTGGGGTATTCCAACCCGATGGTTGATTGGACCCGACATGTTTGGTATTCCAATCCGATGGTTGATTGGACCAAACATGCTTATGATACGAGGGTATTCCGTCCCGAGGATGACTAGGCCCGTCGTAGACATGTCTTGTATTCCAGCCTGAGGCTGATTGGGTCAGGCATGAGTATTTGTACATGTGATTTGTTTGTTATGTGTATGTGGTGGTACTTTGGGGGAACTCGCTAAGCTTTATGCTTAGAGTTTCAGTTTATTGTTTCAGGTGCTTCAGATGGTTGTGGCAAGGCAAAGGCGTGATCGTACACATCCTTGGTTTTACAACTGATTAGATCTTGGGAGGCTCTGGTTTTAAATAATGTTTTGGAAACAATGGTTTTGTAAACACTTTTATTAGTAAATGGGTTGTTTTGAAAGGTTTACATTTATTGACATTTTTTGGATGTTACATCATCGCTCGTGTCACTTATCTCTGCAACCAATTGATCGATGGTATCCTTCCACTCAAGGATCTTTCCGATGTTAATTTCTACTATTATGAGTTTGTTATTGAAGCTTGACAAGCCATCTACCGATTTGGCCCTCTTCTTGTACTTTCTTTCCTTCTCCTCAATGAGAAGGGGAATGTTGTCTACATCACTTGCACCTTCCATGGTTAGGATCTCTTGCTTGGATGCACCTGTCTCTAATACCACGTGTCACACGATGAATCTTTCGACTAGTCTATCTCGTGTGTCACTTAGTTTTTTACGACTAAGTTAGGCTAACTTTACTCCTTTAGATGTTCTAACAACAAAAGGAAGTAAGAGACTAATACTTCAAAGCATACAAAGAGAACTTATATTATAAGACTTAATAGTTTTACATGAGAACTTATTGATGGTTTGTTACAAATGAGTTAACCCCTATTAATAGGGTTCTTACACGTCCTCAATGGAATTTTCTAGATCCCGTCTATCATGAATGTTATAGATCTATCTAACATCTTTACAAGGATTCCATAATATTCTTCATTCTTCTTTGGTGTCCTAGAAATCTGTAGGTCGTTCAAGAATCTTCCTGGATATTCCAGCATACTCTAGCGGCTTCTTGAGTACTCCGGAAAATTTTAGGATCACTGTTTGTGACACTTCGGACAACATTTGAAAATATACTTGACTTTGTAAAAACAACCTTGGGACATACGATAAATAGATGAGCTTCATCTTCAAAATAACATAATTTAATTTAAGCATTATTTACTATGTTTATTTTCCTAACTTGAAGATGAGGTCAATTTAAGGGACCTACTATGGTGTATAAAAAGAATAAGAAGAAGTATAAACGTGACCTAGAATTTTAGAATCAGATATTCTTTTATGTGATCGATGAGAGATATATTGTTGCATGTTGGTAATCGACACCATTGATGAAATAACAATGAATATGTTAAAATTCAGCTATTTTGAAAAAAAAAATATAGATCTATACTGAAAAATCCAAAATATAAGGTATTTTATGAAAGAACATCGATTTACTTGTTGGTAACCAGTTCGGGAGATGAAATAACAAGTAATAAGTAAAGTTTGGTCATTATTGAAAAAAAAGGGTTAATACCTTAAAAGCCATTATTTATACATTCTCGTTTTGATTTAACCCCAATTTTATTTTTTGTTCTTGATTTGCCATTATATTTTAGAAAAAGTTTTATTTTCGGGCCCTTGACCGGTCATCAATAGGTAATGATGACGTGTTGGTTTTGCATTTTTCTCAATTTGCATTTAGCCCCAACATTTACGTATAAGTTTGCGTTTAGACCCAACATTTTTTTGTTCCCTATTTATCATTGTTTTTTAGAAAAAAAAATTCATTTTAGCCATTGGCCAGTCATGAATAGATATTTTAAAACGTAATAACTTAAAATGAAAAAGGAAAAACGAAGGTAAGAGTCGAAACTGCGACTTCTCCTTGAGGGCGATGCGTGTTACCTAGTAAGCCAATGACTCTCTTTTTTGTATTATCAGTGTTTGTTGTATTTAATCTACACATGTATTTTAAAATGAAGGAAAAATACCTAGTGTAAGTCTTGAGTCCGTGACATCTAATAAACAATATGACATGCTAATATTTGAGCTAATCAAAATTGTTAATTCATTCGTAACTCATCTAAGAAACAATTGGTTATTTCAAATGACATATTTGTTGATAAACCATATATTTCTAAAGAGTCGAAAATGCATCTTCTCTTTGAGGGGCGGGGCGTGATAGCTAGTAGGTCAATGGCTCTTTTTTTTGTATTGTCAATGTTTGTTATATTTAATGTACACATGTATTTTAAAATGAAGGAAAATGACCAACTATAAGTCTTGAGTCTATGACATCTAATAAACAATATGACATGCTAATCTTTGAACCAATCAAAATTGTTAATTCATTCACAACTCATCTAATAAACAACTTCTTATTTCTAATGACATATTTGTTAAGAAGCCAAATATGTCTAATGACATATTTGTTGAGAAAACAAAGAAATGAAAATTTTGATTGGCTCAAAGATTAGCATGTCACATCGTTTATTAGATGTCTCGGACTCGAGACTTACACTAGGCTTTTTTCCCTTCATTTTAAAATACATGTATACATTAATTACAACAAACATTGATAACACAAAAAAGAGAGTCATTGGCTTACTAGCTAACACGCCCCGCCCTCAAGGAGAAGTCACAGTTTCGACTCTTGCCTCCATTTTTTCCTTTTTCATTTTAAGTTATTACGTTTTAAAATACCTATTAAGGACTGGCCAATGGCTAAAATGATTTTTTTTTCTAAAAAACAATGGCAAATGAGGAACAAAAAAATATATTGGGGCTAAATGCAAACTTATACGTAAATATGAGGGCTAAATGCAAACTGAGGAATATGCAAAACCGACACGTCATCATGACATGTTGGTGACCAGTCAAGGGCCCGAAAATGAAACGTTTTCTAAAATATAATGGCAAATGAAGAACAAAAAATAAAGTTGGGGTTAAATCGAAATGAGGGTGTATAAATAATGACATTTAAGATATTAACCCAAAAAAATATCTAAAAAAAAGTTAAAATATAGGATGTTTTATGAAGAAAAAACCCTAATAATAATATGGTAAAATAGAAAAATAAGGTGATTATAAGAGCTTATGGACTAACAGAAGTGCCCATAAGCTATGTATTTAAGGGATACAATTAAATTAACGGTTTAGATACATATTGAAATGGATGTGATATATTGGAGATGAACAGTACTTTCAAACACCAACAAGATTCAATTGGTACGCCTGTCGAGAAACAATAAAACAACTGCCAACATTTTATGTCCATAGATCAAGGTTGTCAAGATCGGTATCCTAGGTACGATCGTTTTTGGGTTTGCAAGATTGAGATCGTAGAATCGGGATCCGAATCCTAAAATCCCACAAAATAAAAACATAACTTTAACTAGTTATTTTAAAACAAGAAAAATAAATCAAACATTCAGTTTTCCATTCAAAAACTATAAAAACTTCAAAACTTTAGTCACAACTCACAACACAAAATGATAAGGAATAAATTTGTAAATAGTAAAAGATATAAAGTGGCAAATTAATTTTCTTTATTTGTATAAACAAAACATATATATATATATATATATATATATATATATATATATATATATCCCCTAATCTAATAAATAAGTAGATTTTTGCCACGTGGCATTCTCCAAGCCCCCCCCCCCCTCCCCAAATCAAATTTTCCCGCTACTTTTACTAAATTGAATTGTCCAAACTATCATTCATTTCTTTTTACACGATTCATGTTTCCAGTTATATCTTCAAATTCAAATTGAAAATTCAAATCTTTCCTAAATTTACGGCTGTAATTTGCACAATCAAATCCCTCTATATCTACAAATCCACGAGATAAAAGGATTGATTTGTTGGTCATCTCAATTGTTATTTTTCTTTATCAGTATGCACCGATGGAAACCCTAATGGCTTCATTTTCTTGATTGCAGGTTTGATAACGACAATCTACTCCTCCATGGTGCATGATGAAAGTTCATCTCTTCTCAAACCTAAGTAGAGGCATCGAAGACGAAATAGGTTACGACATTTATGTCAACTTTCTGAAAATTCAGATTTTGTTTCTCCATCGTAACATCTATAATATTCATTTCTCCATCGTCGTTACTATATTTTCGTCCAAAGGTCGTTTCTTTCAAGTCGGTATGAATCCCTAAACCCTATTTCACCATAATTATCTCCAAATATCTTCTTATTTATAATTGATGTTCTTCTATGATGGATCATTGGATAAGGAAATTACGTTTCATTATGGTTCACTTCAGTAAATTTTATACGATTCTGATTTGAATTAGGGTTTTTTCCTTATGAATTATGTTGAATGTCGGCATGACTTCAGGTATATTACGTTTTCCCCTAATCTTCAATATCAATCATTTTCTTCTTCTCTTTTTCTCCTGCTTACAACAACCTTAAGGGTGACACCTCCACCCAATGAATAAGGTATACTAGGGTTTTAGTTTAATTGCGACCTTTATCACATTATTCTTCCCAAATCCATTTTTCATCTTACATCTTTGTTTCAGGTAAACAGGTATGAAGTTGACACTTATACAAGTTTGATATTTCTCAATGAGTTTTCAGGGTCACTTAAAACTCAATTCTGATAGATATAAGTTTGTGACAGGTGGATGTTCCTGTATATGCAGTAGGGACTGATGTAAAACCAGCAGAAATAGCTAGACAAGGTCTTCAAGAGGCTATAAAAAGAATGCAGATGTGGTTATAATGGATACAGCAGGAAGGCTTCAGGTTATAATTATATGACATGTCTTTTTAATCATTTCAGATATTAGAGAAGACATGTTTCTTCATTAATCTAACACAACACCCTTTACCTTTTTATTACCAGATAGCCAAAAATATGATGGATGAATTGAAAGATGTGAAGAGAACATTGAATCCCACAGACGTTTTGATTGTTGTGGATGCGATGACAGGGCAAGAAGCTGCAGGTTTTTTGAAATAACTTATTATTACATATAAACATGTAACAATTTACCATACTAACCTTGGTGATAATTTTCAGCCTTGGTGACAACTTTCAACCTTGAAATTGGAATTATTGGTGCTATTCTAACTAAGCTAGATGGAGATTCAAGAGGTGGAGCAGCTCTGAGTGTTAAAGAGGTTGCTCTTTCTTTAACATTGTTTTTCTCAATTGATGTTTATTTGATATAAGATTTTGTTTAATTTTGTGATGTTAGGTGTCAGGAAAGCCACTTAAGCTTGTGGGACGTGGAGAGAGGATGGAGGATCTTGAACCCTTTTATCCGGATCGAATGGTAGGAAGGATCTTGGGCATGGGAGATGTTCTCTCATTTGTGGAGAAAGCATAGAAGTTGTGAGTGTTAATATTAAATTAGTTTTTTTCTTTGTAAAAATGATGGATTGAAATAATTATGGGTGTGTAGATGAAACAAGAAGTTACTGAAGATTTGTAGAAGAAGATCATGAGTGCAAAATTTGACTTCAATGACTTCTTGAAGCAAACTCGTGTTGTTGCAAGGATGGGTTCCATGTATCGTGTTCTTGGAATGAATCCTGGAATGGGAAAGGTATATTTTCGCCCTATTTTACCCTTACATTCTAAAAGGCAAGTTTTACAATATTCATCAATTTTAATAGGAGAGATAAAAGAAGAAGGGAAAATAGGTAAAGGTTAAGTGCTTAACTCATGAAGCTCATCAAGTAAAAAAGAAACACCGATATATAATGTGCCTATTAAATTACTTATTAAGTCAAAAAGAAAAAAAAGTTCTGAATTTTCATAATCATGTTGTGTTTGTTGGACAGGTTACTCCTGCCCAAATTCGAGAAGCAGAAAAGAGCTTACAAATAATGGAAGCCATGATTGAAGTGATGAGCCCAGGTTTTGTTTCTTTTCCAATCTGAATAATATTTTTTTAGATGAAAATTGGAAACAAAAAATAATGATTTTTTTCAGAAGAAAGGGAGCAGCCTAAACTACTTGCAGAATCCCCTGCCAAAAGAAAAAGAATTGCTTAAGAATCTGGAAAGACTGAGCAGCAGTTATATATATATATATATATATATATATATATATATATATATATATATATATATATATATATATTGTCTTTTTGGGTATAGGTTATTTAAAATTTTAAAAATAAATTGAAAAAGAAAGGTGAAGAGTCATACAGGTTGTTTAAACTAATTCAAACTTCTATTTATAGCAATATACTTGATTATAATTCTTTTTTAATATTCAATATGTTGGTCACTCTAATAACTAATCAAATATTTGCAAATTGTTAAATTTTGAAAAAAAAAATGAATACAAATTTTGTTTGTTTATTAAAACATTGATTAGGAAGTTAAGTAATTTTTAATAGAAAAATTTAAAAAAAGAAACATAATATTGTTAACATCTATTGTTACGTGGAAGAGGAATAAAAATTCAATATTTCTAATATTATGCGAAATTTAACAAATGAAATTAAATCATTGAAACACAAACTTAACAAAGATTCATACCTTTTTCAATGTCGAATCCCATTTTTTTATGTTTTTCAGCATCGATTTCAATATAAAAACACAAACTTAACAAAGATTCATACCTTTTTCAGTGTCGAATCCCATTTTTTTAATGTTTTTCAGCACCGATTTCAATATAAAATGTAAACAAAATGATTTGTGTTTCAATTAATAGAATTTAATAATATATGATGTTTCATAACTTTTTTTTAATTATTAATAGTATTATATTGCAGGAAATGAATATAGGTAATAAAGTATACCTCAAAAACGTTGAACAGATTGATTATGATTCACATATCAAAGTGCGGGTGGTAAAGATGTAGACTCACAAATAAAACTTCCAATGTTGTTTATAAGTAAGTTTTTCGCAATTTATAACCAACTTTTTTGTAGCATATTTTAAACATTTTTAGCAAATTACACTTCATTCATCATATTAATTAATTAATTTATTTATTTATAATTACGTATTGTATTTTTTTTATGTTATTTTCATTACTGACATGTTTTGTTTGTTTTGTATCAAATCAATTTTGATGTTTTTTTGGGGTTTTTTTTTTGTCATTACTCAAATGTCTGTTGCATTATATAAAGCCATGACTTTTATAAAATATGTGGTTTTACATTTGTAATTAAATACTTAATATTTACAAAATTACTAATAATATAGAACATATCCGAAGATAAACACCACCATTGCACGGATTTCAAGGTTATTGCCAGTAAGCCTAGAAAAGAAACACATGACGCGGTAATTCAAGGTAAAGTTTTGAAAAAAACCGACGAATACAACAACAATTTCTATTAATTTCACGAAATTAACACCATTAACGATGAAGAATGAGTAAAAATCCTACAATGACAATGACGAATGATGGAGATAGTGGAGTTGACTTATTGGGATGATAATTTATAATTGTAAAAGTGGCGTTTTAGCCAACAAACGTTTTTTTCTTCCCACTTGCTTCCTTGTGGTTGTGTCATCATCTTCATATGTTCAACGATAATCATGCACCAAAAGTAATGATTTTAAAAATCTCCATTTCTAATTGAATACTTACCATTTACTGTGTAATTAAATAATTACAAATCATAAAGTTATTAAAAAATGCAATATTACAATTCATAAGTTTTCTAAATTAATGAAATATTATTTTATTACATAATTAAATTTTAAATTCTATTTAAAATTAACACCCGTGGGTTCCATGGGTTTTCACCTAGCATATATATATATATATATATATATATATATATATATATATATATATATATATATATATATATATATATATATATATATATATATCAACGGAAGGTAGGATAATCGGATCCCGAATCTACGATCCTACCTCCAAATATGATCCTGATCGTTTTTCATACCTAGGATTGTAAGATCGTACGATCCTACGATTAAGATCACGATTTTGACAACCTTGTATTTAAAGGATATATATTTTATTATTTGTTAAATTGCATAATTCAGTGATTACGTGACTGATTTATTGTTTGAGAACATTTATATGATCAAATATATGTATTTGATGAATTTTATAGCGTTGATTTTGTGGATTATAAATGCTAACCACTACTAGAAAACTGGTGCAATAGCTACAGCACAATCTGTAGCTATTCCGTAGCTATTCCGTAGCTATAAGCGGATAGCTACGGAATTGCTACGGAAAAATGTCTGTAGCATAATGGCCCGTGGGAAAATTATAGCTACGGATTAGCTACGGAATAACTACGGAATAGCTACGGAATTTTCCGTAGCTACCATAGCTACGGAATAGCTACGGAAATAAATAGCTACGGATTTCCTACAGAATAGCTACGAAATTGAATAGCTACGGAATAGCTACGAAAGTGGATAGCTACGGAATAGCTACGGAATAGCTACGGAATAGCTATGGAAGTAAATAGCTACGGATTTTCTGTAGGTAATCCGTAGCTAATTACTTTTTATTTAAAAAAAATAGTAAAAAATTATAAAGAAATCCAGTTTTTTCTGTCCAAAATATTGAAAAAACCCATTACATTAAACTTAAAATAATATTGAAATTCAACTACAAAACAAATATCATTATAATAAAACTAATAAACCTAAAAAAGTATCAAATACAAATACATATTACTAATTAACATTGTCTGATGATACACATAATAAGTGTCAACTACAAATGTTTAAATAAGTGCTTACAAAATAAAATTGAAATTTTTTTGATGGATTACTTGGCAAATTATCGGGTAAGTTGAATCGATAAAGGCTGACAAGTGCTCTTCAATTTGAGTTTTGAATCAAAGGCCGCCAATTGTTCCTGTTATAGCACACCATAATCAATGATCACAAAAAAAAATACAAATATAGTAATGTACTTTCATTTAATTGTTTATTATAGCCTTGAAAGTGCAACACTATAAGTAAGACAAAATGAAAGTAGGATGTTATAATAAGCTTGTATATCTTTCATTTAACTAGCTCAGAAATAAAAACACATTTCCTTCCAAGACTACCTAACATACATAATACCTTTTGAACTTGTATTTTCTTGAAAATCGAAAGCATTTGTAAAGAGGAGGTTCGATCCATATTACGCCCCTGCACACCATATTACGCCCCTGCAGCACACAGGAAAAAAAACTCTTAAACTTTTTGTTTCTTTCCCAGAACTTTTAAATCCTAAAGATATAGACAAAAGATTCTTTGAAACAAACATTTACATTATTTATTACATTAAACAGCTTGCAAAGGGTGAAAGCCATCATGAATAAGAAAATTTAAACTCTTAAACCTTTGGAAATTACCAAATGTTGTTTATATCTCCTAAACAAAATGACCAAATGTTGTTTATATCCTCCTAATAACTTTTAAATCCTAAACAAAAGTTGTTTCTATACATTCTCTAAATCCTAAAACATATTGTTCATATTAAATTTTCATTATTACAACAAATAGATTCATTTTTTTCATGGCCAAACCTGTTTTTAAGAAGAAACATTGCTTGGTTGGCAAACCCCTTTGAAATTAATCACCTTATAACCATTTTGACAATCTAGTTTCAACAAAGTTTCTAAAGAACATTATATAAAATTGATTTTTAGGGGAATATAGCAAACAGTTAGGGATTCGGAGTTCTGGAATTCAATAGAATCAAAATGACAGTAACAAGGTTTTACCTTTCATATAAACCTAAATATAAAATAAATATTTAAACACTTCAACTAAATATAAAATAAATATTTAAACACTTCAATTTCAAAGATTCAAAGAAATTAGGGTTTTACCTTTACAAATCAACTTAGGAAGAAGAGGATGAATAATTAGAGTGGGTGGTCCACCGACGACGGCTGAGGATGATCTGTCGACCGGAGGCAGCGTCGACGACTGTTCTTCGGAGATGGAGGCAGCAAATCGACCAGAAAATGGAGGCAGCGGTGGAGGTTTTTAGCTTTGTTGGAGAAAAAACGAGCAGCAAATCGACCTGTTCTTCGGAGATGGAGGCAGCAAATCGACCGGAAAATGGAGACAGCGGTGGAGTTTTTTAGCTTTGTTGGAGA